>NC_090295.1:40820000-41428948 GCF_037392515.1 Haliotis asinina | reverse complement strand
GCTTTCCGTGAAAATGTTAGAGAATAGTTTTCTTTCACCCGTCATGCTTTCCTAAAATGAAAACTGCCACGTTATTTTTCCCTTACTTGCCATTTTTTAACAAATTCTTGGCTTATTTTAAATGTAAAGCGGATTGTAAAATTTAACATTTAATATGTGAGTCTGTTACATATGTAAGGTTTTTATATGTTTATCTTATCTCACGCATAAATGTCGTTTTCTAATTGGCTTAGCGCTGTTCTATTATTTTCAATGTACCCCACTTACAGGCCGGGTACGTTGCAGTATACTCTATTGTCGATGGGAACTCATTCGGCACTCTTAGTAGTACTTCTTTATCATGAATAACATTGAATCACCACGCATGGTGCACATAATTACCGATGTTTTCCGAATGGAAATCGATGGAAGGGGGATAACTCTAAATGTGTTTTTTCTTGTGTCGTCTGCAAAAACTAGCGATACCTCTCATTGAAAATAATAAATTTTCACGAAACGTTCAAATGTTGCCCTGTGAATATTAAGAAAGGGAATTACACCGAGGCGACTTTACAAAGACAATACCTGCGGAAAAACAGGTTGACTGACTTACAAGTACGATCCCAGGCCAATGCTTCAAACAGTTCAAAATTAACATTGAGGTGTTCGGTAAGATAAATACGTTGTTTCTCTGGTCCCTTGGGGCGCATGGGTTGATGACACTTCGGGCAGAGGGAACATAAACAAACATGGAGGGTACATCAACCAATGTCCTCCGAGGGACCAGTGAACAACTTTACAGGCAGTTTTGCATTTAAAGTAAGTCAAGCATTTCAAAAGAATGACAAGTAATTAAAAGATAACCTCGTAGTTAAATACTACATTGTCCGTGGTAATTACACGCTTTATTTCAGTATGTTCCTTTTTAATCGCACAATGGATATACTTGAAATCGTGATCTATCTCATGTGTGTGTTGCCTATCTCCTCCAGGGCTGTCAGGCAATGTGTCTCATGGTCAGTCGTACTATGCAATCGTCAAGGCAATCAACAGTGTTGGTAAAAAAGCCAGCGTTGTATCTAAGCCAATCAGCGTGGACACAACACCACCCACCCCAGGCACTGTTGTGGAACTCAAGTCGGACTATCGTGTCAATGTGTCTGACCCTGTTGCATCAGAGAACCTCAACGTCATGGAATGTGACAACAAAGAAGGTATAGCTTCCCATTGACTTACGTTTGCTATGTATATTTTGCAACTACAGGGAAGAATAGATAAATAAAACCTTTTCTAAATACACTATAACTATCATCACCATCTATAGCTGTGTGAACCATGTTTTGATTTGTAAGTAAAGTGTAAGTTGTGTTTGTAGGAGTATGGCACTTTGAGCTATCAAGTTTGCCCATCTCGACGTCAATATTCATATGCAAGACAGATTATGTATATGGCATTGTCAAGATACCTATTTGCAAACGTTCTCTTGGCGTTCATAAAAAGCCAATCGTCTGCAAACAACTTCAAATCGGCCGTTCCTCTCAAGTTTCCTATTCTTTTGACCATTCGAATAATTGTAACAGCCACATTTATACCAATTCTTTGACTCGTCAATTAATTTGTTGTGGATAGACAAGAAAAGTATGGCGGCTAACGTCTGCATGCAAGGCACTGAATTGGTGTCAATACAAACAAATTGTTGTTCTAATAAAAAAGTGACAAACCTTTCCATAATTTGAAAGTGTCTCCTGCGAACAGCCGATGGCAACAGTCACAAACACGCAAATAGGCAAGGCATGTAAACCTCAGGAATATTATCGCACAAATCAATTCTCTTACAGATGTTTGCTAAATACATTCTAAACATGATTCTGACCGCTGTTTTATGTATGGATTAAAACATTTTTGAGAGTGTTACATAAAACACCATTTTATTCCAGAATGTCTGCAGATTAAAGCAACGTGTCAGGAATCAATGACAGGAGTGGGTGTGGCCTGGGAGGCCTTCCGTGATGAGCAGACTGCCATTGTTAAGTAAGCTATCTTTCCTGCTACAAGTAAAGACGGTCCATAGTGCTTTCGTAATATCGGAGGAGTGATGGTGCGACACACACAGTAGCCACACAGCTGCGAGGGCTACCTGAGACAGAACCGGGCATATGCGTTGACAACATAACGACCAAAACTATCGCTGCACAATCATCCATTTCCTTGACATTTCAGCATTACGTTGGTTCATGTCACAACCTCATTTCGAATACCCGCGAATTCTAACAGGTACATAAAGTCACATTCACTCACTTCACTTTCCACATCCAGGTACGAGATAGCGGTAGGCACGACCCCGGGTGGTGGGGAGCTGAAGTCTCTGTTTGAGGTGGACAACGTTGAGCAGAGATACACCTACGTCACAGGCCTTATGCTTAAAGGACACAGAAAGGTAGTTCACTCTCTTCAAAATGAGAGCTGGTCATTCGTGTAATTGTTGTAAGCAAAGCTGGTTTTCGAAGACTCCAGATATATATAAAAGAACATCTGGTACCATTGACTTGTTGCCCATATATGGCGCCGTATAGAGTTTGGGTGATCGTTTTTGGGAGAGGCGGGTAGAAACAAACTTCAGTGAACGGTGACCAGGGCCTCTTCCACAAAGCACAGAGGTGATCGTAAGTCACTAAGGTAACCTTAGTGTAATGTTAATGAATAGGGGTTCAGGTTAAGCATAGCAATGGTTGTTTCATGAAAGGAGCCCCAGATGGACATCTTTGAGACGGCATATTGCCTCCGTTTTCGGCATTACGAAATCCATGAAAATTCGGTATAGAAACCGACCCAGCGTTTAAGTTTATTAAATTGCATCCCAGCTCAAAAGATCGATGCTCATGATGCTAATCTCGATCGCCTAGCCCAAACACGAATATGTACTGTACCTTCAAACTGGCATGTTCTGAGTGTAATGCTAAACTACAAACAAAACAGCGTTCAGGAATTCTTGAAATACATTCGTAAATGCTACCGTTTGTGTAAAGGTAATATCTAATTGAAATGTTTGACATGTTTAACCCACGTTGTTGATGAAATGCTCCTGGCCAAAGTGTCACTCATTCATGCACAACTCACGTAGTCTTTCATGGGTCACATCAAAGCACATTCGCTATGAGTACTGTATGTACGCAGGTGTATGTAACAGTCAAGGGTACCAATGGAGCAGGTCTCAGCACCATCGCAACATCCCCCGGAATCTACCTGTCTTATCTCAGCCAGGATCTCGAGCCCCTTACCCATGTGGGTGTCATGGACGGGAACAGTCAGAATGGTGATCTGTACGTAACGGCTGAACGCTTGAAATATGCTTGTTTAGCAGATTGAGTTAAAAGGTTTCAGTTATCACATAACCTGACATGCTGGTGGATGTTGATCGAACAAAGTCACTTTCTGAGGATAGCGTGAGCGTAAGAGTTATCAGTCAGGCCACAAAGTCATATCTGTAAAGCTAACTGTATTTTATACCCCATCCACTTCCTCTCCGCCACCATCTAACTAACGGTATAGTCCGTACAAGGAACCACGTTATATTCGTCACTAATGCGTGTTAGACATTGGTAGATACGCCCATAGATGTGTCTCGGTATAACATGCTGGGGTTACAGGGACTACCAGACCAGCATGACGTCAATGTCGGCCCAGTGGGATGTGTCCGGTGACCCGTGTCCAGTGGTCAAATACGAGTGGGCAATACACAGAGCAGATGGACTGGTTGTCCAGGACTTTGTGGACACAGAAGGTAGAGTCCACATAACAGTCAACCCTCGACACTTGCTAGCTCATTCGTTTTTCCTCACGGGTTCGTTAGGAATCTGGAAATAAACTGCGAAGAATCACACGATACTGTAATGTTCACTAGGTTCCTTAATAATTAAGATCACAGGGTTTGCCTAAATGGAACATATCACCGTGTTTGTAAATATCTCTAGAATATCTGACTGAAACAATACACATTTAAGTTAAGTTAATGTCGATACAGATTTTTCAATACCACCGACAAACGTTTGGATTTAGTATGACCCCACCACACGGATTAGCTGGGGTCTATGTCACATTTGACAGTTCATGTAATGTACGTTTTCAGGCCGAACATTCGGCGTCAACGATCAGCTGACCATGAAGAACAAACAGAGGTTCTATCAGCATCTGAGAGTCACCAATGCACTTGGCTTCACCTACACTTTACGCTCTAATGGTATCACAGTGAGGGATGACCCGCTTGTACCAGGACACGTCAACGATGGCGACGTCATTGGGTTTGACCTCCAGTTCGTGAGGACTACGACCAAGGTCAGCGCAAACTGGGACATGTTCGGCAGTGACGGCAACACTGGAAAGGATCCTCTTGTCCTTGAAACTGGTGTGTCCTGTTGTCTATATTGTTACGATTAAAAGATGATGAGTCGGTATTGTAATCAGTATAGATATATTCTTTAAAAAGGTAGGGGAACTGTACTGTCAATGTACGATTGTCGAAATTGGAAGATGGGATTGAATCAATGTTGATACAACAATAATGGATGTTTTGAGAATGCATCACCACATGGATTTCATTCACAACAAAAAAGTAAGTTCAGTTATCCCCCTTGTTAGGTGACTGGAGTATGACATGAACATTTCAGGTTTACAATTTTCGGTCAGTAGTGTGTGATCTGACCCTGAAAACCCTGACCATGCACAGATGCAAAAAATCATTGGAGAAAATGGTCTACACTGATTTATCGACCTAAAAAACGTCAAGATTCACAATGAAAGCCCATGCACGCCTTGGAGGCTCCGATGTTGTGCACGTGCTTCCCATGTATTCTGTTTGCGTGTGGTGGTAACGTGAAATGATGCTGCATACACAAAACGAATGTCATTGTAACGTTCCTCGGTGGGTTTTCTTTCTACCAGACTTCAACGTTCAAGTTCCTCTGCTTTTTTTAAGACTATAGTTTTGTGGTTAAGTAATGGGATGTTGGCTAATGGTGATACTGGTCGCGGACGCTCACATTCAGTGCTGCTGTTGTTTACTGGTCAAGCATTATAATCCGAGTTTGAAGTCTACATCTTAGGATCCTGAATAGAATATAGAGACATAACTAGCTTGGGACCGAACAACCGGCACATACCACCACTTGTTCAGGGGTAGTTAATGTAAGTCAGAAATTGTAAAGAAATGAAGTTTTTAGGTCAATACAAATCTCGAATGCACCTCTTCTCGTTCTTATATTGATTCAGCCATCCAGTAAAATTTTCAAACAGATCGTCATTGTTCATTGAAAGGTGACGATGACTTCCTTTTATCAACGTTAAACTGAATCTATACAGATCCACTCTCCCGCTTCTGACAACTTAGGTACTAGGTTCAGATCCCTCCATATCTAGCTGTGGACCCGTAAAGGTCCGGGGTTGAAAAGGCCTTCAGCAACCCATACTTGGCATAAAAGGAGACTATGCTTGTCTTGTGGGGAGACTAACGGGATCGGGTGATCAGGCTCGCTCATTTGGCTGACACATATCATCGGCTCCCAATTGCGCAGATCGATGCTCATGTTGTTGATCCCTGGATTGTCTGGTCCCGCCTCGATTACTTTTCAGACCGTCGCCATATTGATGGTATATTGATGATTGCGGCGCAAAACTAGAGTTGCTCACTCCAAATCTGATGAATTCTAATCAGAATGCAAATAATGGGCCCTTACTGACACTTACTACAATGCAGTACTTGCCAATATCTTAGTGAATGCAATTATTATAGTGTATATTGCCAAGACTGAACCGCCATTCTTGTTTTGTTTCTTTTGTATAGATGGTGCCGTACCCACGATGGATAGAAGCCATGCTTCAAACCAGGAGGTGGTATTTTATGAAGTGGCGTTAGGGACAGACCGACGTTTCGACAAAACGCGTGACAATGTCGTACCCTTCACAGATGTTGGCCGCAACAAATCTGTGACATTTTACGACCTGGAGCTCGTTACTCTGGATGCCCTGTACTACTTTACAGTGAGAGCACACAGTGCTTCCGGGTCAACGGTCGAGGTCACGTCAAACGGATTTGCTGTTGGATTTAACGACAGTGCTACAGGTAATGATCAAGTAGTTAGTTTCCTAAAACAAGAGCAAACAAACTTTAGAACATTATCATTCTTTAGACAAATAGAGCATTTTAATCAACCGGCACGTTTCTGTGAATTCTCTGTTTCCCTGTTATTAAAAATTGTTTTCACCAAGAATAAATCTAATCTGTCAACAGCTGGGTTAGTCAAGATGGGCGATTATATCTCCACGACTGATCACGTTGAGCTGCGCTGGGAGGAGTTTAAGTCTGACGTTGGTATCATGATGTATTATGCCGGCCTAGCTGACACCGACAAGGCAGAACAATATCACTGTGGGGAGTTTGTAAGTATGATGCAATGTCATTGTCCTATTTACCATTTTACTCACAAAAGCTTGAGAAGTTTATTGGAGACACTTCTTTCGTAGCTAACTGTACCGTTGTAAGCTTAACGCATGGCATTCATGACACGTTGACACACATACCATGTTTCCAGTGTCATAGATAATACTGGTTCACCTACTAAACGTCCATTTCTATTGATATAACATCAAAAAGGAAATTAGTGATATAATACCGTGTATAAGCCCACCCCTAGCTTGACCATTTATAGTCAGTGTCAAAATGGTATGTTGCGTACATAAACTATATGTTGGTTGTATGCAATCTACTATGCAGGTTATGATAAGGTGTGCAGGTATTAAAGTTTCAGTTGAGTATAATCGTGTTTGAACTCTAAGTAAATTGCATGCGTCAGTTACAGTAACATTTGTGTGTTGTAATATGTAATATATTCTAATCGTTTCTGTACTTGTAACCCTGTATACCCTGACTCTAATATCCGATAACAGTTGAAGTAGCCTTTATGTTGGTTGTTGTAAACCTTTTGCGTGCTAACTGTTATATCTGCGTTGTATGCAATTAACATGTCTTGTATGTAACCGTTTGTGTTTGATTTGGTAGTTGCCATAACATCCGTGGGTTGTAATTGATCCTGGTTGTTGTAATCATGTGTGTGTACTGTTAGCAAATGTGTTTGGTTGTGCTAAAGTATGGTGACCTGTATTCGTGTGCTGACTGATTGTCCCCTTAATATGTATTGGCGCTTTTGTCTGAGGATTGTAATCTGGTGTGTTGCTTGTTGCTTGTTGCTTGTAGTCCGTTGGTTGTTATGTTGTGTGCTAGTTGTTTTTGTTGGGTGTTACTTTGTTTATTGATTGTAATGCGGTACGCTGGCAGTAACATTTTGTATTGGTTGTAATGTTGCATGCTGGTTGTAAAGTTGTGTATTGCATGTAATGTGGTGTGGTAGCTATGACCTTGTGTATTGGTTGTTCGCATGTGTGTAACTTCTACGAGTTTACCTTGTGTCTGCAGACTGAGATGGGGGTGATCACCAAAGAGGAGAGACAGAGTGTAATGAACATTGCTGATGTCCACAACGTTGGCAGGGACACATTCGTCACGTTCAGCAATCTCACACTGCTCCATGACACTAGTTACTATGTCTGGATAATAGGTAAGCTTTTGTCTTAAAGCTGCCCTGAGTTGTGGAACACTCATTTAAGTGACCCTGGAAACAGCGTGTGCGTTGAATAGAGCCATCATGTGATAGATAGGGGACATGCATATGTCATACGTGCTCGACAATCTTGAAAACAAACACTGGTTCCGGCTGCAAATATAAACGTATGCTATTTTACTCTTTCAAATTCAATGAGAATAGAACAAATGCATATGTACTTTATATATTCTTCGTAGAGACAGTTTGGTACAAATTCCTTTCGCACTCTAGTGCTAATGATTTTCAGTAAGCTTAATCTATATTGGTTTTCTTGTTCAACACCCTGGTTCCAGTTGTAGTGTTCGCTTTGTGTGAAGACCTTGGATACTATGTTGTTTCTCTTGTGTAGCAGGTACTATAATAGCTTAAGTAGTCTTGACTCAGTGTGGCCATACCAGTTTGTACCATTTCCCGGTTGTTCTTGGAGTGCTGTACCTGAGATACAAAATCAGCCTGGTAGTATCTACGCTTCACTTTACAGTATAGATCAGAGACTAGATAGTTCCCACAAAATATTTTTGTTTCATAAATTGCGATTTTGTAATCTTTGACGTGCTGTTTCTTTGTGGTTTGAAGGTCAGTCAAATCAATCATTTACCTTGCCAGGTGTAAACAAGGCTGGTGTCTGCAACATGACAAGTCACAGATTCACAGTTGATGCTTCTCCACCAACTGAAGGAAAGATCAGGGCAGGCCCATACTATGACTTGGTATGTCACACAACACCAGGAGACATTAGATTGTGGTTCACAGATTGAGACAGATATGCAGCAGAGAGGGTCCGGGTGATGCTGGCACAGTCAGGCTGGTGAAGTTCATCAGCTCAGGGCCCTCGCCCCCTCTATACGCAGGTCAGACAGCGAATGGGACTTCTCCCAGGAAGCGCTGCCGAGTCGAACCCACCAAGAACCTTCCGGAGAAAATGTAGACACCCCAACACTGCAACTGCATAACCCAGACTGTCCGTAGGTCTGAGCTAACGGTGAAGAACCTTTTGCACTCTCCTGATCTGCGCCAGGAGATCAGGAGGTACCAAATCAAAGGCACCGAGAACAATGGAGAGCCTGACAACAGTGTACTTGGGATGCAAGCGAAACATTTCAAAGGCGAGGTCTGCATACTTATCGTGGTTTTCCTGAATCTTGCCGATCACGTTGTTGTCAAAAGGGGCAGAAAATTATTATTATTTTGCATCCTAACCTTGGCGTTATTGTTGGACAAACAACTCAACACTCACCCCACTGATAATAATCCATCAACATCTGATGATGCTCATCAAGTTGCTGGCAAAAGGGACAGATTATTATTCATATTTCACTTATTAATATATAATCATTACTGGCATGATTCTAACAGAGGCATCATGCAATGGTCAAGACAGACATGTGATGTGTTACAGCACGACTAATGCCATGATATATATTTGCGACTGTCAGGGTGTTTACTCGAGCTGAAATTTTTAATAATACTGGTTTTCGGAGCTTTTGTGATTTGATATTTGTAAGATTCCATGAGAAGTGTTCTCATAATGCTTGCATTTTAGGCCTCCAGTTATGCAGCAAAGCCTACTCAACTGACGATCCACTGGAAGGACTTCAATGACGGCGAGTCTGGCATAAAGAGCTATAGAGTGGCCCTTCTGAAGAACATCTCTTGTGGCCAGGACAGCTCCGAGGAGCTGGTGGTAGAAGCTCTAACCCTTGAAACCAATACTACATCATACACTTTCATGGACCTGAACTTACAGGTACCTACACAAACCATCAGGTCATTACCATATCATAGAGTCTATAATAAAGGGAATTGAATGCCGGTGATGGTAGTGGTGACAGAAACTGTAGTAAATAAACCTCTAGGGCACGGTGTTGAGTCAATTTGTGGTTCCCGCTCACGTTCCTCAAAGGAAATAAGTCTTAATATATCGGTGGTGGATCACCCACTCACTCACCAACTCATTCTTTTACCCTTTCCAGGTCACGGTCTACATACAAACATAAACATGTCTTCGTCACAGAGAGAATACATGTATCTATTTACAGAGATCTGCCCCATACTTTGTGAGGTTCACCGTTGACAATAACGCTGGATTATCGACGACAGTGGACTCAGCCCCCGTCCTGTACGATGACTCCCTACCCTCCCCAGGACACGTTGTTGACGGTAACGACTTCACCACGGACGTCAGCTGGATGGGATCAGCCAGTGAGGTCAAAGGTAAACGCTTGGAACATGCAAGTGATGTCTAATGAACAACGCACGAGAGTGAAATGGTCATTGAGGTAAAAATTAGACGAGCGTGTCTGCTATAGCTAAAGAGTGAGATCAAATTATATTAGATACGGGAGCATGGCATTGCCGAAAAGATCATATGTGAAATACATGTGTATGGTGTAGACATCTGAGAGTGAAACCCTCATGGATGTATATCACCTTTACCTCTGTTGTTTCAGGCACTTTCTTGCACCACCCAATACCCGATTCATCTGGCTGCCCCGGACGTCATGTCAAGTTTGATGACAGAGAATGGAAATTCTTTGCGTCAGACAGCAACTTCGTCGGAGAAGGCAAGAGTCTGTCGTTGACCTTCAGACGTGAGAACGTTCATCCTAAGCCTGATGAGGTAGAGATCAAACTAGCTCGAGACACCAAGAAACCCAGGATGTTTTCTGGTGGATACTACAGAAACGCCGATCTAATGAATGGCGGTGTATATAAGGTAATAAACGTGCTGCTCAAAGGATGAACTGTAGATGCAAGTTTCATGGAACATTTAGCTACCTGAACAGCAATGAGCAACTGAGTATTTTTTATGAGCGATACATGGATACCATTTCACGAGTAGTATTAAACTTTCAAATTAATTATAATAATTATTATAATGTATGGCAGAAAGTATCCACATGTCCATTTCCAATTCTATACGAATAGGTCTTCATGGACACATCTTTGAAATATGTTTTGGGCGGTATAAACATTTATCTTACTTCTGATGACTTTGCACACTGCAACAGTTTCGTAGGGCAGAGACTTATTGGAAACTGATTGTGAAATTGACAGAATTATATAAAACGGAACGTTCCGAATAATATTGCCACATATGTATAAATCTTAACAATCGCCTGAAACTTGTTTTTCATTGCACAGTCTGATATTCACGTCATTGAAACCAAATTTGTAATGGAACGTTACGGTAGAATCTCGGGCCAGGCCATCACTTACTATCTAGAGATATCCACCTACCATGTTTTCCCCATACAGATGTCAATCAAAGCAGCAGGCGAACACTCCCCACAACCTAGCGTCAACAAACGGCCCCAGTTCGGGGGAATCTTTGTAAACATTCCAGCTTTAGGAAGACCATCTAGAAAACAAAGCCGTGATAGCCGGCCAGTGACCAGTGTGGTATTCTGGGATGGGCCGGAGGACTATATTCTGAACAACGACTTCACACCCACGCCGAGCTGGGCTGACTCCAATTGTGCCTGCTGTAAAGAAGAACCTGTCCCAGAGGTAACCATGACTGAGCTCTTGTCTACCTTGTAGACAGGAGGTGAACGATGCCTCGTAGCCTGCGATTGTATGACATTTAATTCATTGGTCCTCTGTACGACATAAACCACACAGTGGTCTCCTGTGATGGAGCACGTTGACATCGCCAGAACCGTTTGTGATACTTTGCATTAATATATCAAGAATCTTGAAATGTAGATATGTCTCCATCCTTGTTTCAATGCTAATTTAGGACTTTCCAAATGCACGTCTGTGAGCAGATATCTAAAACTAAGAAGGTATGTTGTGGCTGTTGGTTCAAATGAATTGGCTTAACAAGAAGCATGATTACTCAATGACATTTAAAAGGTGGTCAGATGTAACATATGTCATATTTGGGATTACACTTTCTTCGTAAAGTACACATTCTAGTTCTCTTTTGGTTGATTAGGTGCCTGACTCTGAGGGTGCGGGTTCCAATCCCGGATGGGACTCAACCAGAAAAGTACTAAAATTTGTAACAAAGTGTTATCCCGAATGTGACATGTTACATTCGACCACTTTCTAGGTGGCATTGTTTAATCATAATATTCGGCCGTGGAGAACACCTATCAGAGGGGTACACAACGTACGCAGTCTAGACAACCAGTTTTCCACTTCCATTTTTGTGGAAGTCGCTGTGGCTGAGCGGCTTAGGCGGCTGACTTTGTGTGCAGGCGATTAGGTGCCTGACTCTGAGCGTGCGGGTTCAAATCCCGGATGGGACTCAACCAAAAAAGTACTAGAATTTGTACTTTACTAACAAAGTGTTGTCCCAAATATGACACAATATTACATATGTTATCAAGAAGCAGCTTTGTCCGCGATGTGAAGCACTGAGGGTGTCTCTTTGTGATTTTGTATGATACCAAGGGAGTCGAAAATGATACTTCGCTTGCCCAGTGGTATAACCAGAAAGTCCAGAATCCGGAATGTAAAACCACAACTTTATACTGCACCGTGCCTTACCGGTTCAGTTCTGTGCTATTGCTGTTTACCATATAATCACTTGAAGGCATCAATTTTGTACGACTCACAGTATATATGTTACGCCCTCCTGCACACGTGAATCACACATGCTTGTTGTTTTCAGATCTGCAAGTGCAACTGTGAAGAGTATATGACAGCGAAAGACTACTACAGACGTCACCAGAAATCAGAGGCGACGGCTACAAACACTACATCGACGACAACCACCACCACTACAACGCCCACTACGACGGTGAAAGAGAACAGTTTACAGCTTCGATTCAGGCCGCCTGTTTTCACTCCTATTGCGATGTCTGTTTACGACGTGACAAGCGTTAAAGAAAATAAAGACATATATGTTAAACCAAAGAGCGACCCCCAAGATGCATGTGGAATGCAGTTATTCAAACATGCAGGTACATACTACAGACACATGACACTGCCCTGCAGGTGTGTACACACTGGCATCTTAATTATCTTTCATCAGGTGCAAGAAAATCGAGTTGAACAGTTCTCCATGATTCAGGACACATCGGTTTTCCAAAGTGTAAAGTTTGTTAGCTCATCACAGCTGATCTTTCACCTGCATCTTAGTTTTCAATTCGCCATCCGTTTTTAGTTGAGTCGTTTCCAAATTACGCAAATGCCAGCAAGCTTCTTCGAGGACTTTGAAATATCTCAGTATTAGCCATACAAATTAAAGCCATTGCTGTAAGCACAATATCACCAACCATTGAAGCATACCTGTGTGTTTTGTGAAGTCTTCTTGTTTTCACCTTCTCAATGTAAAATTGTACTTAATATGGGAAAGAAAACATTGCAGATAACCGTAAGTAGGGTTCATAACAACCTTAGTAGGTACTGCGTGTGTGGGAATTTGTTCCGATGAAGACTGTACCGCCCAAATCACCTCTCTCTACCCCCTCCCTCCGCTCCCCGCCCTTCGTCCGCATGATGTCAGGCTGACAATATGCCAGAACAGCTGGCAATATCCAGAATCTAATATTCTAATTATTCCCTGTCTAATATAGCCACAAAAATTGATCTTCAGATTTCGGGTTTTTTAGTGTTTATAGAAACAAAATGAAGATGTTTTTGCATGGAATCGTTTATATATATCAAAAAACTTTTAAAGATGAAACTGGTTGACAATTTCAAATGCACTTTCTGTAATTAAGATGAAAACATGTCACATATATTGGGAACAGCACTTCTTTTTAAAAAATATGAGTGACAATATCGTACTGATTAATGGTATGGATGTATCGTCAGTTGGATGAGATATCGTTCTGCTTCCTGTACCAAGGTGAGGATGAGTCGGTGAAGGGCAGGCTAGTTGCGTGGTGCATGTTCAAAGACCCGATGATGAAGCCTCTGGAGACTGTCCGGGACCTTGATGTAGACCCGTCCCTCGACTACCATGACTACACCATCTCCTTCACCATCAGCAGGGAGGAAGCCAAGGATTCCGCGGTGAGACATCCGAAGTCTTCTGAGGATAAGCGATGGAGTGTGAGAGAGTGAGTTTTCTTTTTCGCCGCACCCAGCAATATTCGAGATATATGGAGGTGACCAGTACACATTCAAGTCTGGACCAGACAATCGATTGTTCAACTGCATGACCATCGATCTGCGCAATTGGGAACCGATGACATGTATTAACCAAGTCAGCGAGCCTGACACCCGATCCCGTTAGTCGCCTCTTCCGACAAGCATAGTCGCCTTTTGTGGCAAGCTTGAGCTTCTAAAAACTACTCCGGATCTTCACGGATCACAAGCAACGGAAAGAGACGCAATGCACAGGCGCTAGCTGGGTGAAGCCGTTTACTCGTCATATCAAAAAATATGCTTGTTTTTGTTGTTGTTTTTTTTCTCGACGACTTGGATATTTTGCGTTTTTCCTCAAGCTGAAGAGCATCTCTATGTCAATATATTTTTCACCATGAGCAAAAGCGAGTCCAAGTGTGTAAAGAAGACCTTTGGTTTGATATCCACTGTATCATTGTTTGAACCCTATATCTTTAAGACTGTACCACTTTGTATGATACTTCAAAATATTATATTTCAGTAGTTTGGTTTATTTCAACCGTATTGTGATTTTGTAATCTGCTCTCTTAAATAGACAGAAACTAAAGACAAGTTAGAAATATATTTGGTTAACGAAATATCATTCACAAGAAATACTAGTCTCCTGACCATCGAAAGTGCCCACTTCAAAATGTGAATGGAAACGTTATAACAACGTCAAAGAACTGGGCAGTCAAGGAAGCACTGCTTCATCCAAGACCCATCCATGACACACATGGCTAATATATAGTCTGGTTCATAATTATTGAGAATTTTTCTTCTTACTTTGAGCTATCCTAACACCTCAACTGATTCACTGATACTTAAAACTAAGTAATGGTATAAGGGAGGTAACTCATCTTGGCCTACTGAGTATAGTACAATTAGAGTTACCTCCCCTGAATTTGTAGCAGACGTCATTTTCCTCAGCACTGTCAACAATGTCTGCTGAAGATAAAAGAAGGTTGATTTTTGAGTTGTGTAATCAAGGAATTGATGATGTAAATACATTGGCAGAGAGAACAGGAACTCCTCTTTCTACTGTGTATAGAATTAGGAAGAATTTTAAAGAGGGAAAGGATTTTGGGCACCAGAAAGGAGCAGGGAGACCCAGAAAATTGGACTTCTCAGATCGCGTCCGGCTGGGAATTTTAGCGTCTAAAAAGCAAAGGGCAAGCATCTCCAACATCAGGTATGAAATGATAGAAAGGGGATCAACAGTTGTATCAAAATCTACAGTTAGAAGAAATTTGATTGATCTTGGATGGGAGAAAAAGACTGGAATTCCTTCTCCTCTCATGAAACAAGAACATAAAGACAGGCGTGTTGAGTGGTGTTTGGCACATGAAAACTTTGACTGGGAAAATGTGATTTTTACTGATGAAAGCTCAATATGGGTATATCCCAATAATGTGAAAATATGGTCAAAGTCTGCGTCAGCACCGTTGTATCGACGACCTAAATACAGCCCAAAGTTTCATGTATGGGCAGGGATATCCTTATTAGGAACGACCCCGGTGTTTGTGTTTGAGGGAAATCTGACAAGTCAACGCTACACTAACATATTAGATAATTTTCTCCTTCCAAGTGCACATGTGTTTTATGGAAATGACTGGATTTTGCAGCAAGATAATTATCCTAAACACACCGCAAAACATGCCAAGCAGTGGTTTCAGGAGAAAAATGTGACTGCATTGCCATTTCCTGCATATAGTCCTGACTTAAATCCCATTGAGAACATTTGGGGGATGATGAAGGAATGTGTGAATCAAAAGGGGTTGACAAAAATTGAAGACATGAAGAGAGAAGTGGTCCGATACTGGGACAGCATAACTCACGAGACACTAACCTCTCTGATAGGAAGTATGCCTACCCGTCTTAGACTGTGCCGTGAAGCTCAAGGAGACTTGATAAAATATTAAATTGTTACCTACACAACATGAAAAGGTCAGTTCACTTTCACAATACATTCAATTTTATCTGATTTGTTCTCGTTTAATAATATGAAATGTTTTAGCTATTCTCAATAATTTTGAACCATACTGTATAACCATAGAGAAACCATTTCCTGCTTCTTGGGCCCCACCAAACAAATTGTGCTACTGTAAATTTATCCAACACTTAAAGGTGTTTGTTTCAATATTCCAGACATGTTTCGGTATTGTGTAGATGTAGATCATTAGGTCTGGTCCTGACCAACCATTGATAAAAATCAGAGTGGCAGGGTAAAATCATCACACGACCTGTATCATCTGCGTAACTGATTAGGGTGTACTTCTGCTGTCTGTCCCCACTCATACAGGCCACCTGGTGCATGAAGGTAGAAATGGACGGGGAGTACATATCTGACCAGTGTGGTATCCCTCATCTGTCAACAAACACCAGTATATTCCTGGGAATATGGAACCACAAGAATTATATGCCTGCAACTCGCAGAGATGGGTCCGATTACCTACGGGTGTGGGAACAGAGAGCAACTTTCAAGAACATGGAATTGCCCCCTGAGTTGGGAACGCTGTGTCGCTATGGTAATCCGTTCCGTGGAGGAAACAATGCCATAGTTCGGTACGAAGCTGGAATCGGGACGAAGTCGGGTCAAGATGACGTCGTACCGTTACGTCCGGTGAGATGAGCACGTTGTCACGGTGATTGAGTGAGTTCAGTTGTGTGCCGCATTGAGCTGTATCCAGCTATATGTCGGCGGTCTGGAAATAGTCGCATCTGGACTAGACAATCCAGTGACCAACACCATGAGCATCGATCTACGCAATTGGGATACGATGATATGTGTCAACCAAGTCAGTAAACCTAACTACCCGATCACGTTAGTCGCGTCTTACGATAAGCATGGTTTACTGAAGACCAATTGTAACCCAATGTTTTTGTGGTATGATTAATGCCATGAGGTCTACCAGAATGGCGCAGCTGTGAGAAATATGCTGATATAAGGCCCCTCTGCCGATGTTACTCATATAAAGTCCCTGTATGTTCTGTGTGCCCATGTTAAATATATCTAAACCCTGTGTGCCCATATTACTGATATGATGCCCCTGTGTGACAATGCTACAGATATGATGCCCCTAAGTGACAATGTTACAGATATGGAGCATCGTGTGACATATAGCCCCTGTACCTCCTGTGAGCCATGTTACAGATATATAGCCTGTGCCTGCTATGTCAGGTGTGCCGATGTAACAGATATATATCTCTTGTCTACCCGTGTTACAGCTATATATCTCTTGTCTGCCCATGTTACAGATATATATCTCATGTCTGCCCATGTTACAGATACATAGCCCCTGTGTTCCTTGTCTGAGGCCATGTGACACCTACAGCTGTAACGCAACATGTGACCAGTCACGTACAGAGCAGGTCAGATTCAGCCTTAATGACCTCTCACTGAATGAAACAGCAACAGTGAATGGCAAAACAGAGCCGATACCGTATTATCTCACAGGTGCGTAATCGACACCTCACTATCTAACATGTAATTCATCGATACCTTATTGTCTAACAGGTTATCGAAATCGTAAGTTATCGATACATAATGATTACAAAACAATCGGTGCTTTATTATGTAACTCGAAAGAAATCGATGCTTCTTGACCGTGCTTGTAAATATTTTATTATACCGACGATATGTAATCGTTATTGTATTATCCAGTGGGCAGATAATCAGTATCATGTTATTAATCGGCATGTAATAACATAATACTATATCTTCTACATGCACAATGCCACACCATGCAATGATTTGTTGACGTTAAACTGTTCGAAGGTCTTCTTTGAGTGAACTACATACATTATTCTGTAGTTCGAAGTCTTTAGTCTCTGTGTTTCAACCTCCTGTTCCCTGATTCTTTTGTCCAAGCAATTATACATGTTCATTTGTTGTACACACAGGCTCATAAAACATCTGTTTTCTATTCTCCAATCCTTGTTGGATATATTCGTGCACTGACGTTTAACATAGTGTGTGATTGTTTAGTTGTCTCAACAAAAGTTGATGAATGAATTCATGCGTAATGGCGTTTTAAAAGTTTGTAAAGTTTCTCTGTAAAGTACAGATTTTAGTCCTGTTGTTAGGTTAAGTCCCATCTGAGATTCAAACCATGCTCTCAGAGTCAGACACGTAATCAACTGTTCTTAGGTGATTAGATTTACCCTAATAAAAGTACTAGAATAAGTAATTTACTGAGAAAATGTCATCCGAAATATAACATACATTACATATGACATTCAACAAAGGGCAGGAAACCTAAAACGACTCAAAGCAAAAAACTCGGTATCCAGATCACGTCCAAAGCTATGCCAGTCCAAGTAAACCTAGGATCAATATTATCTGTAACAGTGTCACACTGAGTCTACCAAACCCCAGTAGAAGTTCACGTCAGGCAGCCTTTGAACAGTCTATGACCGTCCAATCAAACCCGAGACTGTCGAATGTCTTTATCAGACAGCAGCTATTATTTAGTGTTCGACGGGACTTACACAATGGATTTTCTCTCCCCCGCTGACACTGATCTCTCAATAAACGAAAATCCGCACGATATGCACGCGTTTCACGTGCACCATACACAGTTAGAGGTGTCTAATAGTAGGTTACCATTATATATTAGTTATATGTCCGAAAGAAGGAAATCCTGGAATATTGACAAAGACGCTGTTTTCAGCAATTGTTTACTCACCGTCGTGAACGATAGCGTCCTTCACCACTCTTTCGGAAAATAAGATTCTGAATCGTTCAAGCACATACGTTTTCAAAGTAACAGTTCAAACGGTATATATATGTGCGAATGTTAAAATTCGCAATTTTGGTAAGCCGTGTTCTGATTGGTCAAATCCAAAGATTCACTGATGCGACTTTCTACCCGGATTTCCTAGAGTCAGTGTGACGAATAACACTGAGCTAAGACTGAACACTGCGGATATCATTTGTAAGATTCTGATACTAAAGGTAGTGCGACACGCTGTCTTGGGTCGAGGAGATCGTCTTATGCATTGAGTAGCCGACCAGTTACTTCCCTCCCCTTATCTGAGGGTCTAGTAGCCTAGTGGTTAAAGCGTCCCCTCGTCGAGCTAATGGCCCGGTTTCGATTCCAAACAGGTGTACAATAAGAGATACCCATTTCTGGTGTGCTCCGCAGTGATACTGCTAAAATGTTGCTAAAAGCGACATCAGACCAGACTCACTAAGTCACTCACTTCCCTTTTGTTTCAGTGAAGGCAGTTCTGGGGTCAGGCTTGTCAGCTGTATCGTCTTCTGACGGGTTCTCCATCGACACCACCCCGCCCGACTTCGACCACGACCTCATGCTCTACATGGACGTGTACCAAGGCAACTTCACCCCTTCCTCATTCCAGGGATCTAACGACACCATCAAAGCTGTGTGGAAGTGCAGCGACAACGAGAGCGAAATAGTCGTATGTACCATTATTGTTGCTTCAGTATAGTTTAAGGATTTGGTCATTCACATTCGTCTTCTTGGATTTCTCACATTTATTCGTTTTCAACACAATATATTCACACTCTAGACACTACAATTAAACCTTAACAAGTTGACTCGTAGTGCCTGGCCCACTTTGCCACTACTAGTTATCTCGTAGCTATATTAGTGGAGTGGTATTTTGCAACACGTTTCACATGCTGGCAAGCAGGCACAAGAGGCACTCGTCTGCTGGCGGCAACAGAGAACGCCAGGAGATATTTCTTTCTTGCGCCTATTTGCCAACATGTGAAACTTGTTGCAAAATACGCGATCGGGTGGTCAGGCTCGCTGACTCGGTTGACACATGTCTTCGGTTCCCAATTGCGCAGATCGATGCTCATGTTGTTGATCACTGTATTGTCTGGTCCAGACTCGATTATTTACAGACCACCGCCATATAGCTGGAATATTGCTGAGTGCGGCGTAAAACTAAACTCACTCACTGTTACAAAATACCACTGATACAGCTGCGAGATGGTAGCTACACATAGTGGTAAATGCGACCAGAACTGATACTACGAGTGCATTCGTGAGACGCAGTCAGCGTCTTAAGAAAGGATATGAAGTCCATGTATATGGTGATGAGCAGGGTATATTAAATGCGTTTTGAGTCCACCATCGATATTCCTTGAAGAATCTGCTCTTCAACAATGGCGATGATTCGTGATCTATCAACAGCTACACTATAGGGACTTGCGTTAGAGTCATTTCATGAAGTCGCTTGCTGGTTAATCACTTCAATGCTATGACGAGTCTTGGTCTTGGGCACGGGGTTCGAATTCCCTCGTGGGGTTTTCAATGCTTACAATGTTACCAAAACACAGATAGCGCAAATACTCACCTGCTCACTGTGTTCAGTTTAACCTGGCATTCTGACAAGTATCAGTTCAGCTCTTCATTACAGCACTGGATAGTCAGTCATGTATCGTTGAAGAGCCTGTAACCAATTGATGGCACTACTGTAATGAGATATATTACAACACACTGTCTCACATTTCGTGGTGTGTACACAATTCAGAACTACGAATGGGCGATAGGCCGCATCCCGGGGAGTGACGAACTGCAGACGTTCACATCGACGGGGGAGTACCCAGGAGGGGAAAACGCGGGTTTTGCTGGCATACTGCGTCATAACATCACCTACTACGTCACAGTCCGCTGCACGAACGGCGGGGGCCTCTCCACCACATATAAAGACAAGAAAGGTACACCAGCTATTATGATGACACTTAATGTACGTCACCCCTCCTATGAGAATATAGATTTCCTGATTGCAAAACGACGTCACGGTGATAAGTGCAATTTACTGACTATGATTTTATATAAAACGGTATTGAGAATAAAAATATTGCAGATTGGAGAGTTTTGACTTCCGAGATTATTGTGTAATATTAAAGTTTTATGTTTCTCTTAAACATACTGCAAGTGTGAACATTTTATGTCAATACAACTCTTGGTCATAGGTGTGACCGTACTGCTTGAAGACCCAGTGGTTGATGACGTCAACACCACGATAGATGGCGCTGAGCCATTTGCAGACGACGTCATACCAGACAACGCCATGAAAACGGACGACCAAAACTCTGTAGGTGCCTCATGGACGATCAGCATGGATCCAAGTATTAAGAGATACGGTGAGTCACATTAGGCGATGCTTGTGCCGAACGAATGATCTGTTCCCGTGACATTCATGGGGGTTAATCAGTCGAGCCCCCTTCCCTCCATACCCTTCCATATCATTATTTTTTCCTTGCAGATTTTTGTGTTGGGAGCTCGACTTCAGTGCCAGACGACATATTTCCCTGCACCTGGGTAGGCTACAACCAGTCTGGAACCGTTACCATAGAAGATGGCTATCTGAAGATAAACGGTGAGAAGGTTCAGAAGCTGAACCAGTACCGACCGGATGCCAGTGACTGGATCAACAACCCCTTCGACAAGACGCGCTTCACAATGGCTCCTGGAACGGAAATGTTCATCTTCATGAAGATGTGTAATGAGGCTGGGAGATGTACTGCTAAACTCATCGGGTCGTCGTTCGTGGAGACGAAGTCGACACACTTGGCGGTGACAGGACCAAATGGCCTACCGATCAGCATCCAGATGGATGGAACAATTAGTCTCAGACGGAAAAGAGCAGCCTCTAAAGTGTCTGTTGAAACCCCAGCAGGTGTGTGGTAGAGTGGGTACATGATGCAAGGTGTGACTCAAGACATAATTTGATTTTAAGTAGAAACACTGGGTGGCAATGATGAAGAGGCATACGTTGATGACAGACGTGAGTTAGAAGTAAACCAATCGTTGAGGATGAATGTGAGAACCATGCGTTGGTGATAGACGTGATCAGAGGTTAACTAATCGTTGAGGATGAATGTGAGAACCATGCGTTGGTGATAGACGTGATCAGAGGTTAACTAATCGTTGAGGATGAATGTGAGAACCATGTGTTGGTGGTAGACGTGATTAGAGGTAAACCAATTGTTGAGGATGAATGTGAGAACCATGCGTTGGTGATAGACGTGATCAGAGGTTAACTAATCGTTGAGGATGAATGTGAGAACCATGTGTTGGTGGTAGACGTGATTAGAGGTAAACCAATCGTTGAGGATGAATGTGAGAACCATGCGTTGGTGATAGACGTGATCTGAGGTTAACTAATCGTTGAGGATGAATGTGAGAACCATGTGTTGGTGGTAGACGTGATTAGAGGTAAACCAATCGTTGAGGATGAATGTGAGAACCATGTGTTGATGATAGACGTGATTAGAGGTAAACCAATTGTTGAGGATGAATGTGAGAACCATGCGTTGGTGATAGACGTGATCAGAGGTTAACTAATCGTTGAGGATGAATGTGAGAACCATGTGTTGGTGGTAGACGTGATTAGAGGTAAACCAATCGTTGAGGATGAATGTGAGAACCATGCGTTGGTGATAGACGTGATCTGAGGTTAACTAATCGTTGAGGATGAATGTGAGAACCATGTGTTGGTGGTAGACGTGATTAGAGGTAAACCAATCGTTGAGGATGAATGTGAAAACCATGCGTTGATCGTAGATGTGATTAGAGGTAAACCAATCGTTGAGGATGAATGTGAGAAACATGCGTTGGTGATAGACGTGATTAGAGGTAAACAGTTGGCTGAGGATGAATATTCGTTCAAGGTGAAGGTTGAGTATGAACAGTCGATAAAAGCTGAACGTAGGCTCATGATGAACATGAGCTAAAGCTGAGACATTATTTATAGTTATTATTAACATAGATAATGTTATTTATATTTGCTGCTTTCATGTCTAATCGTCACGTGCGAGTTTCTCTACTTGTAGCACGTCATGTGTTGAGTGTGACCAGTTCATATTGGTTCAACACCATGTAGTGTTAGTAAGTACTGCTTCACCCGTAACTTTACAAAAATGCTTTGAACGTAGCGCCTGTGGGTCTCCTCTCACATTTAACAGTAGTTTATTCATGCCACAAAGTTTGCTTTATTTATGCTCACCTAGGTTTAAAACCCGGACAGTCAGTAGCCGTGACAACACTCAGCGGAGAAGATCTGGAAAAAGATTACAGATCCGATGCGTCTACAGAGTTTGTCCCGTACATCACGGATCCTGCGACAACAGCGACCGACCCCGCGTTCATTGACAGAGTCCTCAGGAAGAGAATAAACTACTCCCACAGCGACATCTCGTTTGCCATCACCAGCATCGGTGACCTTGCTATGTCTGGACCACTCATTGTTACATTTCCGTATGAAAAGGATGATATGGAAAGGAAGTACAAACTTCTCCACTGGAACCCTGGTAGGCTTGACTTCCTATGTTCCCCACCGCAACTTCATGGTGGCGTTATACATAGTGACCTAAGACCTGGGGTGATCGTAACTCCTATAACGTTTCACATACTTACGACAGACGAAGTCCTTCGGTTGCAATGTACAACAGCAGTCTGATTAACACATGTCCTCATTGTCAGAACTCTCACTGAACGTCACTCGAGGTTGATAATTGTCATGGCGGATACACACAAGCCCAGTTTATCATACAATGGGTAGTGTTCTCGCCTGGATAAAGCCAACGGATATTTTCGGTATCCGTTTGGATCATATACGGATACCGATGCAAATTAGAGAGGTTATATGGAAATTTTAGGGAGTACTTTCACACTGTAAACAAACATGGCGTCACGCCCATCTATCGGCGATTGAGGCCAGACTGACGGCCGTGGTTCCAGTACTGTGAGTGCCTCGATTGAGAGAAAATGTGTTTGTCTTGTGTCATTTTTCAAACTAGGTTAATATTTTTTAACAACAATATGTTCTTTAACATAAACGCTGACAGGGAACTACATGACGTAACGCAGTCAAATGAGTGATCAGTAGAAAACTGCGTCACCGAGCTTGTGACGTCACGTATTACTACGCACATATTTGTGACGTCTTAGATATGCGGGCACATCTCAGTTTAGTTTCATGATCTGTGGCAAATGGAATAACATTTGTTTTTAAATTTTAAGATAAGGGTGACATTGTATGATAAATAGGTTAACACACTTGTGTTTTGGGATGGTTAATATCCTGCATTGGGAATAAACGCTATGTATTTAACTCTCCAATGCTCGCTAAATACAATGTTTATTCCCAATGCAAAATATTAACCATCCCAAAACACACTCGCGTGATAACCTATATGTCTTTGGTTCACTTGGGTGATTATTTGTGACCGGATGGAAGAATATAGCTTTCATTTCTGAGTTCCATTTAAGTCTATGTGGGACATATTTGTTACTTTTAATGTGAAGTACATATGAGAACCTGACAACCTGCTATCTGAACTTGTTATACCTTGCGCTGTCTGCTGTTCGATGTGTTTAGTGTGTTAGGGGAGAAGATCACACATGTTCAGGCGTCCATTTCTACGAATAATTTCTTTGACAGAAAAACATTCAACCATGTTTCGGAGAAAGTGTATGGACAATGAACACTTTTCGTTCATGTTTTCAGATACACAGACTTGGCATGACAGCAGCCAGACATGCTCATCTGAGCTCGACACAGAAGTTGAGGACCTGGAAGCCTCTGTCATCAAAGTCAAGGTAAAATGTCCCAGTCATAATGTTAATCTTTTCTATTTTCTTGTATGAAAACATGACGTAGAGTAAAACACATTTGAAATAAACCATCTTATAATATCACTTCTGAACTTGCAAACGTTCCGGAACCAGTTGCAATCGAGATTTACAACCTAAAATGTAATTCGAGGTTTCGGTAGACCATTCATTCAGTTCCCAATTGTTGAACCTTACATTTTTATGCTGCGCGTTGGTCAGTGGTCTACTTTTGGTGACTAGTAGTTTGAAAGATCCTTCACTTCTATGTACCCCGCTGGGAATGCCGAACTTATTTGGTACTTCGTGGTAGTAATTCTTTATCTCAAATAACATTTATTCACGCATGATGCACAGAAACATGTTTTGCCAAGGCAAATCTATGAAAACTATGAAAACTCTAAATCTGTTTTCTTGTTTACAAAATCTAGCGACAGCTACAAAAAATGCTTCAAACAAATCAAAATTAACATCGAGTTGTACGGTAAGACAAATACGTTGTTCATTGTCCACCCGGCACCCATGGGTTGACGTACCCTCAGTGGTTGTTTATTTTTGGGCCTAGGGACCATAAACAACCATCGGAGTACATCAACCCATGTTCCCCTCACGACCAGTGAACAACTTATAATATAACGGTGTGTAGAACCCAATTCTCTATACTCGACTGGCGTTATAGACTACATCTGTCTCGATATCGGTGTTTGCCAGAGGGACGTTTGACGTGTTTGTGTTGTGTGTGTAGGTATGTGGTACACGGGGAGGTAACCAGGCTACAAGACGCCGTCGTTCAGCCTCTACAGCAACCGATTTCAGCCAGCCGACACAGTTTCTCATCACTCCAGTTTTGATTCAAATTCCCAACGACAGACCAATGATTACTGGACATTCCCTCTTTGAAATAGATGAAGATGCAGGTAAATTGGAGTTTGGCCCTTTCGAGGTGATCTCTTCTATCGGTAGAGGTACGGTTTCCCTAAGGAGGACAGCACACGTCCCCATTACATCGTGTTAATCTGCAGAATGGGAACAAGCTGGTCATAAGTGCCTATCTGTTTATTTGTGTGATTTCCTACTAACAACTACAAGTTTTACTTTGAGGACATTAGGCCGAGTAACAGAACCAGTGGTATAGGTGCAACATAACTGACTTAAAACACATTCAACCTCACTCATTGGAATGGATGTAAAGATCAACATGGTGACATCTGAATCATTTTACGAAAATTTATTGATGATGTTGCTGGAATTATATCTGATATGCAGTTACTTCAACTCAGTTGAATAAAGGTAACACTGTTCGGGATGTAAATTAATGCATATGTCTTGCAACATATAGACAAAGATGAGAAAACTTTATGGATAATCAATTATTTATTGTAACAATGGTAACGATAGGCTTTAAAACCGTATAAGAATCCAAACCGAAAAGCCGAAATTGTGAAAATAGTGAGGGTCAGTCATCTTTATACCGCGAGCTTCTACAATGGCACTCAAGTAAAAAATGTAGTCGTCGAGTAAAAGACATGTTGTATGCCTGTGGTAGTTGTACTTTATATGTGCTCAGTAATACAATCACATATCATTGTGTCGAACTTAGAACTCCTCTTACGTTTATCGAGGTGAAAGCTTAGTCGCTACGAGTTTATTCTTAACGATCATGCTTCGATTGTGGCCAATGTCGAGTTTGATTTAGGCATATTTATTGAAGAGAATGGATTGGGTACAAGTTATTGCAAGTAAAAGTCTCTCCAACGTCTGAGAACCCGAAGCGTTTGTAGGTCATTCTGTTTCGACACAAGGGTGATTGACTGTGTATTATAATATTTGTGTATGCTTCAGGCACAATGATGTACATGTTAGAGGCAGCGGACGCTGATGGGGATGAAGTCAGGTTCAAGATCAACCAGGATGACATACGTGTGGACAATCTGACCCTTTCAGAGAACGGACTGTACGTGAAGTATACAACCCTAACAATAGCACATATGCACACACATTCCTATTACTGTTCGTGACTTGTCTAATCTCAAAATAAAATTGACTCCCTGAGATTCTCCCTGGCTCTTCCTGTATGTTAGTCACGAATGTGTGACCGTACAATGACGTACGTAGATGTAGATGAACGTGACACTAGAGCAACATGGAGCCTCTGATCATTTTGAAAGTTGTCATGTTTGTTACAGACTTATCTACACCCCGGCCCCTGACTTCAGCGGTGTTGTGGAGGTACCCGTTGTTTTGTACGAAGTCCCCGTAGATGGAGTTCCGCCAAGTGAAGTCATCGTCAACGTCACTATCATCGTTGTATCCGTAGCCGATGCTCCCACAGCCTTCGCTGCCAGTGACAACGTCAACATCCTAAACCCAGATCACACTGAACCAATACTCGTAATACAAATTAGATTCTCACTCTCTCCGTGTAATCTGAGAAAAATGCATAGACCAATACGGGAATGAAACGCTGGTTATCTGTGTCACCTTGACCTTGGTGTTGACGTAATGACCTGGATGACCAGGCTTGCCGTCATGGTGGAATTGAGAATAATGCTGATGTTCTTTCCACGATGAGCGTAGCTGCTGAAAATCCGTGATAACTTTCAAAATATTTTTAAAAATGTCCAAGTATAGACATCACCACCATCGTGATTTCTCCTACTATTTGATACATGTATGCACCTTTCACCCATATTTCTACCATTCTTGCCATAGATATTCATGTTGCATAAATACCTATGGGTGAAATATGCCATACTTGTTCCACGATTTCAGACCTTCATAGAGCAAGAGAGGGTGAACGACACGTCCCCGACGGTGTACACATGGGAATTCGGAGCCTATGACGTTGACGGTGACAATATGACGATGTTCGTCACCCAGCCAGAACATGGATATCTGACAGTTGGTGATGTCGTCAACACGTCACCTGATTGTGCTGAAAGTCACGCGGTAGGTTTGTTTATAACGGGAGCCCAGTGGTAGTAGAGTGGTTACAGCTATCTCTAGTCACACTCAAGACCCGGGTTGGATTCCCTGCATTATTCTGGGCCAACCTCCCTATCACTATCATAGAAATCAACTGTAAAGACTCTTCCAAAAAAGGCTCTAAAACCCACCTGTTCACAATATCCCTCTCACGTGGGACTTTTCTTGCTCTTTTCTTCATCCCCTTTGAGAAAACACCTTTTGGGAAGCAGACTCTATATAAATTCAATATCATTATGATTACATAGATACAATGTGTGAAGCTCATATCTGGTATCTCTGTCGTGATATTGCTGGAGCATTGGTAAATTCAGAGTAGAATCATACGCACTCTCTCTTTTTAGCACGTAGGGGACCGCTTGAAAAATAAAACGTTTATTGAGTATCTGTTGTCACGTTAGGCGACAAAATTAGACTGGGTGGTCATCTTTAATGATCTCCTTGACAGCGGATCACAGTGTCCCAACAGAGTGGAACGCTGTTTGTATTAGCAGCCATTGTGCCTAGATTGTTCACGTGAAACCGAAGATGGGTTGATGAAACATAGATGGGTTGATGATAAACCGTCAAATGCTAACCCGATCATGTTTTTAGTCAAATACACACTTCCTATACATGAAACCACTAGAATGCACATGAACACAGCAGAGTTGTGGTAGCTGAACTTACAGCCAGTGTCAACAATATGGCAAAGATTGTCGAGATATGCACCGATGATGAATGATCAAAACTGAAAGACTAAATGGGTACATGTATTAAGAATGTTTTAAAACACTTATCTCAATACATATAATTCAATTTCCACTCAGTTGAATTAAACATCATAGGATATGTCTCAGGAAGGAGACCACTCATGCACATTTTCACTTGTCCTTCTAGAGTGACTTCCCTTGTTCAGTCGTCACAGTTGGCCAGCGCGCAGACTCAGTGAGCTGGATCTACAAAATTTTCCGGTATGAGCCGGACACGGAATTCTACGGTTTTGACGAGATCCGATTATACGTACAGGACCAGACAGGACTTTACTCGGACATCATCACTCTAAAGTTTGTTATAATGGAGCGGCCATGTCAGAATGAAGCAAAGTGCAAGAGTAAGTTGTGTAGTGATTCTGCATTTTGCGCGGCGTGGCCTGGTTCATGTTGTATTCTCCGGCTATTAAATATCAGCGGAAATGTATCGACGCATGGGCAGACAGAATGTCCCGTCAAGTAAAACGTGGAAGCTTTAAAAGCTTGCAGTTGTGTTTTTCCTTAAATGGGTACACCCTTAGTGGTAACACCACACGTAGGCACCAAATGTTAGACTGGAAGCAAGAAATAAGTATTGCCGATAGTCAATTTTCTTCCAAACCTTCCAAAAACAATGTTATAAACCTGCTGGTTTATTCAATCGGGGACCATATACCGGGTATGCATGGGTTCGTCACCCCTAGAAGGTAGTTATTTAAATGAACTCTGCGAGGGCTGTGCTCCATCAGAGTTTATTTAAATAATTGCTGTGGTGGGGGTGATTAAACGGGCATACTTTGTTAAATAACCGTGTAATGGATTAGGCATGATAAAAAAGTATCAAAATAAAATTAAATGGAAATAATTGTCCAAGGTCAGTTAATCAAGTAAGACAAGTACGAGCAGATACATTTCCGCAGCTATTTAATTGTACATAACTTTCTCTCGTTTAAGGGATAATATTTCGTTTCGCTGAAGATCTTTACAACGCTATTTTTTGTTTACCGGTAACATTATTTCACGATGCAAATTTCATGTATGAAATTACAGTAATAGACGGTGTGACGATCTATGATAGAACGTTTATGTTAGTCTTGGAACATGAACCCCATTTGATAGGGTAATGGTCCTGGGCTTATTACTGACAAACACAAACACCGCAAACATTTTGTCGTCAGATATAAGAGCATACGTCTTACTGACAACTTGAATTTCGAACAGGTAAAAACCCTGATCTGTACACGTGCACCGACTACCGGCGAGCCGAGAGCTTCCATCAGTACTACATCTGTGACTGTGCTCCTGGATGGACCAACACCATCTGCGATACTGACATCGATGAGTGCAGCGACTCCCCTTGTGTCTGGCCCTACGTGTGTCACGATGCTATCGGAAGATATGACTGCGCATGCCCGGAAAGTGACCCTAATTGTGACGGGCTGGAGGCCTGGATGATCGGACTAGTCGTGTTGACACTATTGCTCCTAGTCGTTATCTCCTTCCTGGGATGGTATTCCTTCATGGTCAAAAGAGGGTCAGTAAAATAGGATGCGTTTTTTTGTACACAGGTGGTTGTTGTACATCATAATCAGCAGTAATATTGCACAGCCCTTCGTCTGAAATGTCCGCCCTGTGTAAACCAGTGTCTGGAAGAGTGAGCAACGCCCATAGCATGATATGTCTAATCATAGTGTTGCCACTCTCTCCGGAGAGTCATTTGTGGGATGTTCGGGACGCATGCCTCAAAAGAGGGTCAGTAAAATAGGATGCATGTGTTTCGAACACAGGAGATTGTTGTACATCATATTCAGCAGTAATATTGCACAACCCTTCGTCTCAAATGTCCTGTAAACCAGTGGCTGGAAGAGTGAGCAACGCCCACATCATGATATGTCTAATCATATATCTATGTTGGTACTTGCTGTAACTCTCCGGAGAGTCATCAGTGGGATGTTCTGGACGCATACAAACACCGGTCCCACAGCAAGATCCGCTGATTGATTCCCATCACTGTCCTTTCCGTCCTTTTTATGATCCTCGATGAATCAAACTCACTTCTCTGCTACAGTACGTACGGGACTGAGTAAAGCTGGATTCCTTCTCACACTATGGTCACCCTGAGTGATTTACATTACCCTGTTCACATGGGTGTTATCGCCCTTGAGTAGTCGCCGGCACTTAACTGCACCGAGACGCAAGACCCAGTGCCGTGGATGGCCAGGACCAAGTTATCCCAGCGCTTACGGATGACATGAGCATTACTATTACTAATTATCGTAGACTTAGGACAGTAATACTGGGTGCTTCTAATGTCCATCACACAATCGGCCATGGTTGTCAAACTCAGGGTATTAACTCGGTCACGTATTTGTGCGGTCAGCGCTTCTACCGAAATCAGGAGTCAGTCTGTAATTGTTCTAACTACAACATATCTTGTCAACTTCGAATAAGGTTCGTAATGTGCAGAGATTGGGAGTCTTGCGGTAACCTTACAAATGACGAGTGATGACATGCGTAAAAAATCACAAATACAGTGTAGCGTATCATGTACTTGTTACAGCCGCCTCAAGTGGTCAACGTTGTGGCGACGTATTGCAGGAGAAGCTCCGGACGTGTCCGAAACTAAAACAGCCTTCGTCAAGTCTGCTAGTGAAGAGGTGAGTTATCATTCAGATGTATATATTAGCGCATGGCAGTATTATTATATTATTATATTATTATATTATCATTAGGATACATGCTACTTCTTCTAACAATATCAGATCAAGAGGAAAGAAATTATGTTGCCAAATACATGCAGTCGGTCGTAGATAGTTTTAAAGCTTTTATGGGTAGGATGGGAGCCAATAATTATCGCACCATGAAAACCGGATTGTTCGTTTCTAATTCATCGACCGCGAAGTCCCGTTCGAGAGTTGGTCTTCAGCAACCTATATTTGTCCTGAGAGGCGACTACGGGAATGGTTGACTTAGTTGAAACATGTCATCGGTTCCCAATTGCGAACATCGATGCTCATGCTGGTGATCACTGGATTGTCTGGTTCCAACTAGATTATTTACAGGTCGCCGCCATATAGCTGGAATATTTCTGACTGCGGCGTAAAACTAAACTCACTCACTGAGTCTGATGACTGTGATGAACGCTTGCGTTTATTTACAACCAAGACAACGTAGTTTCTTGAAGACGGTGTAACAGATGTTTTGGTCTGCCACATGATGAACACAGTGATGTTTGTTTTATACTGCGTAGGTTGACGATGGATCCGAGAACATGTCGAAATCTGACACGTCACTTCCGATTAAGAAACACGCTATCGGTTCCAAGAAGAACAAGGTGTCAGCTACTGTGGGTGACTCTGCTCCTCTGAAATATTCCGTGGAGGTGAGTGTTGGACAAAAAGCGAAAATTGTATATTCGAATAAGGGAGTGAGCGAGTTTAGTTTTACGCGGCACTCAGCAATGTTCCACGTTTATGGCGGTGGTCTGTAAATAATCGAGTCTGGACCAGACAATCCAGTGTCAAGAACATGAACATCGATCTGTCAATTGGGAACCGATGACATGTGTCAACCAAGTCACCGAGCCTGACCACCCGATACCATTAGTCGCCTCTTACGACAAGCATAGTCGCTTTTCATGGCAAGCATGGGTTGCTGAAGGCCTGTTTTACCTCGGAACATTCACGGGTCATACTCGAATAAGGAGGCGACATGTTCCACGCTGTTCTACCAGAAGATGTTACATCTCGCATTCGCGACGAACTGAACAGACACAAATCGTGTAGTAGTAGTAGTAGTCCGCTTGATGTCGCTCATGTCCAGGCAAGGACACATCCTCCCGGGTACCCATTTTACAGTTCGGTGAACGGAGACAATGTTATGAGAGTATCTTGTCAAAGGATGCTACAGAAATATGTCCACCTGATTTACTTTCCAAATCGAATGAACCATGTTAAAATCATCGTTCAACCGCTTATATAAACATCATACAACGGCAGGCATATTTATGTTTTCAGGGTAACAGCAGCCGTCCAACCACTCCGCGAGAAGTTAAAGTTCAGCCACTTTCTAATCATGCCTCACCCTTAGAACTGCCCAGGCCATCAATGTCGAATGCAGTGGAGTGGACGCGGTCCATGACGCCAGTGGAACGCTCCATGACGCCGGTGGAACGCTCCATGACGCCGGTGGAACGCTCCATGACGCCGGTGGAACAGTGTGACGAGCGACCAGGAAGCGGCTACTCGATGCGCAGATCGATCCTTCAGAAACGCGAAGGGAGCATTGTGTTAACTGAAAACCCAATCCGAGAGAGCGACTTGTAGCTGTACCTATATTTTTCTGCACCGACAGTGTCGATATGCACATCACTTCTGCACTTATAGTGTCTATATGCACATCACGAAAAATACATCTTGTATTAGACGTTAATCGGACACAATGGTGTCAATACATTTATTGTTAATTGGGTTGCTTGCCTTTGAACAGTCAATATGTTTGGTCATATATATGTGTATGCTATCTTTATGAAAGATTCTTGTTTTTTATTTGAAGTATCAAGACTGCATATGCATAAACTGGAAAAATAACAAAAATATTGCTGAAGAATACGTGTCTTTTAAAGTAACTTATTTTCAGAATATGTAATACCTATGTAACTTACGCACAATCTAATTTTTTCAATATGTCCGTAACTATCGCATGTTCCAGAAAAATAAATGTCCAGCACTTTTCTTGCATGTTGTCATCTGTCAGGTTTATACTGGTTTGCCTACCCAGAAATAATCCAGCTATCTTAAGTCAGTCTGTTCGAAGTCAGCGAACCTCATCCGATCGCGTTGTGATGCTTCCTTCGACAGACAGGAGCAATAGTTTTGTTGGGTTTGGGTATTTTTTTTTCGCCCATATCAGTTCAACTATCAGTCCGTGTGTATCGCACTATATACTGGATTACTGGACTGATTACAGATCAAAAGATTTTAAACTTCTTGTTTATCGTGGTATTGATACCTGAATGCACATGATAAGCGGAGTCAGAATATCGAGTGTTCTTGAGAACCAGAACGTCCAAACATGGACTAAACCAAGACTACTGAAGTGACATAAAATCAGACCAATCTAGCAACGCAGTTGTTATATCCTGTCACAGATATCATCTGCTTAACGCTCCTGCGGTATGTTGATATATGCTTGATGAATTTATCACCTGATGTTAAACCACTGCCTTATCTGGACGAAGTGTGTGAATGCTGAACGTCTTTTGTTGGAAGAACACGACGTTTCGGAGTAAATTTGTTTGTGCTCATCATGCCATTGATAGCCAGTGAGCAGGGAGTTTACATGTCCATATGATAACAACTTAGGTAATAATGTAACAAAGCCGGACAATTTGACAACAGACTTGCAGCTGACTGGTATTAGCAATAGACAAATATTAAATAAACTTATTTCCTATTACGTTGAGATAAATAGTAAACATTGTATCAAACAAAATGTGTTTTAATTACAGGAATATAGACTTTGAGAAGCGTCTGTACAGGATTGAATCATTAAAGCAGTTATTACACCTCTAAAGCGAGCAGTGCTGTAGCTGGACGTGTCAATACCGTTCAATACCGTTGCATTTAGTGGTTGTTAGAGGGAAAGCATGGCATGACAAGGAGGTGTTGCTTAATATTTTGTCGCACCTATCTATCTATCTATCTATCTATCTATCTATCTATCTATCTATCTATCTATCTATCATCTATCTATCTATCTATCTATCTATCTATCTGTCTGTCTGTCTGTCTGTCTGTCTGTCTGTCTGTCCCTCCGTCCGCCCGTCCATCTACTTCTCCTCAGCTTACCTCTCCACATGACAGCTACAATACAAACACCCCACATCTCTCTATCGCTTTTGTTGTTATTTGTGTTAATCTTCTGTCGTATGATTTGATATTACTCACTGACAGGAATATGTACATCTGATTTACTTATGATGTCCTAAACAGGCCGTGTGTAATATAGTCACAGATGTCAGCTAGAGGCTTGTGTCAGCAGTACCTGAATAGATGATGAATACGTTGTAAATCCATCCCGAGAACAATCGTAACTATGTAAACATTCCACGACACACACAGGTTTTCCTATAGCTGATCAATATAAATCTGCAACTCGTATAAAGGCTGACGAAAATAAAAAACGAACCCCCCCCCCAGATCTAAACTTTCCAAAAAGCTCTCTATTATTGAAATATGTGTTTCTAATGTTATGAGAAAGTCATGAACTGCAAACATTACATACTGATCATCTTGAAGATATATTTGGTGGAAAGAGTCAGAAAATTACACTTGAACAGACTTTCAATTAAAGGTGCAATGAGTGTCCGATATTAACATTTTTTGGTAATTAAAAAATGAACAGAGTAATAAAAAAAACACCACCACAGCCTGACATAGACATCACCACACGTAAACCCACAGTTACTCAGTGACAAAGCTACGGCTTCACATGTACAGAGACGAAACAACAGCTGCACAGAGTCTACCTCGACACAGACGAAACAATAGATGGACAGAGACAACTGCTTCAAAAAGACAAAACAACAGCTAGGAGACAAGCCACACCATGACAGTAACAAAGCCACAAATGTACAGACATTAGCGCTACATAGAGAAAACAATACAGAAAGAGACACAGAACCATCTACAAAGTAACAGAAACACAATTTTTCCGGTGACAAAACCACTGTTACACAAAGACAATACCACACCTACTCACAGACAAAACAGCTACAAAGTGACATTGCAACACTTTCACGGTGACAAAACAATACCTTACGTTCCTATAACTTATCAACATATAAATTAACATAATCGTAGATCACTATAACAACCACTTCCACACACACTGATTCCACGGGGAAACGAAGATTCGTTAACATATGAATGGTGACTAGCGTAAGAAATATTTATAGCTGTGTTTTCCCAGAAGACCTATGTCTCAGAAATAGGTACAGCATTGATGTCTTCTATAGTGTTGTAATTAATAATGCAACAGGTGTGCTGAGCACTGCAACAACCACATCCACATATTAAGGTGTGAGACAGTCGTTCAGCTGTCTGTTTGTGTCACAGTACACTGGAAGTATATTACATACAGTCAGACAATTACTGCCCGTAAGATTACACCAGAGTATTTCATCTGTATGTGTGAGTTCTACATATCAGCACAATGGATGAACTTGTAAGTCCACGTGTGTACATTCACCTTTGTTAATGATGAATGACCCTGTCAGATAGGTAGTTGCATACCAAATATTACAATTCTTACATTTGTATCAATACCACTAATTAATACCAAATTAAAGAAGAGACATGCAAAAAGGAGATGTATATGATATACCTTATCAAACAAAGGTTCTTTTTCCGTTCGTTGTAAAGTGAATGAGTGTGGTTTTACGCCGCTTTTAGCAATATTCCAGCAACATCACGACGAGGACACCAGAAATGGATTTCACCCATATTGTACCCGTGTTGGAAGTCGAACCCGGATCCTCGGCGTGACGACCGAACACTTTAACCACGAGGCCACCCCACCGTCCCTTGTTGTAAAGCGTCTCACATTGCCGTGAAGGGCTTTGTCACCAACCACGACTACCAGAATACCACCGTTTTGATTTGAAAACAACATCACATAAATAGCGTTAGAACTGGACGACGCGGCGATTGCAGTGACCACTTAACAGTGCATATCAGCAGTCGCAACAGGTCACCGTGACCAAAGGCGTTACACGTACATGCACATTGAGGAGATATCCCTTGTTCAAGAGTCAAGTTCCCATTGCACATGACCTATATCTGTGCAGTCGATCATACTGCTACTCGGGGAGAAGTCAAGGTGACATCACAGTAGGTTCAAAGTGTTAGAATACGAATTTGTATAGTATGAGAAGGGGAAGACTACAGTTGTGTGTACGTAAACATGTTTGTTTTGTTTTTGTTTTTCTTTTTTTGTATGTATTTTGGTGACATAACTGAGTGTGCAAGTACGCCTTCACGCACGGATGTGTGTACATGAGTGAACACATGGTATAATCCGCTATCGAGGAATCAGTATTTGAATTAACAAAGTTCAAACAAGTCGGCTATATGGCTTTCCAAGTTTCGTCTAGATGACTACACTTATGTATACATTTAGATTATGCATGCTGCAAGTTAATTTAAAGTTAGGCCTTGACACTGATTGCAAGACACTAGGTCACACAAACATTGTTATCAATTTTAGCGTGTGTAATACAGTCAAGACGGGTCAAGACGCCCTTGCAACTTATTTGTTGTTACAAAGTATGAATATGCAGTATGCACTATGAATATTATTATAAACGACGTGTACTTTTAGAGGTTTTTTTTGTTTCAGAACTAGTCATTATTTATGAGGAAGATTCGCTACAGCATTCTCCGTTTCACTGTTGACATGGGTTATTGCAAAACACTTTGTGCAAACTGGTGTCTGGTGTGTGTAGATCCAATTGCATTTTTTGGCAACCAGTGATACTAGGATACCATGGCGGCACTTCCATTCCTATGGTTACGTTTTCTACTGTCAGTGTGTTTTTCTTTCATGTTCTTCCTTTCTTGGAAACATTTCTGAGGTAAGTACAACTTATATATACATGTACTGTGTACTATACACCGTATACTTACGGCGTATGATGACATAATTATGATTTGAACACGTTGGTGAGACAGGATTACTGGCTGTGGTTGAGAGGTAATACTGCTGACTTTGTGTACTGGTAATTAGGTGCCTCAGTCTGAGGGCGCGGAGTGAAATCCAGAATGGGACTCAATCAACAAAAGTACTAGAATCTGTAGTAAACACTTTACTTAGAAAGTGTCATTCCAAATATAACGTGTTAAATTACTAACTATTTGAGAAACACGGACGATGATGCTTTGTTCTGCCGTACGTGCTAAAGTGTTATCATTTAGTTCTGAAAAATGTAACTGCATAAAAGTATCTATAGACATGCAGACCGTATATAGGAGTTTAAAACAGACTCACACACAAACACACACACACACAAACACACACACATTCATACATTTTCATGCAATATGATGACTAATTTTATACATTCATTGATGGCGGGACATTACTTTGTTTTCTTATATGCAATAAGCCCTACATCAGTCGTATCACTGTCAGCCAGTAACAACTTTAATGTTTAATTGTATTGTGTGACCTAAACGTACTTCAGAAAAAATGAATGAGTGAGTTTAGTTTACGCCTCACTCCGCTTTATTCAAGTTATATGGTTAAAGTCTGCAAACAGTCTAAATGAAAGACGAAAGATATCGTCTCAAACAGCTGACAGTTTACAAAATGAACGTCAAACAGCCACATGGGATATTATGAATATCTACCTGAACTAGTACCAGATTCTCAGGTAAGTAAACCGATCCATTAGACAACAAATGAACTGTAGAAGTCAGATGTATGCAATGGCCTTCCTTCCAAGTACAACTGCTAGCAAAATGAATAAACTGTATGTATGTTACATCAGTGGAGATAGTGAAGTTTGTTGTGAATGTTAATGTGTCAAATTACGATCTCCGTTTGAGAACTATTTGGCGTATGAATTTGTTATCGTATTGTTTTGATCATTATTTTATAGTTAACCTAATGCGACATTCCTGCCTACTTACATACTCTTCTTAGTGACCTTAACTACCTGTTCATTCACTACCTGTCATCCTAACCCCCTACTCGTCATTCCCACCCTCCAAAAATACGTGTATGGAATATCACGCTATGCAGGACACATTAATCTTTTGAGTGTTCCTTTTTCTTTACTACCAATCCCCGGACCCCAGCTTAACCCCTCACCTCACCTCCCCTGCTCACTCTCAAACAGCCTTCTAAAAAGGCGTGACATCCTTCCCTTCACTACTGACTACAATCTCCTAATGTACCCCTGTCCCTTTTCGCGTTCAGTTTTGTGGATTGACCCATATAACACACGACATTGTTATCTGAGCACACGCTTGACCCAGGTTGTAATTCAGTTGAGTGCATGATGTAATGCTTGTTTTAGTAAACAACCCTTTCCTCGAAATTGACAGATGTGAGATTAGAAATGTGCATTTGGAACACTGGATTCCTTGAAGTTGGGGACCCGACTATAAGCCGATTAGTTTAATCACTAACAAACTCAGAATCAATCTATTTGTAGAATGACCGAAATATTTAACTGTACATAACAGAAAATTTTATGAAATAGCATTTATTTAGAACATTATAAAAATAACCCGAATAAACACGTATTCTGATGGATGAGATCTTTGCCGCTGATATGCTCAGATGTCGACCTTGTCTGGTCAACAGTTAAACAGTTATTATGAGAACACCAAAAATAATGTTGTCTGTGTGCATTAAAAATAGCCTAACATAATATTATAATGCACAGTTACTTTATTCTAATAGTTTAACATTGACTAACCCGCATTTGCGTGCATATACGTGTAAAGACTTGTCGCTATGTGGATCCTCCAGTTACTGATACAGAATATTTTACTTTATTCTTAATATATGAGAGACAAGTATTACGACTGAAGAGGTACACATTTTATGGACAACTTTATTGCAACTTCGTGCGACTTTGCAATGTAGATTCTAATAACACTAAGCGAACTAGTGAACGTCTCATGTAGTGTAATGACATTTTCTGTCCTTACAAATAGTTCTTTTCAGCATATCAACTTCAAAATGCCATTTGTAGATGTACGTGTCATTATTGACGCATTGCCATTGTTAAAAGGATGCAGCAAAGGAAGTCATCGGCTGCCGGCAGGGAGGACACCCTTATTTAGTTAATATAATAGTAATAGTTGCTATTTATACCGCGCCTTTTCCACGCACACGTGCATTCTCAAAACACTATAACATCGTTACCCCGGATAACCTAAGCTGTCTGCGACGTGCTAGAAGGTTACTAGTCTCAGGACCTATTTTACCGGGTACCCATTTCCTGCTGGATGAACAGAGACAGTTTTCACTTGCCTTAGGTAAGACCATATGTGTTATGTCATAGCCATTCACATCAAACGAAAGGAACCCCATCATCAGCCAAGTTTAATTTCATATTATCCCATCAGTCTCTTTTGCTCCACTCAGGTGAAACCAGTCGATCGTTGAACCATTTCCCCCCACACTTTTGATTTCCTCATATCTGGCTTCCACCACCTTTCCTTGTGCGTGCGTATGTGTGTGTGCGTGCGTGCGTGCGTGTGAGTGTATGTGTATGTGTATGTGTATGTAATTTGTATGCGTGCGTACACACACACACATACACACACACACACACACACACACACATATATATATATATATATATACTCAAACTAGTACAGTATGAATGTAATAGTATGTCCACTGTCGCCATACCTCATACATATACGAGTATTTTTGACTCAGTTATTCTGTTCTTGACACTATTCAGAATATATCATTATATTGTAAACCTTTAATCCTTAACATTGCATGCAACGTAAATATGGACTCGAATTTCACTTCCTGGTACAGCAGTTAACTGTACCAGATGTATCAAACGATAACGATATTTTGTGGACTCTCGCCTTATAGTGTTTTTCTCTTAAACAAAGGTAATTCAAAAGGTCCCCTTATATAATGACTTTAGACAAAATCGATATCGATTCTCCATTGGTGTGTATGGAGCATTGCAATACACATGTTGATACTGTTGTCCTGACGGTACAAAGCAACGTGCTTCATAGTTTTTCTCACTTCTTGATCAATAAGTTGCTGACTAATATCGAACTGCATATGAGAAAACATGGTCTTTCCACAAACATTATACCTGCTTATGTGTAGCAACTTTTTGTTCAAGAAATAACTTCTATCTCTGTAGAATGACCAGGTGCTTAGGTACGCATGCGATGATATGTATTTCTCGATATATTTGTATTTTTATACCGTTTGAAGTAGATGTATTCTATTTGAATTAAATATCAATTATGGTGTCCGGATAGTGTTCTCCATGTCAGAAGCAAAACGACACGTGTTGGTCCGGAGTAGAATAGGCCTTCAGCAACCCATGCTTGCCATAAAAGGCGACTATGCTCGCCGTAAGAGGCGAATAACGGGATCGGGTGGTCAGGCTTGCTGACTTGGTTGACACATGTCATCGGTTCCCAATTGTACACATCGATGCTCATGCTGCTGAACACTGGATTGTCTAAACCAGACTCGATTATTTACAGACCGCGGCGATATAGCTGGAATATTGCTGAGTGCGGCGTAAAACTAAACTCACTTACTCACTCAGAAGCGAAACATCCACGAACTATAACAAATCGCAGTTCCGATCCTTTAGGTGTTTTACGTAACCTCACAACTGACAGAAACTCAGTGGGATAACCAAGGTCTTACATTCTATAACAGATATGCTAGTGACCTTACGTCTGCTAGTGTCCTGAAATTTCGACAGGTCTGATTTTCAAGATAATCAACCTCCGCAAAGGAGCATTCTTTATTATTTCCGACAGTACAAACATCCACTGAAATATGAAAATAAGAAATATAATAAGAAATATAATGGATGAGTTTAGTTATGATCACTGTATAACTGGTGAATGAAAACTTCACAGCGAGGTCAGTACGATAGATCCATTTAGTTATGGTCACACAGAAACAGTTAATCTGATGAAGTTAATCGATTAAAGATTAAACATGCTTAAGGGCTATTATTGAAATTCACAATATGAAACAGCGTCCCTCGAAACTACTGAAATGAACACTTTGTGTTTTGCACACATGATTCACTTGCAGATCCTCATATAATGCATTGAGTTTCCTTCTTTCAATTCTGTTGTCGATCCCCAGCTCGTCGAGGAGAGCTTCATCAAGTTGCATGAACAATCGCCCGGGAACCCTCTTTTCCTCAAACCTTTCAGCTGTGTCGTCTGTGCAGTGATACTCCTTCACTAGTTGGAGCAGTTCGGCTGGGGTCAGTGTTTGTGGATCTGAGAAAGATGAATTACACTGAATACCGATGTGTCGGATGTGAAAGGCTTTATCAAGAACATCGTTAAAGCAAAATGGCAAAGGACTCTTAGAGCGTTTGGTTGGATTAGTAGGTAGGTGGATAGTTAGATAGTAGATAGGTAGATAGTTAGGCAGGTAGGCAGGTAGGTAGACAGGCAGGCAGGCAGGTAGGCAGGCAGGTAGGTAGGCAGGCAGGCAGGCAGGCAGGCAGGCAGGCAGGCAGGCAGGCAGGCAGGCAGGCAGGCAGGCAGGCAGGCAGGCAGGCAGGCAGGCAGGCAGGTAGGGAGGGAGGGAGGGAGGGAGGGAGGCAGGCAGGCAGGCAGGCAGGGAGGCAGGCAGGCAGGCAGGGAGGGAGGGAGGGAGGCAGGCAGGCAGGCAGACAGGCAGACAGGCAGTCAGGGAGGGAGGGAGGCAGGCAGGCAGGCAGGCAGGCAGGCAGGCAGGCAGGCAGGCAGGCAGGCAGGCAGGCAGGCAGGCAGGCAGGCAGGAAGGGAGGGAGGGAGGGTGGGAGGGAGGCAGGCAGGCAGGGAGGGAGGCAGTCAGGGAGGGAGGCAGGCAGGCAGGCAGGCAGGCAGGCAGGCAGGCAGGGAGGGAGGCAGGCAGGCAGGGAGGGAGGGAGGGAGGGTGGGAGGCAAGCAGGCAGGCAGGGAGGAGGCAGGCAGGCAGGGAGGGAGGCAGGCAGGCAGGCAGGTAGGTAGGTTGGTAGGTAGGCAGGTAGGTAGGTAGGCAGGTAGGCAGGAGGTAGGTAGGTAGGTAGGTAGGTAGGTAGGCAGGCAGGCAGGCAGGCAGGCAGTCAGGGAGGGAGGCAGGCAGGCAGGCAGGCAGGCAGGCAGGCAGGCAGGCAGGCAGGCAGGCAGGAAGGCAGGCAGGCAGGCAGGCAGGCAGGCAGGCAGGCAGGTAGGCAGGCAGGCAGGCAGGCAGGTAGGGAGGGAGATAACAGATATGCTAGTGACCTTACGTCTGCTAGTGTCCTGAAATTTCGACAGGTCTGATTTTCAAGATAATCAACCTCCGCAAAGGAGCATTCTTTATTATTTCCGACAGTACAAACATCCACTGAAATATGATAATAAGAATTATAATAAGAAATATAGTGGATGAGTTTAGTTATGATCACTGTATAACTGGTGAATGAAAACTTCACAGCGAGGTCAGTACGATAGATCCATTTAGTTATGGTCACACAGAAACAGTTAATCTGATGAAGTTAATCGATTAAAGATTAAACATGCTTAAGGGCTATTATTGAAATTCACAATATGAAACAGCGTCCCTCGAAACTACTGAAATGAACACTTTGTGTTTTGCACACATGATTCACTTGCAGATCCTCATATAATGCATTGAGTTTCCTTCTTTCAATTCTGTTGTCGATCCCCAGCTCGTCGAGGAGAGCTTCATCAAGTTGCATGAACAATCGCCCGGGAACCCTCTTTTCCTCAAACTTTTCAGCTGTGTCGTCTGTGCAGTGATACTCCTTCACTAGTTGGAGCAGTTCGGCTGGGGTCAGTGTTTGTGGATCTGAGAAAGATGAATTACACTGAATACCGATCTGTCGGATGTGAAAGGCTTTATCAAGAACATCGTTAAAGCAAAATGGCAAAGGACTCTTAGAGCGTTTGGTTGGATTAGTAGGTAGGTTGATAGTTAGATAGTAGATAGGTAGATAGTTAGGCAGGTAGGCAGGTAGGTAGACAGGCAGGCAGGCAGGTAGGCAGGCAGGTAGGTAGGCAGGCAGGCAGGCAGGTAGGTAGGTTGGCAGGCAGGCAGGCAGGCAGGCAGGCAGGCAGGCAGGGAGGGAGGGAGGGAGGCAGGCAGGCAGGCAGGCAGGCAGGGAGGGAGGCAGGGAGGGAGGCAGGCAGGCAGGCAGGCGGGCAGGGAGGGAGGGAGGCAGGCAGGGATGGAGGGAGGCAGGCAGGCAGGCAGGCAGGCAGGGAGGGAGGGAGGGAGGGAGGGAGGGAGGTAGGAATAGACGTTACGTCTGTTTGCGTGTTTAGACGAACTCTCCAAGTACTGTATATGTTACCTGTCATGCCACTAGTCGGACCATCGACTGAAGCAGACATGGCCCCGCTGTGGTTGTCACCTGTGGCCATATTACCTATGTTACCCTGGTTGGTGATGTTTCGACTTCCTGAAATGAAAGGACTTAAATGTATTAATACAACGCTGAAGTGGAATGTGATTATGAGTACTTGAAGTATTCCTATATGCTATTGTAGGTGATCAATAACTAAATATGAGTAACACATGGTTCTGATATTTGGATCATGCAATGAGCTGGCTATTTTCACAATGATCGCTCGTGATTATGAACAGGATGTGCTCCTTTGTTGGCAGAGATATTCAATGCGTAAAGTGTGAAAGGCAACATATTTTTAAAGAAGACACAAGGAAATGCTGCCTTAAAAATGTAGGAGGTAGGTAGGTAGGTAGGTAGGTAGGCAGGCAGGCAGGCAGGCAGGTAGGTAGGCAGGCAGACAGGCAGGCAGGCAGGCAGGCAGGCAGGCAGGCAGGCAGGCAGGCAGGCAGGCAGGCAGGCAGGCAGGCAGGCAGGCAGGCAGGCAGGCAGGCAGGCAGGCAGGCAGGCAGGCAGGTAGGTAGGTTGGTAGGCAGGCAGGCAGGCAGGCAGGTAGGTAGGTTGGTAGGCAGGCAGGCAGGCAGGCAGGCAGGGAGGGAGGGAGGGAGGGAGGCAGGCAGGCAGGCAGGCAGGCAGGGAGGGAGGCAGGGAGGGAGGCAGGCAGGCAGGCAGGCAGGCAGGGAGGGAGGGAGGCAGGCAGGGATGGAGGGAGGCAGGCAGGCAGGCAGGCAGGCAGGGAGGGAGGGAGGGAGGGAGGGAGGGAGGTAGGAATAGACGTTACGTCTGTTTGCGTGTTTAGACGAACTCTCCAAGTACTGTATGTGTTACCTGTCATGCCACTAGTCGGACCATCGACTGAAGCAGACATGGCCCCGCTGTGGTTGTCACCTGTGGCCATATTACCTATGTTACCCTGGTTGGTGATGTTTCGACTTCCTGAAATGAAAGGACTTAAATGTATTAATACAACGCTGAAGTGGAATGTGATTATGAGTACTTGAAGTATTCCTATATGCTATTGTAGGTGATCAATAACTAAATATGAGTAACACATGGTTCTGATATTTGGATCATGCAATGAGCTGGCTATTTTCACAATGATCGCTCGTGATTATGAACAGGATGTGCTCCTTTGTTGGCAGAGATATTCAATGCGTAAAGTGTGAAAGGCAACATATTTTTAAAGAAGACACAAGGAAATGCTGCCTTAAAAATGTAGGAGGTAGGTAGGTAGGTAGGTAGGCAGGCAGGCAGGCAGGCAGGTAGGTAGGCAGGCAGACAGGCAGGCAGGCAGGCAGGCAGGCAGGCAGGCAGGCAGGCAGGCAGGCAGGCAGGCAGGCAGGTAGGTAGGTTGGTAGGCAGGCAGGCAGGCAGGCAGGGAGGGAGGGAGGGAGGGAGGCAGGCAGGCAGGCAGGCAGGCAGGCAGGGAGGGAGGTAGGGAGGGAGGCAGACAGGCAGGCAGGCAGGCAGGGAGGGAGGGAGGCAGGCAGGGAGGGAGGGAGGCAGGCAGGCAGGCAGGCAGGCAGGGAGGGAGGGAGGCAGGGAGGGAGGGAGGTAGGAATAGACGTTACGTCTGTTTGCGTGTTTAGACGAACTCTCCAAGTACTGTATATGTTACCTGTCATGCCACTAGTCGGACCATCGACTGAAGCAGACATGGCCCCGCTGTGGTTGTCACCTGTGGCCATATTACCTATGTTACCCTGGTTGGTGATGTTTCGACTTCCTGAAATGAAAGGACTTAAATGTATTAATACAACGCTGAAGTGGAATGTGATTATGAGTACTTGAAGTATTCCTATATGCTATTGTAGGTGATCAATAACTAAATATGAGTAACACATGGTTCTGATATTTGGATCATGCAATGAGCTGGCTATTTTCACAATGATCGCTCGTGATTATGAACAGGATGTGCGCCTTTGTTGGCAGAGATATTCAATGCGTAAAGTGTGAAAGGCAACATATTTTTAAAGAAGACACAAGGAAATGCTGCCTTAAAAATGTAGGAGGTAGGTAGGTAGGTAGGCAGGCAGGCAGGCAGGCAGGTAGGTAGGCAGGCAGACAGGCAGGCAGGCAGGCAGGCAGGCAGGCAGGCAGGCAGGCAGGCAGGCAGGCAGGCAGGCAGGTAGGTAGGTTGGTAGGCAGGCAGGCAGGCAGGCAGGCAGGGAGGGAGGGAGGGAGGGAGGCAGGCAGGCAGGCAGGCAGGCAGGGAGGGAGGCAGGGAGGGAGGCAGGCAGGCAGGCAGGCAGGCAGGGAGGGAGGGAGGCAGGCAGGGAGGGAGGGAGGCAGGCAGGCAGGCAGGCAGGCAGGGAGGGAGGGAGGTAGGAATAGACGTTACGTCTGTTTGCGTGTTTAGACGAACTCTCCAAGTACTGTATATGTTACCTGTCATGCCACTAGTCGGACCATCGACTGAAGCAGACATGGCCCCGCTGTGGTTGTCACCTGTGGCCATATTACCTATGTTACCCTGGTTGGTGATGCTTCGACTTCCTGAAATGAAAGGACTTAAATGTATTAATACAACGCTGAAGTGGAATGTGATTATGAGTACTTGAAGTATTCCTATATGCTATTGTAGGTGATCAATAACTAAATATGAGTAACACATGGTTCTGATATTTGGATCATGCAATGAGCTGGCTATTTTCACAATGATCGCTCGTGATTATGAACAGGATGTGCTCCTTTGTTGGCAGAGATATTCAATGCGTAAAGTGTGAAAGGCAACATATTTTTAAAGAAGACACAAGGAAATGCTGCCTTAAAAATGAATAGCGAACTAGATACTTTTCATTGAGTGTCACTGTTTGAAATATGACATGATTAATGTATTTGAACTTTAATCGTTAACGCTGCATGGAAATACCCCAACGTAACTGCAAATTCAGTATATTGTTCTCAAGCAAATGGAGATGTACTAATTGTTGGTCATAACATGTCTTTGTCAAATATCACATTATGGGTATTTTCAATCATCTCAGTAACCACCTCAGCACTATACAAGCACTCAAAAGACAGTCATAAACTACTTCAGAGACCATAACGTATTAAGTACTGAGTGAGTTAACAACCTTGATCATGTGTCGTCGTGAGGGTATTGCCCATCCCGCCGTGGACGATACCAGCAACATTGGACCGTTCCACTCTGCCTTCTGTCACTCCAGTGACCGTGATATTAGGCCTGGACATTTTGTTCCCTGACTGAACAAATATTAAAAGCAGCATGAGTGAGTGAGTGAGTTTAGTTTTACGCCACAATCATTCCAGCTATATGACGGTAAAAGCAATATGACAAATTCTTTTTAACGTTAGAGCATACTTTCGTGACATTTCACCTTCTGGATTTCAGTGAAGGACTTTGATATCATTACGAGAACTAGTATTATTGTCAGTTCGATTCCAATAATTCCCAAAGTTTGAATTCCGTCACTCCAGTGACCGTGATATCAGGCTTGGACATTTTGTTCCCTGACTGAACAAACATGAAAAGCAGTATGAGTGAGTGAGTGAGTGAGTGACTGAGTTAAGGTTTTACGCCGCAATCGTTCCAGTTGTATGGCGGTAAAAGCAATATGACAAATTCACCTCAACATTAGAGCATACTTTCGTGACATTTCATCTTCTGGATTTCAATGCAGGACTTTGACACTAATCATTACGAGAACTGGAATTAATGATGACATGGGTAAACCAAGTCAACGAACCTGACCACCCGATTCTGTTTGTCGCCTCTTACGACAAGCATAGTCGCCTTTTATGGCAAGCATGGGTTGCTGAAGGCCGATTCTACCCCGCACTATCACGGATCCACATTTTCAGAAGCAGAAATAAGCATGTTGTGAATTTTATCGTGGAAACATATGTGAAATTGTTGGTGTTAAGTGAGACGGCCTAATGTGCTTCTTAATTATATCTAAGCAAATTCAGAGTGACGAAATTCTCCCCACAGAGCTGTCATAAAATATTCTGTCATAGAATCCTTATAAAATATTGTGCATTTCCACCATGTTAATAATTCTAAAAAGCTATCAGTACATGTCAATTAACACCTCCCTATGTCTGCGAATCTTACGTATGCACATGTGCATGGGCCAGTGACCTTGCACAATGTGGCGTAATGGCCCTGTGTATAAAACCCTGACTGATATGGTCAGTCGGAGAGACCACTAAACAAGACCAACCAGCGAGACGAGCCACGGGAACCAAGCAGGATCATCGACATAGGTAGTAGACTCATTGCATCTAGTCGGGGTGTCGGCCAAGGCCGTCGTCCAACCCACGATTGCGTCGACAATGAAGAATCGCCGTCGAACTTCTGAATGTGTGTAGGTGACAGAGCGGGTCTCCACATCGGGATCATTGGCCACTCAGTCCTGATGTGTGTTCTGTCACACGCAACATATGCCATATTTGGGATTTCACTTTCTTTGTAAAGTACAAATTCTAGTACTTTTTTGGTTGAGTCCCATCCGGGATACGAACCCGCTCCCCCAGAGTCAGACACCTAATCGCCACCACACAAAGTACGCAGTCTAGACTACCAGTTGTCCGACTTCCATTTTTGTGGAAGTCGCGGTGGCTGAGGGGGCTAGGCGGCTGACTTTGTGTGGTGGCGAATCACTGGAAAGCACTCGTGCGAACATCACAAATAATCACCTGTGTATCCTATCCCGTCTCTTGTGGAGATACATCGATGTATCATGGACCCTCCCGATATAAATATGCTGATATATTGCCTGAATGTGTTTTGTATCAATGCATTCGAGTAGTTGCCGATGCAAACATCACTGGTGACGATGAATGGTTACACCAGTAGTCAGGATACGGCCCGCGCTGGTTCCACCAGTCGTTTGTCAGCCCTCGGTGTGAACAGTGAAAACAGGGCAATGTATATGATAGTTTCTTAAACAACGTCATCCAATTTCGATCATAAAACGTCAGACTTTAGCTCCCGCTGGGTACAGAAGTTTCTGGACCATGTGTCTTATTTATGGTAAACACATCTATCCCTATTTCGGGTTATTTACTCATTCAACCAAATGGACCATAATAACAATGCATTTCCTGAAACCGCCTGTGGTTGATTATAGACATCAGACCTTCTTCATCACTGCGATGATACGTTAAAGGTAGATTCGTTTGGTGTGAAATGCAGCAGTATAATGTGTGCACTACAATGTTCGCCTTTATGCTTAAATCTACACATTTATATATTTCCTTCCTGTGAAGACCACATACAAAACAATCAAACACTGTTCTTTGGCTATGGCGCATTATTGTTCAGTTATCAGAACACGCCGGAATAGAACTTCAGTGTGATGCCAAGGTCAAGGTGTGTAAAATATGTACTGGTTTGATTTCTCCTCCATGCTCTTTCATGTTTAATAGTGTTTCTATGACGAATAGATAAGAAGGAATATAAACTATTTTTAACATAACATTGAATGTACATGTATTCCTCTGAAGTACACAGTTTGAATCGGGAAAGATTACCGGCAATGTCATCTGCGCAACTGTCAAAGCTTGAAATTTCAGTAACAACCTGGCCGACTGCGTTAGACAAGCATGTGCATTTTGTTTAGTATACATGTACCCACATGTCTGTGAGCATTACATGTTCTAAACTGGTTTCGAATCCTAGCACGATCCCCCATGAGAGGGATGCCAAGAACACGATATTCTTCATCGGTTAAGTATAAAGCCTCCTCCGGCCCTACTTGAATGGAACAGAATACTGGACTATAGAAGTTACCAGATTTTGGCGGGGGGATTAGATAGATATTCGCCATAGCAAATGTCCATGGATTCGACAGCGACCCACATAGGCACACGTCATGTTATGTCACGGAGACACGTCCTTCTCATGGTTGAGATTTCCTTCGCGGGAGAGAAATGTGCACTGTTGTGAAAATGGTAGATTTAAGGTGATTAAATGTCGAAAAGAGTAGTTTAAATAACGGGACCAATAAATGATTCACATACTAGTACTCAATAGGGCATATGTGATTTTTATGTTATTGACAGTATGACCGGATATCAAACTTCGGGGCTAAGTGGGTGTGGCATTACTCAAATGGTACGACTTTTCACACATTACTTTAAGAAAGTACAAGTGCTAGTTCGGCTAATGTCCTGACACGATTCATACCTATATGCAGTATTTCCAGAAATTATTGAGACAGTTGTTTCGTATAATATACAAAACAGATACGTATGTGTAAATGTTGCCATCTCGAATTTATTTGTATAGTCAACCATGTTCAACATGACTTGTTTTGCCCTTTGAGCAAGTGTGTTGCAAAATGACGAATTATCCTCAGATACATATTCAATATTGCTGAGGACATGTGCAACTGAAATGACTCTTGGAATGATTGAAAGCTGGTGCTGTTCAAATATGATCCGCAATGCTATTTAATTTTTCTTTAGAACAAGAATATTGTTGTATTTCAATGTTTTCGTTTGCAACATAGCAGCTATTCATACCGATGCAGAGATTATCTACTCCCATATCAAGTACGAAAGCTGCAGCGATTATAGGTGATAATATATCAATACTAGCTGCATCAGATGCGTTTTTGTTAGTATAGGCTAAGTGTCAACAGCGGCAAGGGCATACACAACTCCTTGATACATTTCATAAAAGCCGATAAGAGAGTCGCGCTCCCTCTCTAGTTGATGCTTTAGTTCACATAATTGATGTAATCTAAATCCATGAACAGTGCCTGTTCAGATATCTGTTGCGGGACACAACTCCACGTTCTAATATTTATTACTCAAGTGTATATTTAAATGGTTTACGGAATGTGTCCACATTAAATTAGGTGTTCATTACAGACAAAAATATATATGTGAATTAAATGCTTCCTCAACCCAACTTGCACACCGGCAAGGTTTGCAAGGACCTTCCTGTTCTATGTGTTACACAAATACTACACTGTTGACCTTCGCGTCTTTTAAACCATTTCAGACTTGGACCTGATAATACAGCGATGAAATCTCAAGGAGTATCCACAAGAAAGAATTCAACCAAAAGCCTTGTTGTATGACCTCTTAGTTATTTAATACATCAATGAATTGTGTCATTTAAAATATTATCTCTGAGTTCTGGATAATTTCTGATCATAGGGGGGACTCATCGGTAGTGAAGCAAGAAATGCGCTCTTTCAATTTGATAAAATTTACATACCTCTTCACGCCACTATACTGCCTATCACATCTGTCATAAATCATATGGGGCTGTATTATAAACCTCCCTCGACTTTGTGCTATTACTTGTTTTGAAGACTGATATAAGTTTGTCTTGCTTTTGTAAAATATCACATCATTGAAAACGTCCATCATATAGCGCTCCTTGCTATTTTGGCGCTTTTACCCAGCTGGCTTTGGAGAGTGTGATTGCCAGCATAAACCGTGTATTCCTCACAACACGAGCAGTGCGGGCTGGGCTCGAGTGGCCATCAGGAAATGATCATATTTAAAATACTTACCCTCGGGATTCTAAAATCTCATAAAAACCCTGTAGCATGTTTTATCCTACACAAAGCTTTGTTTATTCTTTCATGATTACTATCATATAGCGGTGATAACGGTGTTAGTACCTGCATCGAAACGTCGCAACCATTGCAGTAAAGTAGTTGACTATCCATAGAACTTGGTTTTCCTCCTACTTAAAGATACGTGAATACCACTTCGGCAGAATCATGCAATTGTAGAAAAAGCACGATTAAAATTAGTGGCAATGACGTCATGAATATAGACGGCAGTGTATACTGCTGCTACATGGAAACTTGAGAATGAATGGGAAATCTTACATTATGAGGTTACTGACAGAACCGATATATATTGTTATATCGTAAACTAAGAACCAACGGGAAATCTTACATCATGAGGTTACTGACAGAATCGACACATATTGTTATATCGTAAACTAAGAACCAACGGGAAATCTTACATCATGAGGTTACTGACAGAACCGACATATATTGTTATATCGTAAACTAAGACCCAACGGGAAATCTTACAGTATTAGGTTACTGAGAGAATCGATATATACTGCTATATCGAAAACTGGGAACCAACAGGAGGTATCAGAGTGCTGACACGCCCGATGGCTGGATTGTAACAAAATGGTCCTGACATACGGGCTTGCATTATGACGTCAACAGACCTTTTCACTCCCATTTCACTTTCTATAGGCGTGTGGTTCTTGTGTGTCGATGCGCTGACTACTGTTTTCATACATATGTTTTCTGGCGGTGAGCTCGATATGTGGTCAGTTCCACATTGTGATGGCGATGCAGTTTCAAGAAAACGTATACATTGTGCAAAAACTGTTATCACGTAACCATATTGTAAAACAGTCACACTAAGTTGGTGGTATTCATAGAGGATACTAAACGACCTTCCGATATTTCACGGAAGCGAGTTTAGTATTCTGTTTATTACTCGCCAACATAAATTGACAGAAACTGCCGCGAAATTGCCCATAGTGTGAGGACTCTCAGCTTTCAAGTCAAGCAAGGTCTAGTAAAATCGCGACATCAACATTAGCATTGTGACGTCACAACTTTGAACCATTTTGACGTCATACGTCAAGCGGTATTACACTAGTGTAATACTGAAGTGAAAATATTACACTGCTGTATCTTCAACGGGCGAGTAATAACTTGTTTTATCCAAATATAAACGTGTATATACTTCTCCATCGGTGAACGTGCCGTACTTAACTTACACATAACTAGCACAACACAAATGTCCCTGTATCAGTGTGATTGCCGAAATTTTGGTTGTTATTTGATCGAATCGCCATGGTGATTCTGGAACACAATCGATTAACCGAGAATCGATGAGTTGGGAAAATACGCAAACACGAAAAACAAGAGTATGTCGGTTATCATATATATGGTTAGGCCATTACATCACAACTATAATGCAAAACAATATTACTTACACGCGTCCCAGACATCCCCGTGGTCACCTGTTACAAGCATGGGCACATGTAAATGAGTTCTAAAATGCGAATGAAATCATTAAGGGAAAACAAGAAGTTACCCGTGTGCTGTTCAGAAACATATCGGAATGAAACACGTACATGCGCACAGCACATTGTATCCTTGTGCACATGCGCATACAATTTTCGGTTTTGAACCAAAGCGCGATGCGCGACAATGCGACAACGGGACATTTCGTCAAAATGTCGAATTGTCACATTGTCGCGTGTCGCGTGTCGCGTGTCGCGTTTTAGTCAGTATGTTATAACCCAATGCGACATCGCGACATTTCCTCAAGTATGTGTATGCATACTGTGGTGAATATTTTAACAAAGCGCAACGCGACAAAGGGCGACGCGACATTTCGTCAAACTCTAATAATTACCTGTTGTGTTCACACAATCGTCAAAATATGTAACAAAAGAGTTAATAACATGATTTTACACAATTTACTGACTGGCAATAAAAGTCCACATTACTTTCCGAAATTGGCATTCGTTTTGAAGGCGTTTCAAGGTCAAATCACTACGTCACGTCTTGACACGACACGGAACATCACCATTGAAAGAGTGCATACTGGAGATTACCAATCTTCTGTTGCCAGGCGTCTGAATGTTAGTCTGAGCAAGATATAACGATTTGCAACTCGTTGCAAACAAACAGGTAGAAGAAATCACTGGCCCCGTGGAGGCAGACCTCGAGTTACCGCTGCAGTTCAAGATCGGTGCATCCGGGTACTACAGTTGCGTGATCGTACTCCCACGGGTAAGAGCACAACAGCCAGGGCACCTGGGCTGCAGAGGATGTCAGTTCAAACTGTACGGAACAGGTTGAAAGAGATTCGTTTCAGAGCCAGAAAAGCCGACGTCGGGGTCGTACTACGTCGTCATCATCGCGCTCAACGTCTTCGCTATCTACAAGTATATTCTTTGTTTTACAGACATTACCTACTTCTAAGCTCAAGCACTCATTACTCATGTAAAGTTTCATGCACTAAAGTCTTTTTATGAACGTGTTATACATGTTCCAAATTGGAAATTTTCGCAACAGATTTCTCGTCTATTCTTTCTTGGGATAGCATATCACAATGATAACAGACATTTGTATGGCGTTTTCCCATTATCATGTTCAAAGCCGACCTTGAGGTGTCGGGTGATTAAGTGATATCTCATTCTACTTGGTATCCATCCACTGCTGGCTGAACAGAGGTACATCTCGAACAAATTCATCAGCGTAGGGATAGGACTGTACCATGAAACTGTGTCAGGAGCCACATGATCGAACATAGTGACCCATTCGAGGACATCACCTGATGTTTCTGCCAATGTGGCTTGAATTTAACAATATTTTAGTTTTTCACAACCTGTCATCACCACCTGTCATCGAAATGTCGGAAGTGATTAATGTGTATGGTCCTTGGATTTTTGGAAATTGCCCCGCCTTGAATGACAGGGGCACAGTGTGCCGTGATTACAATGAATAGTTGCGCTAATAATTCCTTTTGCTGCTAGAACACACTTGACTGGCTAAATACATTTGCAATATGTAAAAGAATAAAGCAACTAAGAAAGATTCGCATTAAGTTCAAGACGAGAAGGCCCATTGCCATTTCGAGTACTACTTCCTTTTAAAAACCATTGGAGGTAACGAAAGACCAGTGAAGTCTGAAATAGAGTATAATATTTTCTGCGCACGCGTACATTAATTGACTTTCTACACATGCGCACCGGTAACAGAAAATGGCGGCAACGCGACAGTGCGACAATGCGACATGTATTTTGTCGCATTGTCGCGTGTCGCGTTTTAGTAAATGTTTAGTTTTTTTCTTTACACATCTCAGATAGGGCGACAATGCGACAACGCGACATATTTTGACCTTGAAAAGTGTCGCTATGTCGCGTGTCACACTTTGGAGGAACAGAGAAAATGTTATTCACAACGCGACACGCGACATCGCGACAATGCGACAAATGGGCGAAATGTCGCGTTGTCGCATTGTCGCGCTTTGGTTAATTTTTGCCTCATTTTACTTGTTTTTGAGAGGCGACAACGCGACAATGCGACAACGCGACAATGTCCCTTCTCGGATTCCATATGAACAGCATGTACCGACATGAAATTATACTCTACCCACAGCGATATGTTCAACCAACCTCCATACACACCAACAAATTCATATGCACATGACATCACATATGATTCAACAGTTTCATATGGACATAAACAGGTGTTTTCGTAAGTCAGACCCCCAGTGTGGTTCCTAACGCAAAAGTACCATGTTAAACATCTATATTATTAAAATGAGTACAACTATTTTATCACTGCAAATTCAGTTTAGTTTTCATCAAAAGTATATTGGTTCCCCAGCAAATGAAGATGTACTCATTGTTGACCATGACATGTCTTTGTCATATATCACGTTATGGGCATTTTCCATCATCTCAGCCACCTTCAAAGAAGGACTTTGACGCTAATCATTACGAGAACTGGAATAATTGCCATTTCGATTCCAATAATTTTCAAAGTTTGAAGTGAGTTTTTATAACCTCTGAAATCTTCATTATAAAATCTAGTGGGCAATTGTGAGTGGGTGAGTGAATGAGCTTAGTGTTACGCCGATTTGTAGCAACATTCCAGCAATACCACGTCGGGGGACACCAGGAAAGATAGAGCTGTATGGTTCGAGGAATTCAAATGGCTTTAACATTTCACACAATTTCATGTGCAATCAAGCATGTTCTTTTAACGAAGAGTTGCTGAGAAACTGTTTGATCAAGTTTCAACAGAGATACCAGGTTTTCTGTTATGCACGAGGGCATTTCAATTACACACGTAGATCATTTTGTGGAAAACTTTCTGTCTCTTAGTATTCTTTGCTTCTCATTTACAATGGTTATTTACTGCAACAAAGGAAACAAGCTCACGCCATAGATGTAACGGTTTTCTTATGACTAAAAATACAATCAAATGTACTTCCTTCAGATTCATATTTGTCCCTGCTTGAGGTGTGTACAAGTCACAAGGTTCTGCATAATATTTATATCATCTTAGTTTGGTATCATGACTGTTTTGGATGTGATTTTAATATGCCCAACTGCCACAGAGTTCGGTCCTTTGATATTGCGGGAAGAACCATGAAGCGAAGGTATTTTGAGAAGCGTGGTGTGCGTGCGTGGGCGTGCGTGTGCAAAGGAGTTCAGACTTCAATTATGCCATTGTTTAAACATTTAAACAGATATTATTAAAATATTATCACAGCATTAACACTATCATTTTTCATTGAGGCATGACATGCATTCTCTCCACATACTCACTTCCCAAGGCGCAGTACTAAATAGTTAGTGGATATTAGTGAAGATGTTATAGATGTCGTTTTAACTTCATTCAGTAGAAGGTCCTTTTTTATTTTGTAGTTTCAAATATTGTATTTATTCCACCAATAGGTCATCTAATGCACAATGCTAAATTTCCTTCTCATGATCAGGTCAGAAAGAAATCAAACCGGGATGAAAACAAAGTCCGTTTATTACAACATTGACAAGAACAGCGCATTACGAGTCACACATGATCTCTAGTGGAGGTGAATCAACAGATGTGCTATTTCGGAAGACATTTCTTCAGATTCAGTATTTTCTTCCTTTCAAATGATTCGTCAATCCCGAAATCTATAAGTTCGCCATCTGTGAGTTGAGACAACAAATCCCCATCAATTCCATGTTCCCGGAATAGTTGAATGTGTTTTGCTAGTTTCTTCTCCTGCAGAAGGCCAACGATGTCTTCTTCTGTGATGTCTGAAAGCTCTGAAAATGTAACCACATGTGTACTTATGTTCCCTAATTGAAACCACATTAACCAAACACTGTCTCAGCCTACGTCGAAACTTCACTGATGTTTCGATAGTATTATTAAATGTATTTACACATGATCTCTTTTAGTTTCAGTATGTAAGTATGTATAATTACGATTGGAAAACATTTGTGTCTTCAGTAAGATGCACAAATATTTCCTTATCCGTTGGCACCTACTTGATCATGGAAGAATAGAACATATATTCGCAGTAACTATCTGAAAGCAGATTGACTGCAGTTTTACCTTTTCCTTCGAAGTGTGCACTGTGTCCTGACCTTCCACCTGTGAGCCCTCCTTGATTCACAGATGCACCTCGCATGTCCTGTCCACCAACGACACCTTGGGCATTTTCAATGTTGTAGGTTTGCTGCCTGTTTTCTGGAAAGCCGTATTAAAGCGAAATACAGGCGATGTTGTTAAGGCTTGCATTGTTTGCAGATAAAAACTATCGAGTTGATCATCTGCTGATGTCAAATGATTGACTGACGCATCAGACATGTTATGATGACTTCAAATACACATTGGTCAACTCTCTTCAGTTTTGAGACAGATGAGCAGTCTGCATGTGTAAATGTGTGCCGTCAGTTAGACAGGACACGCCCATCTCTGATGGTGAATCATGAAGACATGGTCATAGCATATGCACTTATGCAGGCGTGCAATGTTTGCAGATAAAAAAGCTATTGAGTAGATCACTACATTCCATGTCTAATCATTGACTCACGCGTCAAACATGTTATGATGACCTGATTTCACTGCATTATGTTGAGCAAGCCTACACACCCGTGATTCAACAAATTCATGTGCACATTAACAGGGCTTTCAGATAAATATTGTTCTTGATGTTTTCGCTAGCTAACGCGATCAGGGAACTTCAGTGTGATTCCTAATACAAAAGTAATCCTTTTAAAAGTTTGTATTGTAGAAATGAGGTAAGAATGCAACGGTTTTAGTGCTCTCAGTGTAATTGTAAATTCAGTTTAGTTTTTATCAAAAGTATACTTGTTTCCCTGCAAATGAAGATACACTAATTGGTGAACAATGAATTACCGAATAAAGAATACATATCTTTGTCATTTATAACCTTAGGGGTATTTTCAATCATTTCAGTAACCACCTCAACACGATACAAACACTCAAAACACATAAACTACTTCAGAGACCATAACGTATTAAGTACTGAGTGAGTTAACAAACCTTGATTATGTGTCGTCTTGAGGGTATTGCCCATCCCGCCGTGGACGATACCAGCAACATTGGACCGTTCCACTCTGCCTCCTTTCACTCCAGTGACCGTGATATTAGGCCTGGACATTTTGTTCCCTGACTGAACAAATATTAAATGCGGCATGAGTGAGTGAGTGAGTTTAGTTTTACGCCGCAATCATTCCAGCTATGTGGCGGTAAAAGCAATATGACAAATTCACTTCAACGTTAGAGCATACTTTCGTGACATTTCATCTTCTGGATTTCAGTGAAGGACTTTGATATCATTACGAGAACTAGTATTATTGTCAGTTCGATTCCAATAATTCCCAAAGTTTGAATTGAGTTTTTATTATCTCTGAAATCTTATGTGACCGAAATATAACGGATAGAGGTGAGCATAGCTACTTCAATATCTGTCTTCAGAAACTGTCACGAGTGAGTGAGTGAGTTTATTTTTACGCTGCACTCAGTAATATTCGATGTATATGGCGATGGTCTGTAAATAATCGAGTCTGGAACAGACAATCCAGCGGTCAACAACATAACCATCATTCTGCGCAATTGGGAACCGATGACACGTGTCAACCAAGTCATCGAGCCTGACCACCAAATCCCGTTAGTCGCCTGGTATGGCAAGTATAGCCGCCTTTCATGGCAAGCACGGGTTGCTGAAGGCCAATTTTACCCCGCGACATTTTCAGAAGCAGAAATAAGCGTGTTGTGAAGTTTATCGGGGAAACATGTTTAAAATTGTTGGTGTTAAGAGAGACCGCTTCACGAGCTTCTTAATTACATCTAAGCAAATTCAGGGTGACGAAATTTTCCCCACAGAGCTGTATGGGACGCGGAATTCAGATTATTGGATTTATCATTTCACACAATTTGATCTGCAATCAAGCATGGTCATTTAACCGAGAATATCTTAGAAACTGTTTGATCAAGGTTTCAACAGAGATGCCAGGTTTTCTGGTAGGCACAGGGGCATTTCAATTACACACACTTAGCATGGAGATCATTTGTGGAAAAGTTTCTGTCTCTTAGTATTCTCTGCCTTTCATTTACAATGGCTATTTTTGGCAGCAGCGAAAACAAGTTCTCACCATGCATGTAACGGTTTCATATGTCTAAAAATACCATCAAATGTACTTCCGTCAGATTCCTCCTTGTTCCTGCATTTTGTAGTACTTCGACTTGAGCTGTCGAACAACTGTCATTTTATTTGAATGGATTTCAGCTTCACTTCAGATATATTTTAACACATTTTCTTACTGTTTACGTCTTCAAACAAAGCTCTTGACAATATACAAAAGGACAGGTTCTATTTGTTCATTGCTTTTTAACTAGAAACAAAAAGAACACGAAACTGTAATACACTTGCATCGAGCCTATTCATTAAATTGACACTCATGTTTACAAAGAGTGTAAATAATGCAAGTGCAACACAAGATCAACTTTCTTACTATTTTAAAACCACATGTTTACTTTTATGACGTGACTTTCAATTGACAATGGAGCTTTCTATACAAAACAGATACAAAGCTCAGAAATGAATCCAAACAATTGATCTACATTTTATTCTGTGTTGTGGAAGAAAATTTCTCGTTTCAACGACTAAAGGAGCTTTTAATCACATCCTGCTGTAAATGTGTAAAATAAACCCCAAAACTATTGATACATTTGACGTTATGTGATGTGTCAGGCATTGTGAGTTACAGTTGGTCATTGCTTTAAACATTAATAAAACAGAGGTAGTTTGAGAAGCGTGGTGTTATGTGATGTATCAGGCATTGTGAGTTACCGTTCCTCATTACTTTAAACATTAATAAAACAGAGCCAGTTTGAGAAGCGTGGTGTTATGTGATGTATCAGGCATTGTGAGTTACAGCTCCTCATTACTTTAAACATTAATAAAACAGAGGTAGTTTGAGAAGCGTGGTGTTATGTGATGTATCAGGCATTGTGAGTTACAGCTCCTCATTGCTTTAAACATTAATAAAACAGAGGTAGTTTGAGAAGCGTGGTGTTATGTGATGTATCAGGCATTGTGAGTTACCGTTCGTCATTACTTTAAACATTAATAAAACAGAGCCAGTTTGAGAAGCGTGGTGTTATGTGATGTATCAGGCATTGTGAGTTACAGCTCCTCATTACTTTAAACATTAATAAAACAGAGGTAGTTTGAGAAGCGTGGTGTTATGTGATGTATCAGGCATTGTGAGTTACAGCTCCTCATTGCTTTAAACATTAATAAAACAGAGGTAGTTTGAGAAGCGTGGTGTTATGTGATGTATCAGGCATTGTGAGTTACCGTTCGTCATTACTTTAAACATTAATAAAACAGAGCCAGTTTGAGAAGCGTGGTGTTATGTGATGTATCAGGCATTGTGAGTTACAGCTCCTCATTACTTTAAACATTAATAAAACAGAGGTAGTTTGATAAGCGTGGTGTTATGTGATGTATCAGGCATTGTGAGTTACAGCTCCTCATTGCTTTAAACATTAATAAAACAGAGGTAGTTTGAGAAGCGTGGTGTTATGTGATGTATCAGGCATTGTGAGTTACCGTTCGTCATTACTTTAAACATTAATAAAACAGAGGTAGTTTGAGAAGCGTGGTGTTATGTGATGTATCAGGCATTGTGAGCTACAGCTCCTCATTACTTTAAACATTAATAAAACAGAGGTAGTTTGAGAAGCGTGGTGTTATGTGATGTATCAGGCATTGTGAGTTACAGTTGGTCATTGCTTTAAACATTAATAAAACAGAGGTAGTTTGAGAAGCGTGGTGTTATGTGATGTATCAGGCATTGTGAGTTACAGTTCGTCATTGCTTTAAACATTAATAAAACAGAGGTAGTTTGAGAAGCGTGGTGTTATGTGATGTATCAGGCATTGTGAGTTACCGTTCCTCATTACTTTAAACATTAATAAAACAGAGGTAGTTTGAGAAGCGTGGTGTTATGTGATGTATCAGGCATTGTGAGTTACAGCTCCTCATTACTTTAAACATTAATAAAACAGAGGTAGTTTGAGAAGCGTGGTGTTATGTGATGTATCAGGCATTGTGAGTTACAGCTCCTCATTGCTTTAAACATTAATAAAACAGAGGTAGTTTGAGAAGCGTGGTGTTATGTGATGTGTCAGGTATTGTGAGTTACAGCTCCTCATTACTTTAAACATTAATAAAACAGAGGTAGTTTGAGAAGCGTGGTGTTATGTGATGTATCAGGCATTGTGAGTTACAGCTCCTCATTACTTTAAACATTAATAAAACAGAGGTAGTTTGAGAAGCGTGGTGTTATGTGATGTGTCAGGTATTGTGAGTTACAGCTCCTCATTACTTTAAACATTAATAAAACAGAGGTAGTTTGAGAAGCGTGGTGTTATGTGATGTATCAGGTATTGTGAGTTACAGTTGGTCATTGCTTTAAACATTAATAAAACAGAGGTAGTTTGAGAGTGAGACAAACCTACCTTGATGCTGATGGTCGTTTGTGTTAGAGTCCTTCTATCGCCAACCCGCTGTTAAATACTTTTACACAGTGACATGGATCTATATATGGTCATATTTCCGAGAATACATCCCATCAAGTGACGTCATGACATGCCCTTACCTTATCATTGGATGATTATAAATAGATTATATGGAGCTTTGAGTTTTCTTTTCCGGGTGGGTTTATCGGTTTCAAGAAAGTTATCACAATCACACAAGATAGAACAGGTGTGTAAGGCAGTTGTCAATTTAAAGAGTGAGAATTAACAGCAAATGCTCTGTGGTAAACTCTACATACGTCTTGTGGGTTGGACCGGGCTGATACGATTGCCTCTCATGCAGCAAATAGACTATTGATTGTTAAAGGGAGAAGTAGGTTTACATCAAGGTGAATATTGATTGTTAAAGGGAGAAGTAGGTTTACATCAAGGTAACACAAACTGAATACTTTTATTTATTCGAACAGTCAGAAGTCAGAGAGAGGTAATTTGCTGAAGAGGGACAGCTAACATTTGTTAATAATGAATGATACTAAGTACCGTCAGTGCATTTATTCAAATACCTTTGTTAAATATTTGAGGTGCTTGTTCCCAACAGAATCTTTTCAGGCGATTATTCTGGCTCTAATTCCGTCAGTTTGGTTTTGTATAATATTTATATCATCGTAGTTTGTTATCATGACTGTTTTGGATGTGATTTTAATATGCCCAACAGCCAAAGAGTTTGGTCCTTTGAAGAAACATAAAGCGAAGGTATTTTGAGAAGCGTGGTGTGCGCTTGCGTGCGAAGGAGTTCAGTTTTCAACAATGTCACTGTTTAATCACAAATCCTTTAAAGAGATATTATTATCACGGCATTAACACTATCATGCCACTATCCAGACATGACATTTACTACACATATTCTCTTCTCAAGGCGCAGTACTAAATAGTTAGTGGATACTAGTGACGATGTAATAGATGCCGTTTCGATTTTGTGGTTTCAAATACTGTATTTAGTAGGACATGTAATAGCATACTGCTAAATGTCCTTTTCATGATCAGACCAGGTCTTTTCGATTTTGTGGTTTCAAATACTGTGTTTATTACATCAATAGGTCATGTGATGGCACAGTGCTAAATTTCCTTTTTATGTTCATGTGAGAAAGAAATCAACCCGGAATGAAAGCAAAGTCCGTTTATTATAACATTGACAAGAACAGCGCATTACGAGTCACACATGACCTCCAGTGGAAGTGTATCAGCAGATGTACTATTTCGGAAGACATTTCTTCAGATTCAGTATTTTCTTCCTTTCAAATGATTTGCCAATCCCGAAATCTATAAGTTCGCCATCTGTGAGGTGAGGCAACAAATCCCCATCAATCTCATTTTCCGGGATTAGTGGAATGTGTTTTTCTAGTTTCTTCTCCCGTAGAAGGCCAACGATGTCTTCTTCAGTGATGTCTGAAAGCTCTGAAAATGTAATCACATGTGTACTTATCTTCCCTAATTGAAACCATGGTAACCAACACAGTCTTAGCCTACGTCTAAACTTCACTGTTGTTTCGATAGTATTATTAATGTATCTATACATGATCTCTGTTAGTTTCAGTGTATAAGTACGTATAATTGCGATTTTAAAACGTTCTAGTGTTTAGTAAGATGCACGCATATTTCCTTACCTGTTAACACCTACTTGATCATGGGAGAATATAACATATATTCGCAATAACAATCTGAAAGCAGATTGACTGCAGTTTTACCTTTTCCTTCGAAGTATGCACTGTGTCCTGACCTTCCACCTGTGATCCCTCCCTGATTGACAGATGCACCTCGCATGTCCTGTCCATCAACGACACCTTGGGCATTTCCAATGTTGTAGGTTTGCTGCCTGTTTTCTGGAAAACAAGATTAAATAATTTAAGTTGTTAAGGCTTGCACTGTTTGCAGAGAAAAACTATTGAGTTGATCATCACATCCGATGTCAATGATTGACTGACATGTCAAGTAGTATATACAATGGGGGTTCTGGACCACTTTCAAAAAAAGTCTCTACAAAGCCTTATTTACTAAATAAGGCTTTGGTTGGGCCCTTAGCTCTTGCTACTATTACCCCTACTACTTAACGTGTGTTGGAGGTAACACTGTGCCGTACGGTACGATCAATAATTCTTCTCTTACCCGGCCTATGTCACGTTTATATCGATGAAACAGTTTAACGTGAACCGCCTATGATCTCTTTGGTGTTCGTAATAAAGGCTTGCTGGGCTTTTTGTATCCCTTGTTCTATGTACTTTTTTTTCTCGTCTTCGCTGATAGCAGACTTACGAGACTTGGACCGAATATCTTGTTTCATTCCGTTATATTTTGTGAGTTCAGAGAGGATTGAACGAAACTCCTCTTCTGAGATCTTACTATCAGAGAGTGCCGTGGAAATACGCCCACTTACTGTGTTGAGCTTTGCTTCGGCCAGAACCCTGATCTCGTCGTGTTTCAATGCCTTACGATGCAGTCTGCGTGATATCAACTTAAGTGCCAACCCTAACACCCCTGCCACCCCAGCTGTTATTTCAATACCTAGCACTATAGGTGTAGCCACGATGGTAGCTAACAATCCAACACCTGCCGCCCCTAGTCCCATGCTGGTTGCCATAAGGGTAGTGTCAGCCCCGTCCACGATATTGAAAGCTCTATGGTACTTTTTATATAGTGCTTTCCGCGTGTCACGGTCTTGTTCTAGTTGGCGTTTCACGTCACATAACTGCCTCAAGCGGAACCCATCTACGGTTTCCAGCGTCTTCGCTACTTCATCTACGACTGGGTACAGACCCATCCTATAATATATATTTTGAAAGATATTTTAATTGGGTTTCAGTTAATACTCTATAAATTAATTTTAAGTCTACAAGTTCTATACTAGTATTCAGGGTAATAGGTGAGAGGCTAATAGACTTTCCTGTTGTAATAAAAACCCCACTGAGGTTTATTAAGTGGTTTATAGAACCCCCGTGGGTATCCCGTTGTATAACAATACGACAATATTGGTCCATGTGTTCGTCAAACCAGTGTATTGACACCCCGGGTAAAATTTGGTGTACTCTTGAGGTGTTTTCATTGCCTAAATCTAAAAAGAAGACTTCTATGATGAGTGTGAAAGGGGAGAATATATCAAGACTTATGTTAAAAGAATAATTGATAAATGTTAATTTATTTTTTACTACAGTCTTTAACCTATTTTTTTCGGTATCAGTAGTTGCAATGGGTATCCTCTCCGGAATGAAATCCCCGGCCCAGATACCGTTGTTCCTAATCTTAGAGATATACCTCGTATCTGCGTCTAATGTGAGATAAGGTGAGGCGAGTGTTAAGTTGATCAACCATTTGGGCTCTTTTAAATCTGATAACGACACCCGTCTGTACACGTTGTCTTTGAAGTGCAGGATATATAAGGCGTCTTCCTCACCAGGCTGATCGAATCCCTCCGTATCTCCTAGGTCGTTAAGCGTAGTGTTGGGACGATGACTGGTCATTATTATACTATTACGATATAATTTCCAACTGGTTTTTTGATAATAGTTCAGGGGTGAACTTCATACCCATGAAGTGTATGTTGTCAGGCAGGAAGATCTTGGTTAGTGATATCTTGTTTTCCACGATCACGTTGACCCCCTGCAGACTGGTGTTGGAGCCGACACCCACCCGCACGTAAACGTTGCAAACTTGATACTGGTGTCGTTTCCCCCACCCGAGTTTGATCCCCTTCACGATCTCGACATCATTCCCCGATGGTTCCCCTAGGTAGACTTTGATGATCAGTGTTGAGTTTGCCGGTAGACTCTCTAGTATACTGACCACGCCTTCGAATTCAGACACCAACTGCAATGTCACGTTTTGTATGGCCGGTTTACTCGATAGCATGTGGGCTGCCATAGTGTCGAGTGGGCTGACGACTACGCTACGTCTCTGAGTTGGGACGTAAGCCACGAGCAGGGTTCCATTGTTCACGACTTTGTTTAGGTGGTTGTCTTTGTTATCCGTGAACACGTAGGGGGAGCCGAGCTTAATATTGAGAAACCAGTCGTTATCGGGTAACAACACCCACTTGTTATCTTCGGTGAAGACGAGCATATATGGCTTGTTTCGGGCGACGGTAGTGCTCTCAACATTGTCTAAGTCGAACAGTTTACCCCCGAACGATGGGTATATTATCCAGTTATTACCGGTGTTGACAAGGGCGTACTTAGTGTTGACTGTTGCTCTTGTGGTATCTACTATATCACTTAGGGTTCCACCGGAGGGGACTTCAACGCGTTTGTAAATGTTGTTTTTCAGTTGCAAGGCGTACGATTTACCATCTACTCCGGGAGCGTCGAAACCGCGCGTGTCTCCGAGGTCGGAGATCCCGATATTGACGCATTTTTTCACTCCGGGCCCTTGTGCGCTGGTCATTTTACGTGAAGCGTTAAGCTGAGGTATCCTATATTTACAGGATTATGATTTATATCTAACACAGATATTATCAGCTCAGGTATGTTGCCCTGGGTTAATCTCTTATACTGCCGTGGTGAAAACGACTCGGTTCTACCGTCGTTGTATTTCTCAGTTTTCACCGGCACTGCTCTCAGTATAGTGGAAGGGTGACCTCCTTGAATGTTGTACGTTGTGCTCACCTGACCGAGATGAATGTACAGCTCTCGGTACGGTACTAGGTCGGGTAACTTCGTGCCTGTGACGGTTGTTGTTGGTTTTATCTCGTCAGGAGACATACCGAGTATCCTCGCTAATGGTCGGCCGAGCCTCAAGGGGTTTCTTCCGTTGTTGATTAACACCACTGTACCGTTTGAGTCGTTCATCTTGAGTTCGGCTCCCAGGGGTTTGAAGACCTCGTCGTTTAGAGAGCACACGCTGTAGTAGCCGTCAGTTATCTGACTGCGAGTTCCACTGACGAACAGCTTATTGTTGCTGGCGTTGATGTTAGTCCATTGCGGTAGGTAGGTGATATCGCAGAGTGCGACTTCTAGTTGGCCTGACGTGTTATCGATCGCGTGCGTCAGCTGAACGGCCTCACCGCTCGTTATTCCTGGAAGTGTTATGTACATATTATAATATATAATTTATATATTATAATATGGACTTAGCACACTTGAAAATCGTGGTGGTAGGTAGTACGGGGTTTAAAACAACCTTTATTAATATCTTTGAAAACTATATCGTGACCGTTAATAACGCGCAGGCGGTGGTAAACTGGAATCAAAACCCAATGCAGTTTTGGCAGAACCGACTCAACTTTGCTGTGTGGTGTGCGACGACAGGGTCGGGTGTGACACTAGACTACGGTATAGACGAACTGAGTAAGGCAGTCATTTTGTTTCATATTTATTATCAAACGAGACGAATATTGAAGGAAATAAGTGCTCCTCTTCCCCAAGATAAAGCGTGGAGTATGACGAATAACCCCTATGATAAACGCGCTTATGAACGTGTTTGTGGGGAGTTTGAGATTCCAACGAATAAAGACTTTCGCCTTCCTGGTGTGAACCATGGTCTCGGTATAGTTCTCGTGTACTTCTACAGGTCCGGAACATATATGGCCGGTTCTGCAGATGGTACATACAACCCAAACCGTCATACATTTACAGGCCCCACAACGAATGAAAAGATCCATGTCAGCTGCATAAAGCAAACCAATCCTGATGCAGCCACAGCCTGGACTAAAATGATCTCAAAAACATCGAAAGGATTCACTCGTGCTGGTACAATACGCTTGAACGACTCGATTCGAACGTACGTGTGGGCGCTGTTGGGTGCGCAGTCGATGACGCGTTCCAACATCCTCGGTAAGGGAACTGCTTACGACGCTCAGAAACAGTTCGTTGCCAACGTTGATGATGCTATCAATTCTCCAGTTGATCTCCCGCGGGCCATCGACCGTTACCAAAACGTGTTAGAATACGCCAGATCGAAAGTCAATTACGTGTTCGGCGTGGGGCTGTACATGGCTCCGAGTGATATGCAACTGAGAGTAAAAAAGGTGGTGGGTTATAACAACAAAATAGTCATAGCCACGGCGGATCAAAAGTTGGGTATCAACCCCGATATTAACACCCCCTATATCCCACACATTCCACCACGTGAAACGGGTATAGTGGCGCCACCCCCGGAGTCTAAAGTTCATATTCAGGCCACCAATCACATCGATAATAAAACGGCCCTGGTGGTTGGTGGGGTAGCTTTGGGGCTTATTTGGTTAAAAATTTCTTAGCCGCTACGTACACCAGACCCGCCACGGCGACGATGGCTGCCCACAGGTTTTGACTGAGCCACGTGGCAGTTTTAGCCAGAGCGCCCAACAACCACGAGACGATGCTACCCAGGCTGCCGGGAAGGGCTTCGGCGGCTTTACCAGCCAGTTTAGCTAGGCCTTCCCCGAGTTTTTTTATCCAGTCTTTAACACCACCGCCGGGGGGTGTGGGGGGAACTCCCCCACCGCCGCCGGCAGGCCCCACAGTACCCCCTGTCAGTGACACCACCAAGGTTGATATGATGAAACCCAATGCAGTCAGAATGCTGGCGATGGTGATCCCTTGCTCCCGGAACAATATCCGAATCCTGTCTGCTAACGTGGTGTCTCGGTAGAGGACTTGATTGATGGTTTCCCGTATACGGCTGACCTGGGATCGAAGCTTTTCTTTGAAGCCGGACGCTGTCTCCAGCCAGGTCTGCCTTTCCTCTTCCAAATTACGTATTCGTTTCTTGATGGTGGCTTTCAGAGCCTCGTCCTCAGTTTCACCGAGTTTGTCCTTTTCATGGGCGATGTGGTCGTCTATCACGCTAATTTTGGCCGTGCTTTTCGCGAGATGTCCGCTAATGGTTTGCATCGTCAGATCCAACCCCCGCAGTTCCCGAAAGGTAAATTCGAGACCCGGGAAGGGCTTGTTCTCGTAGTCGGCCAACACCTTTTTAATATCATAAGTCATGTTTTGATCTGATGTGGCGTCCCTGATGTCTTGCAGACCTTGACGGACCTTCGGAGGAAGCTTAGGTCGCGCGCCACCGTAATCTATGAAACCTAGTTCATCGCGGATCAAGTCACTCCCATGTTTACTGCCCAATGTTGATAAAGCAAGCGGTTCTCTCATGCGTTTATTCACGAGATCGATCTCCGGGCGAGCCTTCAAACGCAGCTTGCCATTGCTATCGATGGTAAACTTGGAATAGTCTCGCCACAGCGGCTTGAGTTTGGATTTATTTTCAACTGCGTTGTAATAATCGTCGACGGCCTGCCACATGAGTGCGCCACCTGCGAGAATGAGGTCTCCTGGTCATCATCGAATGCCTGGGCACTATCGCCCCGCATATCATCCATAGGTATGTCTTCATCCATTAGTATTAAAAATATATTTCCTTTATATAACAATGTACGGCAGAAAATTAGATCCTTTCAGAAGATTGAGAGAGCCATTAGGAGCCAGAGCCGTGCGCCAGTCGGTGACCATCACCAACAATCCCAGCAAGATAGACCAGAATCAAACTCTGCTGGTTAGATTTCCAAACCTTGGTGAGAATGACCTCATTGTACCAGGCACTGTTCGACTGGCGTTCAATATCACGTTGACCTCCGACAACGACAAACGCGAGCTAGTGCGGAACGTGGGTCGAGCTATCATCAAGAAAACGACCGTCAAGATCAGCGGTAACGAGGTGCTGAGCATCGACGACAGCGACGTGTTTCACTGCTACGGGGATCTCTGGAAAAGCGAGGGAGAACGAGTCAATGATGTGTACCAGGGCATCAGCAAATCAACCCGGTCGCGCATAGGGTATGCCTTCACACCAGACCAGCTAGACAAGCTATCGGACGGTGAAAAGGCCATCGCTCGAGCATACGGGAATCGATTCTGCGTGCCGCTCGACTTCGAGTTGCTCACGGGACACGCGCCGTTTTACCAGGCCGCGCTGGGTGATAGGCTCGAATACGAGCTCACGTTTAACGACTATAGCAAAGTAGTGCGTACGCCGAACGGTGATGAGGCCAGTTATGCCATAGACAACATCTCTCTGGAGTTCGACATGGTCACTAGCCCGGAGCTGGCCAGGCAGGTTCGAAACCAGTACTCTGGGAAGATGGCTATCCTGTACGATCGCGTACTGAGGCATAGATCAGTCGTGCGAGATAAGAGCGACACTGTGTGGAATATCAATCTGAACGTGCCGGCGCGATCGATGAAAGGTATCCTGGTCGTCCCCGTGGAGGATTACGAGCCATTCCGGAGGGACAGCGAGAAGTTTTTCAACCCCGAGATTGAAAAGGTGGAAGTGACCATCGAGGGCGTGCCCAACCAGCTGTTCAGTCATGGTATGAGACCACACCAGCAGTGGGATGAGATAAAAAAGCTACCAGTGGGGACCCCACATTATATAACAAAGGACCTGGACCTCGGCTCCGTGCAGATCGGTGAATACCTGACCACCAAGTACGCCCTATGGTTGGACATGCGATCCACGGATGATGATAAACTGCACGGTAGCGGGCGCCGTATAGATAACGGCAGCGAAGGGATAACCATCCAGATTACTAAGAAGGCTCAACCCGCTGGTAAGTTGAAATTATATCTGTACGTTATTATGGACGCGCAACTTAATATAGACAATGGGAGATTCGTGCAAGCCATCTACTAATGGGGGGTACCCCCCACTGCCCACTGACCCACACTGCGCCATAGTGTGCGGGCAGACTGGCTGTGGGAAGACCGTTTTCGTGTTGGATATGTTGGAGGGTTACTACAAGGATGTGTTCGATAACATCATTATCATGTGCCCTACTCTGAGCATGAATAAAACGTACGCGCGACCTTGGGTGATGACGGACCCGGACGTACACAAAATCGACCCTGGAACACGCCTGCAGGACTGGTAGAAAGCTCTTCACGAGAAATTTAAAGGGGAACCGACGCTGTTCATACTGGACGACTGCAGCGCTAATCGCGACATAACAAAAAAGAGAGACATGCTATCGTACCTGGCCTTCTCCGGCCGGCATGCAAATCACAGCGTCTGGGTGCTAACGCAGAAGTTCAACTCGGTGTTGAAAGACCTCAGGGAGCAGACGCGATGGGTGGCCTTATTTCACTGCAAGGACAGGGATTCGTTCGAGGAGTGTTTGAGAGAGAACGATGTGATGAGCAAATTAGAACGGGAACGGTTGAAGAAACAGGTCGCTGAAACTAAACACGCTAAGCTCGTGCTCAAGACCGACCAACCAGTAGCATATAGGGTGTGCTAAAGCTAAGCAAAGCTAAGCTAAAGCTAAGCAAAGCTAAGCAAAGCTAAGCAAAGCTAAGCAAAGCTAAGCAAAGCTAGGCTAAAGCTAAGCAAATGCTAAGTAGAGCTATGATATTTGAAGTGTTTGTCGTATGCAACTTAACCTTCATTTCTCTGTGTTTTGTCTGCATCGGGTATTATATAGTTAAAACTAAATCTTACTTGTTATATTATAAGATGGAGTGTGAGGAATTGCTCGAACAATTGTTGGTACCTGGGGTCTCCCCCACTGATGACAAGCGAGAGAAACTGGTGGCGTTGGCTGTTGGCGGCAAAGCCAAACATTACTTTGGGGAGTACACTCCGGATAAAATTCACAAAATGTCAGCCGAAGAAATCGATAAGCTGTACGCTAGATACGAGTCCCGGCTCGGAGCAGAAATGACAAAGACAATAGGATCGGCTATGACCCAGATATACACCGGTATTGTGTCATACTTCCTTCCCATTCCACCAGAGCGCCGACTTTACCTGTGGGAAGACCTCGAGAAAGACCCTTTTATCGAACACGCCGTGAGCTCTATCAGCTGCGAGCTGTACCACAAATATGGCATGTTGTTGGCTCCAGTGACGGCGGCGATTATCACGGCAAAGCATTGTCAATTTGAGAGAAAAAATAATAATAATAGTATAGATGGATGCTGCACAGGAAACCCCAGTGGGGGTACCCCCCACAGTGAGGGAAACCCCCACAGTGAGGGAAACTCCACTGGAGGAGACCCCTTCACAGGAACCCCCAACAGTAACCAGGCAGAAGAATCCTAAGAGAGTAGCTGCCGGTAAAAAACGGTGGTGTAACCAACATAAAATTATTACAGTGACCAACCCAACCCGACTGTTGTTGGCTGTAGGCGTAACGGCCGTGGTTATAACATGGTTATATCGTGGGGGTGTGGGAAACCCTGGGGGTACCCCCACTGTGGGAAACCCTGGGACCCCCACTGTTGGGGGTGTGGGGGGTACTCCCACTGTCGACCCGCATATCATGTTATAATTTTAATATTTTTATATCATATACATAATGTCTGAGGGGAAAACGTTCGTCAACGACGCATACCACGCCACAGTGGTCGCCAGTCTAGCCGTAGGGTACGCTCGGTTGACTAAAATGGTGCTTAAACAACCAACTATCAAGCTAGATTTCAACCTGCAGGATATGGGTATGCTCATAATGAACCTTGGTATGGCGATTGCTACAAAAGACATCCTAGTAAAACAAGGGATAATACCTGAAAATATAATGAAATAAATATAGGATGGCCACGATAGCTATGATGGTCGGTGGGGCGTTAGTGAATGCCCTGGCATTTTCCGGGAGTAATTTCCTCTTCTCGAAACTACGAGATGATCACGCGGCTGAAATACAGGAAGAAAGGAAGCGGCGCGATCTCGCTACTGAGAAATTACAAAAGGCACAGGCCGAGTACGTTCAAAAACGCCTCCAGAGGATCGATTTTATTAACGAACAACTCCAGCGTGAAAACCATGCCGTTCAAACATTCAACGATGTCGATGAAGCAATGAAAGAATACTACCTACTAACTGGTAAATGACTGGAACCGCTCAATAAACCCACACTCGCTCAGTACTACACACCATCCAAGGGGCAAATGGATTGTGAACTGGGCTTCATAGTGTTGGGTATAGCAGCTACTGCGTTGGTTGCGAAGCAATTAAACTAAATACCCATATAAGTAAACATGAGACCCGCTCCATACCGATGCGAATACATACTTATGGGGAAGACCGAGGCCTGTGGTAGGAAATGCAGGAATCAGGGGTTCTGTTGTTTCCATATGGGAAGTCCTAACTACACGTGTTCTGTGTGTGGTATCGGGGTTAAAGGGCACTACTGTCTATGTAAAGCTCACGGAGCGAACGTAGTCAGACATCAACTCATCTACGAGAATAAAAAGGGCTACATAAAAGAACGTAGGCGACTGCTCAAGATAGACTCCAATTAGGTGTAAACTATGACTACTGTACGCGAGCTTAAGCATATCGCAAAACACCGAGTACTGGATTCACTATATTTTTTATCAATGTGACCCAATTAGACATTGGTTCTCTTAGGTGTAAACACTATGACTACTGTACGCGAGCTTAAGCGGGTCGCAAAACAGAGAGGTGTGATCGGGTATTCTCGAATGCGGAAGTCAGCATTGTTGAGATTACTAGGTTTAGAAGCCCCTATGGTAAAACAATTAAAAGCTCAAGCAAAACAGCTTGGATACACGGGTTATTCAAACCTGGGGAGAGCCGGGTTAACCGCATTGTTATCACATGCCCCCGTAGCAAAACCTCCCACTGTAAAACAACTGAAAGCCGAGGCACACGATTTGGGTTTAGGCGGGTATTCCCGTATGAGGAAACCACAGCTTGTAGAATTATTACGACAGAATAGAGCTATTGACCTACAGTTCGTGCGCACTGAGCGCGCTGTAGGCAACTATTTGAGAGGTTGGCACATGCACGTTGATAGAAACATAGACATTACAGATATCAAGCCTCTGATAGCTGATAAGGTCAACCAGGAACTAAATAACCTAGGAAGTATCAAGTTTCAGATCACAGTGAAAATGTCGCTCGATAAGCAGGTTGGGGACCTCACTGAGTATGTTCAGCCTTACTTCCGAGGTAAACAAGAGGTCGTCACACATACAGAGACCATTGACACATCAATCGATACCAGTTTTCAGCAGATACGAGAATACCTAGAACGCTACACACACTTGGGGTCCGGGTGGGCTGTAGATAAAATCGATAATGTCTATCTAGACATAGCTAACTACGTGCCATTCAGAGGCGGGTCATACCTAGCCTTGCCCCCCTACTATAGGAACAAACATGCCATAGTAAACGTTAAGAATAGAGGAAACGATTGCCTGAGGTTAGCTATCAGGTCAGCCTTATTTCCAGCTGACACTCATTCAGATAGGCTTTCTAGCTATCCCCAAGACGATGGGCTCAACTGGGATGGTATAGATGAACCCACCCCCATATCCCAGATCACTAAAGTAGAAAAACAGAATAATCTGGCTATAAATATCTTTGGGCACGAAGGTAACACAACAATAGTACACAGGGTCAGCGGGGTGAAGGATCACCAAGTTATCAATATATTCATGATCCAGCGAGGTGACAAGTATCACTACACATGGATAAAACACTTTAGCAGGCTGTTGTATGACCAATCGGCACACAGAGAAAAGACCCACTTCTGTGAACGATGCCTACATGGCTTCACACGAGCTGATTTATTAGAATCCCACCGGGAGGATTGCCAAGGTGTGGGGCAGACGGCCATACGAGTCGACATGCCTAAGGAAGGTGATAATATCCTAAAATTCGGTAACCACAAGAACCAAATGTCTGTGCCTTATATCATATACGCCGACTTCGAAGCCTTGGTGGCTGCCGCCGGCGAGGTTCCCAGTGGTAGCTTTACCCACAAAACACAAGAGCATAAAGCCTGTGGGTTTGGATACATTGTCGTCCGTTGTGACGGGGAAACGAAAGCTCCGGTAGTGTATAGGGGCCCTGACGCAGCTGAAAGGTTTCTAAAGTGTTTGCAGGAGGAAGAAAAAATTATTAGGAATGCATTGTATAGAATCGCTCCCATGCGTATGACCCGAGTCGACAGGCTAGCTCACGCTAGTAGCACTAACTGTCACGTGTGTGACTCACCACTTAACGGTGATTCGGTGAGAGATCACTGCCACATAACTGGTAAGTATAGAGGCGCCGCTCACAGCGCGTGCAACCTCAAGCTTAAAATCAACCCTAAGACAATAAACATCCCCGTTGTCTTTCACAACTTGAGAGGGTACGACTCACACTTGATCATGCAGGCCATCGCGAAAATCGATGGTAATATAACGTGCATCCCCAACAACATGGAGAGATACATCTCCTTCAGCTTAAAAGGACTTAGGTTCATTGACTCGTTTCAGTTCCTCCTGTCGTCACTCGACAGTCTGGTCAAGGCCAACAATGCCTTCCCTATCACCGATCGATACACAGACGCCGAAACTAGACCCCTGCTTATGAGGAAGGGTGTGTACCCCTATGAGTACATGGATAGTTGGGTCAAGTTCACCGAGACCAGACTACCCCCTATTGACTGCTTTTATAGCAAGCTGAATGAGGCGTCCGTCTCACGAGATGATTACTCGCACGCGACTAACGTATGGAATAAACTGGGTTGTAAGAACCTGGGTGATTATCACGACCTGTACTTGAGGACAGATGTACTGCTGTTAGCCGACGTGTTTGAGACGTTTAGGCGGACGTGTTTCAAGCAGTATAAACTCGACCCCGCATGGTATTACACCAGCCCAGGTCTGTCGTGGGACGCCTTGCTTAAAAAGACCGGAGTTAATTTGGAATTGCTCACAGATTACGACATGCACCTATTCATTGAGAAAGGCTTGCGAGGTGGGATTTCCATGGCATCCAAACGATACGCGAAAGCAAATAATCAATACGTGAAAGGTTACGATCCTAACAAGCCAACCAATCACATTCTCTACCTCGATGCAAACAACCTGTACGGCTGGGCCATGAGCCAGTATCTACCTACAGGGGGATTCGAATGGGTACCCCACGTTGATGTTATGGGGGTTGCACCAGATTCGAACAAAGGGTATATCCTCGAGGTTGACTTAGAGTATACCAAGGAATTACACACATCACACAACAGCTACCCCCTGGCCCCCGAACGTATGAGGGTTAACCCAGACTGGATGTCTGAGTACCAACATAACTTGTTAGGTGGGCGTGTGACAGACGTTGAAAAACTCGTGCCTAACTTAATGAATAAGACCAAGTACATCGTTCACTATCGCAACCTACAGCTGTACCTGTCGTTGGGTATGAGGCTGACCAAAATACACAGGGTGCTCATGTTCGACCAGAGCCCATGGATGGAGCCCTACATCAGAATGAACACAGACCTACGAAAAAAAGCCACCAGTGATTTTGAGAAAAATCTCTACAAGCTCATGAACAACTCGGTGTTTGGTAAGACTATGGAGAACCTGAGGAAACGCGTGACCGTGAAGCTGGTTCGGTCGAGTGAGGAAGACAAGCTCAGGAGATTGATAGTCAGTCCGGCATTCAACCGTAGTAAGATATTCACAGACAACCTGGTTGCCCTACACATGAAGAAAAGCCACATAAAATTCAACCGGCCTGTTTACGTGGGGATGAGCATCCTCGATTTATCCAAACACCTGATGTACGACTTTTACTACAACGAGCTCAAGAAACAGTACGGCGACAGGTGTGAAGTGCTGTACACTGACACGGATTCCCTGCTGATAGAAATTCGAACCGAGGACGTGTACGAGGACATGAAAAAACACCTTGATTTATACGACACCAGCGACTACCCTAAGACCCATGCCATACACAGTACGGTAAATAAAAAGGTCCTAGGTAAGATGAAGGACGAGTGTGCTGGCACGCCCATAGCCGAGTACATAGGTTTGAGACCTAAGATGTACTCCATACTGAAAGCCGACAATAGTGAGTTCCGGAAGGCTAAGGGGGTTAAGAAGTATGTGGTGAAACAACACATCAAACACGCCAGATTCAAGGAAGCCCTGTTCAAGACCCGTACCTTTAGGCATAAAATGAACACACTTAGAAGTGATGGACATAAGATATACGGACTGACTATAAACAAGACGTCCCTGTCGCCTATGGACACGAAACGTTGGATAGCTATTGATGGGATAAACACATACGCGTATGGACATGAAAAAAATTGAGGCTATTTACTACAGCCCGCGTGGGTACTGGAAAGGAGCTAGCGCAGTAGATAAGCTAGCTAAAATAGCGCGAGTACCCCCGGAGGAAGCCAAAGCGTGGCTTGAAAAACAAGCCCTGTGGCAGATCTATTTGCCGGCACCACGCTACGTGCCTAGAAGGAGGTTCGGTATTAACATACCTAATAGCGTTCACCAGGCAGACCTACTGTTCCTACCCCACGACAAGAGGTACAAGTATGCCTTAACCGTAGTGGACGTAGCCAGTCGTTACAAGGAAGCCGAACCCTTGACCACGAAAGATTCGGCCCAGGTAGCCAGAGGATTCGAACGCATATACAAACGCAGCCCGCTGACGTGGCCAACAGAGCTGCAAGTTGACCCCGGACGGGAGTTCATGGGTGCCGTGTCACAACTGCTAGCCAAACACGATACAAAGGTCAGGCGTGGCACGGCCAGAGCCCATCGCAGCCAAGCCATAGTTGAGAGATTTAATAGGACTTTGGCTGAGCGCTTGTTCAGCCATCAGTATGCTAGGGAGATGGCCACCCCTGGAAAACGATCGACTGAATGGGTCACGAGGTTACCCAAGGTGGTGTCGGCAATCAACCATGAAGTCACCCGTCTCACCGGTAAGAAACCGGCACACGCTATCAAACTAAAATCAATAGTTGCAGAGTCGGCCGCTCCATTGCGTGGGAAGGAGAAACAGATACCAGATAGGGCCCTAGTGAGGTATCTATACCAGCTGGGGGAACACGAGGGTGATAGCCGTAAGCGGGCCACCGATCCTATATGGTCAGTCAAAACTTACAACATAGATAAAGTGGATATGAAAGCCGACGAACCTAACTTATACTACTTGAGGGATGGGCCGGGTAGGGGGTTTGTAAGAGAAGAATTATTGATCGTACCATACGGCACAGTGTTACCTCCTACCAACACACTGTAGTAGGGGTAATAGTAGCAAGAGCTAAGGGCCCAACCAAAGCCTTAGTTAGTAAATAAGGCGTTGTAGAGACTTTTTTTGAAAGTGGTCCAGAACCCCCATTCCCTATACTACTTGTCATGATGACTTCAAATACACATTGGTCAACTCTCCTCAGGTTTTAGACAGATGAACATTCTGCATGTGTAAATGCATGATCCGTCAGTCAGACAGGACACCACACCTCTGATGGTAACGTATGAATACATGCTGATAGTGTTTGCAGGGTAGTATCCTTTAATCACGTCTGTAGCATGTGGTAAATCTCTGTGAACCGATAAAATGGTTAACCACTAGAATAAGAATGATATTATAGGAGGGTGTGCTCTAGCGAATCGGTAAACTCACCAATAGATCCCATCTGACCTTCATTAATACCGGCAACGACAGAATTGTCGACCTCAGCATCGTCCGTGACACCCGTCACTTCCATCTTGCTGATATCTGTGAATACAGTAAAGACGTCTCAACACATAGAAACATTTAATTCTATTCCAAATGGAATGTGTTTCTGATAATCAAGCCATGACTGAATATTTTTTCACTGACGTTTCATGTTTAAACAATGGCGTAGTGTTCAGTTTGAAACCAAAGCACATGGCTGTATTTTTTTCTCTCACAAATAATTCCTGTGGACAAGGAAACACACATTTGAATGAATTGCGGTTGTTCTTTTCCAGAATTTCATGTAGCTGTTTAAGAGGGGTCATTCAGAATTCTTCCACCACTAATATACTTCAGACATGATACAAAATAGATATAAAGCATACATCTGAATTCTCTTGAGTCGAAATGCAGAAGGACAAAGTAAGAACAATGTCCCCAAAACATAACAATACATACCATTCCGTAATTGAAACCCTCTGTTACTACCTTGAATTCCAGGAACACTTTTGCTCTTCCTGCTACGCCTGTCACATTAAATGTTGCCGTTGTTTTACCTGTAATCTAACAGAACAACCACAGTGGGATACAACATATTCACTGACTGTACTGAATTCTTATCAGCCGTTCTTCGATTTGTACTGTGCTTTATTGAAGACATATATAGACTTCAGGTGCCCGGAATAGGATGTCACTTGGAGTCGTGTCACTAAACTTTGCACTGGAATTGTGTCTAGGCTGCACAGTTGACAATAAAAGTATATACGGAATGCCCATCGTTAGAGGTACTGTGATTGATTCCTGTTACACCTGTGAGCATTATATTTAACTTAACACAGACCATACCCAGCTGAACTACGAAATAAAGGTTGATAACTGGTGTGTGATATAGAGAAATCAAACATTAAAATTAACGACTTTATAATTTTTCTTACAATACATTCACATTAAACCTCTTAATATGCGCCTCCTGGTTTAACCTATTTGAGAGCAGAATATGAATATGTGCATTTGCCCAAGAAGGCAAGTTAAATTTACCTTCAAGAACAACAGAGGATACAGTTTCCATTGTTTGCAGGGTATCATTTACATCGACTTTTGTACTTCAAACAAAGGCAGCTGCATGTCGTATACAATAAGATCGATGTATGTGTAGGTGGTTCTGGGAAATGCATCATGTTTCCTGTGTTTGTTCTACCTCCATGAATGCATTAATACAATTATCAGTGGAAGCTTATTGAGACCAGAGTAGCGTGTGGATCGCTCAGTGGACAGAGGTCGATGATAAAATCTGATGCACCAGATAAGTCTGTGCAACTTGGGTGCACATGGGTGCACAATGCAATCATACTGAGAATGGGTGTTCCATTTCACAAAAAAAACCAAATAAATTTATCAATGAATACACGGAAAATGGGCTTACGGTGATCTGACTCAATTCTAGGAAAGATCACATGAATATACCCTGTTATCAAATATTAAATAACTTCCGTGTTTCATGTGGGTCGAACATCAGGCCATGAGCTGACTTTGGCCTCTTGGGAAATAGAGTTCGTTCACGTCTTCAGTCAACTGTTCAAGTGTGAACGACTTATCCACTTCAAGGATCTGTAGGTACTGATATGAGGCGGGTGTGCCCTGCATCAGTATCAGTTCCATCCGACTCCTCGTGGGCACAGTTTTTGCATTACTACCTCGTCTGTTCTTCCGCATGGTCAGGAAACGTTTGAGGACTGATTGCTTTGGACCTTAATAACAGAACAAACTTCAAATACAATTCTGAAAACCTTATAATACTACAATTGAAATCATTGGACAAAAGGAAAGTTAACCTTACTTTGACCATATGTAGAGAAATGATTGGTGCCACATAAATGAGTTCTTAGGTGCCTGACTCTGAGGGTGCGGGTTCGAATCCCGGATGGCACTCAACAAAAAAGTACTAGAATTTGTACTTTACTGAGAAAGTGAAATCCCAAATATGACATATCTTAAGTCTCGCTAAAATTAACCGCCCCCGTGATGTTGGCGATAGAACGTTCGCCCGAGAAGCGGGTCGGTCTTGTCATGCCTAAGGATGTTAAAATATGGCAATTGTTTGTTCCTGCCTGGCACTCGGCATTAATGGGTAAAATGTCGGCCGGTTGGCACGGAGAAGAATGTGTCTGGGGGGATGGGGAGGGGGGGCTATTCATGCTTAAATGCGGCATGGTATCTCAGTGAGCTAGCACTGTAAAACCAGGTGAAGTCTGAGCTAGTACAAGCAACCAGAAACACACATGCACGTCATCTTATGAGCGAAATATTCTTAAGTACGATGTCAAGCCTCATTTCACAGCATCTGACTGAATTGTCAAAGAAGTAACTGAGGACACTGATATTTGTTCTGAATGCTTTATCGATGGTATAAAGACCAAGAGGCACAAATGACATCACCCGCTTTTCCAAAGAAAATGTGTTCAGCTTGCAAGCTAAGTTGAGTATACCCGATTTTTGTCTTGTGATCTTGGTAAAGATAATTGTTATACGGCTTCGAAATCCAAACATGATCTCGAATCTGGTCACTTGTGCTTTCGATATAGTCATTGAGAAATGGAAACCATATTCTTTTCTTAAACATGTGATTTCCCTCATTTGATCCCGGATATCACATTTACATATGAGTTTTTTTTCTTACCAGCAGTAAATAGATGATGATATATTTTCACATTTAACACTTACAAATTGATATTAATTGTTGAAGCAAATCATATGACATAGTCTAGAGTCATTTTCTGATAAATTCTGCTACATTGCAAGATAATCATAGGCATTTCTCACCCAAAACAGTGTTTCACAGGAGATATTGCTTGTGTGATATCAATCGATATCTCCCCGGAAAATTATTTTTATTTGATTTTGTACAATGCCCTCACAAACTGTTGACATCGCTGTACTCAACTCTTAGGCATATTCAACACACATGTAAAATCATAAAATATTTTTGAGATGACCGTTTGTGCATATAGCAGCACGTGCATTCCATGCGCTTAAGTCGTGTCAGACGAAATACCTGCCCAGATAGCACGTCGGTGGTGGGCCACCCATGGCCCACCATATGCTGTACTGGTGGCTACCGGTGGGCCACCTATGCCGTGTCCAGCTGATCTTCGATGGCCCAACGGTGGCACTGGTGGCACCGTCGGCAAAACAGTGGCCCACTGGTGGCAAGCCGCTACATTAACGGAGAGTATGTGTGTTGTGTATCCGCATTAAGGACATGATAAAATTATTATATCGGACGCAAACCTTTAAATACAAAATTAATACATTTTTGGACATCATTTACTGAATTTCGTGACAAGCAGTTTTCACATCTATGATGAAAATAATTTTCATTTCTTTGCGAAATATGTGAAAGTCTGTTATTGGAGCTGAAAACTCACTGACTCACTCGCTGAAGGAAATTTCAGTAAACAGTATCTGTAATTAAATGGATAGATTTCAGGTGATTATCACCAATGAGTAATTACTGAAGTCTTTGCAGTGATACTGTCACTTCAGGACAGGTTCTTATGACATATATAAAAGTGGCCACCAATTTACATAATCATTTTGGTTATGGATTAAACATAAAATTTGCATTAATTTCTGTTCTTGACACAATTTATTTCTGATTGAGTAGGTCTGTCCGTAATTTAATTTTACAAAGTTTCATATAAATTTCTGATTAATTTCAATATAATGATAATGAAAGAGATGATTAACAAAGTGTAATGATTAATTAACGATATTTGTATTTAATTTAGAGTTACTAATACATGAATTGTCTATAAAAGTAACTGCTTATAAATTGTATAACATACTGCAGTTCTAGCTGTCCACAAGATATTCAATGTCATGATCTGAATTTATCATGAATCTATTTGCGTGCAACTTGAAGTATAGATCACATATATTTCAGTGATTTCGTCAAGTTAAAGATATTGATATCAGTAGTTTTCCTCTCTTACTTTAATTATGTTCAAAACTCCAAGTGGCCTTCATTAAAATATATTGGTGATTTATAACAATCATTCATGAATTTGGATAACAATTAACCCATGGTAAATTGTGAGTAAGTGTAATTAGCACTCTCCCAGTCTCAAGCAGGTGGAGCGGTGGGGGTGTCATAGTTGTAAACTGTTCGCTCGTCACGCCGAAGACTCGGGTTCGATTTCCTACATGTTACAAGTTCTGGTGTTTCCCGTCGTGATATTGCTGGAATGTTGCTTAACCAAAAACCAAACTCATTCGTTCATTAAAGAACGAAAACGGAAATAATGTATGGACACTGATTGTTTATTCTGATATATTTATTTATATTTTATATAGAAACATCATAGATATCAATTTCCAAATTTGTGTGGGTTCCTGTGTACACTGCGACCGCCTTGTCTGTCCAATTAAAAGGCAAATTAGTATTTTAAAGTACTGCACCTGAAACAATAGGAAATTATATTTACATTACATGTTAGGGAGTCCGAAGGTTTATACCATCTTTTATTAACAGCTAAAAGGAATGTGTTATCACTTGTTCTCAATGAACAATGGATTTTTGTCTGGGTGACATTTTCGAAATGAGTTCAACGAATTGAAAACACTACTAGAACACTTCCTCCCATAAACGGGCGGAAAACATCACAGAGGAAAAACAACAACTACAACAAAACAACAGCAACAACAACAACGACGTTGTTTTAAAAAAGTAATCAAACGACGACGATATATATAATTCCAACGTTGGGACAATGAATGCGACGGAGACGTTCCAGTTATATTCGGACATTTGACGTCATGCCTGTTGACTTACATGTTATGTCAGTGTTGTATGCATACTTTTCATGAATTGAGTTTGGGATGGATGTTTCTAAAATTTGACAGGAAATTTTGAAGTTATATATGCACTGCGCACACAGTTTCAGTTTATAAAACTTATGTATTGTTCCACAATGGACAATCACAAAGGCAGTTAGTTCATGGTACTGTGCATATGTTTGTTAAATTGTTGCCTTTCGATAAATAAACAACGGAAAATTAAAAAGAATTTTGTGACTGAAGTGGAGATGATTCCTCACAAATGTGCAAAATTTGACTTAATTGGATCTTTAAAATATTAATTAAATTAATAAAAAAAATATTTATGCTACACCAAATTAACACGTAAGCCATTACAAATATGCGAATATCACTGGCACGGATCGGTCGATCCAGTTCTTTCAAAACGGAGGTCATGGGGCAGGACTGTTCACTATTCATCACCTTTAACACAGCAAAAATAACTTGGTTTCCGTTCTTGCGGAAACCTGATGGATACTGGGTAATGTAGGTTTCCGCTAGGTTTCAGTTTCAGGAAACGCGCAATGAGAGTTTCCGCATAGTTTCCACAACTGAAACTAACAAGTCTTAGTTTCCGTCATGTTTCCGTCAATTGAAACCGTAGTTGGAAGTTTCCATTTAGTTTCAGTTTACTGAAACCTTTATAGCTGGAGTGAGTAAGTTTCTGGTCTTGCGGAAACCTTGTGGATCTTGGGTAATGTAGGTTTCCGCTAGGTTTCTGTACAAGGAAGATGACAATGAGAGCTCGCTTAGTTTAGAAAGCTGAAATATGTTGTATTATCTTCTTATATTTATTACATATTTATTTGAACAAAAAACAAACGCTGGAAATATTATGATCCAACTGTTTCATTTCTTAGAAAAGCTCACATTTTAATGCAACAGGGCAGTTGCAGTAGTACACAATTCGCTGTATTAAGAAACTGGGGCGCTCAGAGAAGAGTAACAGAATTCTCTGCACACAAGCATTGCTCAGGAAGTAGGCACACTGAATGAAGACGAGCTAGCCAGTACACAAAGTGCTTTGTTCTTCTGTAGATGTTTGTTGGTGTATGCGAGTCCTGGTTAATATCTGGCGAAACATCTGAATCCGAATCAATCAGGCTCTCACATTGTGGTGGTAATAGCTCGCAAACCTTGAATGTGCTGTGTGTGAATCTTGGTCACTGTCAGTGTCTGGAAAGGAAAAGGACATTCAGTTTGAATCATCAATTCAACTGAGAGACAATTCAATGAATGAAACACAGCAATATATATGATAATGCAGATAACATGTATTACAAATATTAAATACGTGTTACCATTTGCTCACTTTCAGTTATTACAGTTACATGTATGATACATACATTAAATATATTAAACATGGGTAGCAAAGTGACAGTGCAAACTCGATTTTTAGTGAAATCTAAAAATTCTTTGATGACTAACCTGATGAAACATTTGTCAATCACCCGAAAAACTTTACAAACTAACAAACATCTTGTTACGGAGATGGAGATAACGTACGTCTGGCAGTGAGGACGGAAAAGCCGTATATCTCGTGGAATTTAAAATATATGTATATATTATGCTTGAATCCATGTACAGTTACACTTTGAGTGAGGTCAAAAAGGTTTGTTGTATGTATTAACATAGTGTCAGCTTCATTATAAAGCTATATGAATAATATTGTTATAAAAGAGATTCCCTTACCGGGCATCATTCTCCGAGTTTGTTGGTCGACAATCCATATCTGTAAATCAAATAACTGACACAACGATTCTTTCAGAAATATGAAACGTGAGGTGTGATGATAATGTCAATGCATTGTAGGGCTAACACATGCAACATGTACTGATGGACAAGGTTTTAATGGTTATAAAACAAATATCAAACCATGAAACTGATTAACTGGTACAACTGGATACACAGAACTGACACAGAACATAAGATACTAGATAATTTGATGAACTAATAAATGTATGATGTGACTTGGTTGAAATATTTCTGGAGTATGAATAGATATAACGAAGACATATATGCGGAATATCTCTGGGTACCCATATTAAAACAAATATTGTAGAAACCAACCATATTTCAGAAACGTATTTCTCGTGATTTTAGGCTGTTTTCCTTGACAATTACTTGTCGCAATGTCCACAAAGAACTGTGTCCCTGCAGCAGAAAGTGCCACGAATAGTCTACAGAAATTATGCATGTACAAATCATAGCCAAAGGTCAGTGGGATTGTGCTTCATTCTTCATTCACATTGACAAATGAATTAAGGTTTCAAAGAAATTGTGACACATCACCAAATTATATTAGTAATAGTAGTAAAGTTAACTTAAAGGGTAGATAGGGATAGTAGATCTGGGTGTATAACTGAAAAGAACAAACAATGTTGTGAGCACAGTGCGTAAATTACTTACATGGTACGTGGGGGGGGGGGGGGGGGGTCCATCCAGCAGAAATATATCCGGATACTACCTTCTCCTGACAGGATTTTAGAAAATAACTTATTTGCCACAATAAAGTTTCCCATGAGTGCTAAATCAGTAGGACTCATGACGCTCGGGCATGTTAAAGTAAGGTGAACATGTTTTCACAATTAATCACTGTTAATAATCACAAGGTCTACATATTGATGCTTGACACTGAGAAAAAGCAATCAGTGACGCTAATGCGATGAAAAGACTGCTAAAACCATAACTGCTCACTGTTGTCACTTTGAGTACTTACATTCAATCCGCTGAATTCCACTTTTCACACTCCCCTTTGATGTCGGCAATGTAAACAAATAAACGAATGGCGACAGGATCACGTCCACGCGAGACTATCTAATTGTTAACAAAACAACTCACAACAGGGTGTACCTTCCTCTTTTGTTGTAGAACGAGGAAATCTACTGTCAAATGGTCACATTAGATTTATTTAAAAAACACAATGACAAAACTGTCTATTTCCCGTGAGTGTTAGCGAGACGCCATCTTGTTTGGCGGGTAGGAACAAATTTGTTTTCCTAGCAATTATTTTTCAAAACTTTAAGCATAAGATGGCTGCGTCGTGTAAACTTTGTCATGGCCACCTCACTTTCCCCAAAAGCACTCGACGAAAGAATTCGCGACTTGGAGAAGAAAGCAGAGAACGGATGCGAGCAACTCGGAGTACCTCGGATGTGTCAGGTAAGACCGAGGGTATTTTATTGTAAATAACGTTTAAAGAAATATTGCGTTAATGACAGAAATCCAGATAGATTATAAAGTTTATCCCGCGAATGTATATTTTCGCTCGTATTATTTTTAAATGTTATCATTAAATCTAAGTAAAATAGGCCTGAAAAATAAGTTTGTTTATATTCCATTTCAATAGATCGACATGGTATAGAATACACCAAGCTTGTATTTGTAAGTAACTATCTTAGTACTAACCACAAGTATTTATTTAAGTTTAAAGGGGCAGACTTTTGATTTTAGTGCTCCTGTTAATAGTGAATTACGATCTGCATCAAAAAGATCCGCCATATGTAGTGGTTCACTCATGGGTTTACTGGGTATTGCAAGATGTATTTCACCAATTCAGATATATTTTAAAGAATGATAAAAATGATGGGCTTTTACAATGCCAACATTTCGGTGTAATTTATTAAATGCAATCCTGGATCATTAGTGAAATGAAATTGTTTACCCCCAAATTCGCTCAGAGGGGTCAGATGTGTTTCTGAACTATTTGAGGCAAACACTAAATTCATATAAGAAACTGTTAGCTCTGCGTAGGATACATTTAAAATTTCATGTAATTTTTCAATAATTTAATACATACGTGTTGAGCATAATCATATATATATACCTGTTATATTTAACGTATTTGATTTAATCTTATAGGCTGTTGTGAGAAAAATCTGGACACGACTGCTCCTGGAGGATCACCCTTGTCTATCGAAGGTATGTGCTCATGTTACTAGGTAATTTCACTTTGAATATTTCATTAATTCACTTCCCTACGTACGTTTTCTCAAAATGAAAAATACATGAAAGTATCATTTGCAAATGGATTTGAATAGCCGGTAAACTAAATCAGTTTAACATTACACCTGTGTGAAATTGCCATCAAACTGACCCCTTGATTTTACAATGCTTAATTGCTGCAAGGTTATGTCATGTGATATAACTAAACTTCTTTTATCATGATCTTTATGTCAGTTGTTCACTTACCGGTTGCATAACTTTGGCAAACAGGATGTACATAGAATTTGCACGAAATAACACAAAGGATGGTTAGCCTTTTTGGAAGTTATTTTAAAAATCATTTAACTACAAAATGGTAAACTTTCAGAACAATATATGTATTCAAAGTTATAAATCTGCAGTTTACTTGGTTGTATAATTTTCACTGACGATCGTTAATTTTAATAGACATTGTGTTGAATGCATGATTGAATGAAGTGCAAGAAAAATGACATTTGTTTTTATTTCAGTAAAGCCGATGACGAGGACTCTATGAATATAGTAGTCAAAGAAACAAGTGACTATATTACGACCAAGGATGGTCAATAGGATCTTGTGAAGGTAATTTTCACTCACCTGCCTGTCATAAATAGTTAATGATTTAAATAATAGTGTAAAGACAGATTTATGGATGTTAACTTCAGTAACCAAGCCAGCATGGCATATATAAATACCTTTGCGTAACAGATGAACTAAAATGTGTGAAACATGCTGTATAGTACTTTAAACATTTATTTTCAGAGGCGCTTTGTAGAGTGTGGCGGAACAGGCGTGATGATCTCAGTAGACAAGAAACCGGAAAGAAAGTGTCACACAGAACAGCAGCAAAAAAACAAAAAGAATGAAATCCGTAAGTATATCTATTCGAATAATAACATGTAACAATTCTTCTCATTACAATGTGTGACAGATTCTAAGTTCCGGAAATATACATTTAAAATGTTTATGGATTATTGCTTTTTACATTCTTAAGATATGTAACACATGATTCAGATCATAATTTCATAAATCATAACATAAGAATCAAGTCAGTTAATGGTGATATATAAACATGTTATTACACTTCAGTGACTTCATGTCACTTCAGAGCAACAGATTGTGTGTCCATAAGAAAATAGGATATGTCATTAAATGTGATGAACTGCTTAACTTGTGTTGGGGTGATTAATGAAGTAAATAATTTTTCACGACACTTCCTTTTTAATAATTTGCAATCCATCTTGGCATTATGGTTTATCTGTTGATTGATTTTTGTTTAATTTTCAGAAAATTGCACTGCGCATGAAAAGCCTGAAAACTATTGACTGGCCAGATCGACGAAAGGAAAGGGTTTCAACTATACTTACCTTGGAAATGACTTCACCAGTTGTGAGTGATGAAGAAGATGCCAATTCATTGCTCTCTTACCCCTTTACCTGGGAATCTAAACTCAAGATGTCTGCACTGGACTCAGCCACAATTTTCAACGCCACCACCAAAGCTAAGGCCAACATGAAGACCAGGATGCGGCATCCAACCACAACGACAGAGATATCCGCTCAAGGATGCCCAAGTGGGCTAGTAAATAGCTAATCGATCACATGAACGTAATTTTATCTGTGATCAATTAAATTTGAATTATTCTCAATGTAAAACTTTAATAGTTTTGATATTCTGATTGTATTTCAATTAATACAATTTTATTCAATCTTAAGTTTTATCCATTTTCCAAGAGACCTTTATTTACTTTAAATACATTTTTTGTACTTTCAATGTAACCTAAGTTCTTTATTGCATTTTATTTCATTGTTGTATTGTATTACATGGTGTGTGTTATTATATGTTTAGCATTGACTGACTGGGGTGTGTTTTTCTGTGTCAGCGTGAGGAGGTGCAGGAGGAGTCAAGGGATGCAACTGTTATAGCATGTTTTTAGAAATATTTTTGTCATAAGTGACAAATATTGATCTGTTATCTAGTGCTATATCATTTTATTATTCATTAGATATATGTTTGATCCATATTTGTCTGAAAATAAAACAGTGAATCTTATTGTATCTTTTGTTTTTCTTTATGCATACGTGATGATTGTACACAAACTCCTTATATTGTCTTTGCCAACCAGGAGTAACAAGAATGTTATATGCAATGACACACATTGAATGACTCCTGTGAACCCGAGTAAATGAAATGCTGTAGAAAGTTTTCTGGCAACAGAAACTCTGCGGAAACCAGATGGAGTCTTGGTAACTGAAACTCTGCGGAAACCTGATGGAGTCTTGGTGACTGAAACCCTGCGGAAACCTGATGGATCTCTAACTTAACTGAAACTCAACGGAAACTTGTTGGAGCATGGGTAACGGATACCGTGCGGAAACCCTTAGAAAGTGGGTAATTGACAGTTTTCGTCATTGCGGAAACTCAGTGTAAAAGAACGGAAACTCACTGGATTCTTGGTGGAAACTTAAGTTTCAGTCCACTTTCCATCAGGTTTCCGCACTGCGGAAACCAGGTTATTTTTGCTGTGTAATTTTTTCGGCAATGGAATTGTTTATCTCTTAAATTTCTTGTAAATGAATGTGTTAGGATAGCTAATTATATTCTCGCATATGCACAACTGGGTTTTACCGTAAACAATGTGTTTCATTACGAAAATATATCTAACTTCGTTGCATACCTTCATAGCAACATTGTTACAGCATACAAGCTAGCGAGCGGGCCGCCAGCTGCAAGCCACTGTCGGCTTGCCGACTGTAGCCACAGACGGACCGATGATGTCGTGTTATCTGGGTGGCTCATCTACCCACTTACCATCGGTATTCTTGTGTTTTGTTTTCAGCAGCTAATCCTACATAGGCTTTGCCCGATTTTAAAAGTAAACATTCTTGTGTGGACATCCTGTTACGGATTCCACCGAATGACAAGTTAGACCGATGCCATTTGTAATTTCCTTCCTAGAGACGTGCCGGACACAAGTTGTTTTTCCAGAATATTCTGCCAGACACTGTCATTTATAAATGTTAAACAGGAACAGGTGAATTCACTGACAAATAAAATGAATCATGTTTATGTGTCTAGGGTGTGAACGGAAACCAACTGTGCCTGATGTCTTAAGGTCTATTGTATTCTGTTTGAATCCTGAGAGTTGTTCAGATTGTAAATGTTAACAAAGTGCAGTCACCACTGTGTCACGTTACTGGAGAGAAACCTTGTTTTCTTATTCTTATACCAGTCCATCCAATTAATATACACACATCGATACAGTGTTTGTGGCGACTTTCTCCGAAAACATTCACTAACGACTTTAGGGTAGCCTACTTTTCGACTTCCTATCACCTACTATAACCCTTTACGGATAAATGTAATCCGCAAATGCATTTTATTAAATATATATGGCTGAAAGTTACTTACAAGCCTTCATAAAATATTAATCATGAACCTCAAACCTAACTTTGTCAGTGTTTACCTTCCTGAAGTACACATTACCGTTGTCATGACATCAAATTTTACCGTCACTGCTGTAATATTAATTCTCTATCTGATCGGCTTTCAATGAACATATGATAGGCAGATGCCTTCCATACCAGCCTGCAGTATTTCATACAAGACATTGTCAGGATAGGGATCGTCCCATGGCTGTATATGTTGTCAACTGGTGGAATCATCGGGAATATATTTTGTCATGTCGGTCTTGGAACATTGTTCTATTATCACTTTTCATACCACTGGATAACAAACAATTTTTAAAGTCGACGGATAAAAATTGGGAAATCTAATAGACAACCTTCCCATGAATAGATGTTGTGAAAGCTACATTGCTGTACTCCTTCGTAAACACTTGAGTCTCAACCCATTTTTGGGGGTCAAACATTCTTCTTTATTCTGACTGTGTATTGCACCGCGCCAAACTCACAACTCTTTCCCAAAATGGAGTTTTCTCCGTTTCTACATCATAAAAAACGGAAAAGTGACATACTTGACCGACCAAAATCCGTGTACTGGTAAGAAACATGTATGAAGGGTTGACAAATCCGTCACAGTCTCGAAAAGTTTTCTGTCGAGAAAATAAACAGGTTTGGGGACTGAACGACATTTTGTTCTGTGGGAGGCGCGTTACAGTCCCGTCATTGGTCACAGACGAGTACAGCAGTTTCAAGAAGGATAAATCAGTGGGAAGAACACGCCACCTATACATGTCATACACTAAATCATTTCAATAAATTTCTTTAAAACTTCATTTATTCAAACGATCTACTTGTTTCAATATATGTCCAAAGTGCACCGAAATTCTATCCCCTTAGTCCATGTAATGTATTCAGCTAACATTCGGTGCATCCTCTCTTATCATAAACCCCGTCCGGGCAGGACCCTTAATTCTGTTAACTCGCGAGTTTGGGGAATCAGCTCGCTTGGCAGCTAGGAGGTGTAATCATACCAACCCACACACAACACGAGAACCTGAGTAAATAAACAAGGAGTTTATTGCGCCACAGTCACAGGATGATTTTTACATGATTAGGTACAAATAATTATTGGATCATATTGAAACGGTAATCAGGTGTCAAAATACATTATCATTATAGGCCGATATACAAAGTACATAATCATCATACGTCGATGTGCACGACACATACTACTTAAATCGAGATACATTTCTAACACATAACATCAACACAATTTCGTTCATACATCTTATAATACTAGCATATCCAAAACAACATTACGCAGTACATAATGAAATACACAGTGTCGAACACACTCTATACATTATACCAGGATCATTCAACACGGGAAAGTATTTACTCATAATACAATAATTTAAACAATACACGACACGCTCCACGACAGCCACGAAACCACTATTATCAAACAGACAAACATGAACAGCAATACAGGGAGCGAGTTGGGTTTTACACAACAATATTTCAGCAATAGCTTGGGACACCAGAAATGGGCTTAACACATTGTGCCCACGTGGGGAATCGAACCCGGGCCTTCAGCGACGAGCAAACACTCTAACCACTAGGGTACCTAGCCGCTCCTGAACAGAGCAATAGAGAGTAATAGTCTAAAATATATTAACGACCACGTTCCACCTAAACATAACGACCTTGCCAAGGATCTTAACATGTGGTCACGATAGCAAAAATGTATTGCAGAAAACATTGAACAGTAATGGTAACGATTTGCCAAGGTAGAAGAAAGTAAAGGGTCTTACCTGAGTAAATAAACAAGGAGTTTATTACGCCACAGTCACAGGATGATTTGTGACTGTGGTCGTCCCTGTTTTATACCCTTTCCCAGTTGTCATAGCTAATCGGGTTTACTGATAATATTGCTGATAAGTTGTTGTATCTAAATCCTATTGCCTAATTCGAGTACCGATAACGTACCTACTGCGAAGTTAAGTTACTCTATCTGTCAGAATTACATAAAGATTTTCATAACGTATTTGACCACAACGGCGTTGACAAGCGAAAGACATGATGCATCTGCTGACACATACAAGATATTGGTCTTGGACATTCGATATCAGTGTGACCACGAGTGAAGTACATGATAAATTGGATTAGCCTATCTCTATCTGTTGACACTTACAAGATACTGGTCTTGGACCTTCGTTATCAGTGTGACCCTTGGCAGACTGAAGATGTGGCACGTGTAGCATTTCGATATTTCAATAAAATATTCTGTTTAGCTATGACAACTGGGAAAGGGTATAAAACAGGGACGACCACAGTCACAAATCATCCTGTGACTGTGGCGTAATAAATTCCTTGTTTATTTACTCAGGTAAGACCCTTTACTTTCTTCTACCTTGGCAAATCGTTACCATTACTGTTCAATGTTTTCTGCAATACATTTTTGCTATCGTGACCACATGTTAAGATCCTTGGCAAGGTCGTTATGTTTAGGTGGAACGTGGTCGTTAATATATTTTAGACTATTACTCTCTATTGCTCTGTTCAGGAGCGGCTAGGTACCCTAGTGGTTAGAGTGTTTGCTCGTCACGCTGAAGGCCCGGGTTCGATTCCCCACGTGGGCACAATGTGTTAAGCCCATTTCTGGTGTCCCAAGCTATTGCTGAAATATTGTTGTGTAAAACCCAACTCGCTCCCTGTATTGCTGTTCATGTTTGTCTGTTTGATAATAGTGGTTTCGTGGCTGTCGTGGAGCGTGTCGTGTATTGTTTAAATTATTGTATTATGAGTAAATACTTTCCCGTGTTGAATGATCCTGGTATAATGTATAGAGTGTGTTCGACACTGTGTATTTCATTATGTACTGCGTAATGTTGATTTGGATATGCTAGTATTATAAGATGTATGAACGAAATTGTGTGGATGTTATGTGTTAGAAATGTATCTCGATTTAAGTAGTATGTGTCGTGTACATCGACGTATGATGATTATGTACTTTGTATATCGGCCTATAATGATAATGTATTTTGACACCTGATTACCGTTTCAATATGATCCAATAATTATTTGTACCTAATCATGTAAAAATCATCCTGTGACTGTGGCGCAATAAACTCCTTGTTTATTTACTCAGGTAAGACCCTTTACTTTCTTCAACCTTGGCAAATCGTTACCATTACTGTTCAATGTTTTCTGCAATACATGTTTTGACATTCACTGTGAAGATCCAGGCTAGAACTGATTTCAGCAACTCATGGTTAATGTGAGAGCTGATTCTGATTGACAGGGATTGAGTGGTCAGGCTGGCTGTACTGGTTGACAAGTCAATGTAACCCAGCTACACTGCTTCCAATGACAAGAGAGAATAAAGTTTGAAATATGTTGTCAAGGTACGTAGGCCCCAGGCGTTCAATGGGTAACCTGGTGGGGTTCAGGAGGAAAACCAGGTGATGGGGGATGAAGCCTCTTTGAAGCTTATGCATAATTCTAAATTCCCTTCTCAGAAACGTCACTGAACATGATCTGTTCAAAGCTATTTGTGTGATTGTAATTGGTCAAAACGGTCATGAACCAAATCTGGAATGAGATTTGTCAGTTTTGTCATGATAACACAGTCATGAGATCAGTAACAGAAATGGGAGTCTCAAGTCAGTGGAGCCAGAGTTTGGTTGGCAAATGAATAGATCGATGCACATGATGTCAATCATTGGATTGTCTGGTTCAAACCGTTGTATTGCTGTAACATATTAAGTGAAGCATATGTCAGCAAATTCTGATATTCAGGATTTTACATTGACAAGAATTTTTGACTGAAACCACTGGTGCTAAAAGATTTTGGAGGTTTTCGTTCCGTATTTTGAGTTGTGTAACTGTATCTTGCCACAGAGAAATCATTCAAGATGTTTTGGCCAATTATTGTATTGGAAACACAGAGGCAACTGTAAGACTGTGTTGCCATGAACTGGCAGAGTGGGTGTGAATGTGTTGTGAATGAATTGCAAGTATGATTGTGATGATCGATAATGTGTTGTTAATAATTACAATGCTTTATTGCCATTCACTGTGGATAGTCACATATCATTTGAAGAATTCTAAATAATCACTGGAGTATTGTCAATAGTTGCTGAAGTATTGTCAACAGTTGCTGAAGTAATGTCAACACACACATACACATTGTCCACTTTCACTGAAGTATTGTCAACACACACATACACATTGTCCACTTTCACTGACGTATTGTCAACAATCACATATTGTTCACTTTCACAGAAGCATTGTCAACTATCAGTGAAGTACACGATAAATTGGATTAGCCTATCTCTATCTGTTGACACTTACAAGATACTGGTCTTGGACCTTCGTTATCAGTGTGACCCTTGGCAGACTGAAGATGTGGCACGTGTAGCATTTCGATATTTCAATAAAATATTCTGTCATAGAATCCTTATAAAATATTGTGCATTTCCACCATGTTAATAATATCCCCCCGTTCGTTTTAAAATTTCGCCCCGAAAATTTGCATGAAGAAATGACACTATACAGATTTACACAACCAGAGATGGGTAGATAGAGATAGCAGGTAGTGTCCCTGCACGTTTCACAGAGCCGACAGGCAGTATGTACCCATGATGATCTATCAATATATACGCACAAAATGGGCGCTTTAAAATTGGATGCAAACAGGAGGCAATTCTGAATGGCAATAGAAAGGAAGAAGGTAAGGTGACAGCCTTACCTAAAGAAACGTCAGTGATGGTAAGCCCTGGCATGTCGACATATAATTTAGGACGAAGAAAACCTACTATCTGGAGATCGGTGATGTTCACCGGAGCCTCTATGTTGTATTGCGTAATACATTTGGTCAGTCGGGCAATGGGCATGAAAATGCATTTGGGACCATTTGTTATGTACGGAGTCTTCAAAGGGTGGTGGTGAAGTAAACAATGGTTGGGAAAAGGCGACTCTCAGGATACAGAGGATGTTAAAGATGGGCCCCCTTCCTCAAAACAAAACACAAGAAAATGTGAGTTACTGAATGTGTACACCAAATAGAACAACATATAGGGTTTGGGTGAAATTGTCCGGGCAATTTCTAGCACTTTAGAACTATGTTTGATCTAGATGGTGTTGACATAATTAAATTTAGGTATGAAGGACACATCCCAAATCCCCGTGATCTACGTTATCTGAAGATATTTATAGGTAGCTCGTGGAATATGCCAAGCAATGGGTCTTCACAACATATGTATACGTTTACATGTAGCTAATGATAAATCAGGAATATATCATGTCCACAATGAGTACTTATAAATTTGATGCTCACATGCTCAAAAAGAACGATATGAAAATGTAAGCATGAAATCACAGGGTACTGATTAACTCTTTGAGAGCTATTATCTAAAGCGATGGGTATAGACATACAACGTATGAGAAAAATCCTTGAAACCGGGAGTCTGGTTTGTATGGGAAGACTCGGATCCCGCAGATAACGTTGATCTGCACTAAATGCGTAAATGCGTAGGGCGAAAGACGTAGGACGTAGGACGTAACCATATCATACCGTAGAGTAAGAACCTAGCCGATTTCAACAACTTCTCTGATAAAAATTTATGTCTGATAACATCACATAGATTGCAATACGTACTCAGTATATGAAACCATGACAAACGTGAACACGACGAATCAATGACCGGAGAAGATACAACATAAGTACTAACACACCTCACATACACAAGAACGTCCTTGAAAAATTCACGTGCACAGTTGACATTGATAGTCAGAACCAAAGTTCACAGATATTGTCACAAACATCGGAAGAAACTTATAGATGATTCTTGAGGTATGCCGCTTTTGACTTGATCTTGAAAGTTGATTCACTCACTTGATTGTTGGGTCCAGAAGGAGTTGATTTGTTGGTAAACGGCTGACATCTTGATGATGTCCGGATTGTAACGGTTTCTGCGTCTGGTCTCCTTCTATTGTTATCCATGATGACGATCGAGGTGACGCTGTCTTTGTCGTCCCTCATGTCAACCAGCTACCGGTGCTTCACTGCGAAGTGGACAATGTAGGACGTAATACCCACATACATGACTGGAGGGGTTCCTGTAGTGTTGGGGCCCGGGGCAGTGGGTTGTGGGATCCTCCAGTGCCTTGTCCGTTCCACCCGGTTCTTGGTGGAGTCAGGGGGTCGTCTGTGGGTGGGTCGTCTGGGTCCTGCGTCCGTTGTTGCCATGTGTGTGGGTTGGTGAGCCGCCATGGTCACCACTGGCCCTCCGCCGCCCATCAAGAACGAGCTGAAGTTTCAACTCGATCAGCAGAGGTGCCAGTGGCACAACCAACCCACACAACACACGGGACCCTCTGAGTAAATAAACAAGGAGTTTATTACGCCACAGTCACAGGATGATTTGTGACTGTGGTCGTCCCTGTTTTATACCCTTTCCCAGTTGTCATAGATAATCGGGTTTACTGATAATATTGCTGATAAGTTGTTGTATCTAAATCCTATTGCCTAATTCGAGTACCGATAACGTACCTACTGCGAAGTTAAGTTACTCTATCTGTCAGAATTACATAAAGATTTTCATAACGTATTTGACCACAACGGCGTTGACAAGCGAAAGACATGATGCATCTGCTGACACATACAAGATATTGGTCTTGGACATTCGATATCAGTGTGACCACGAGTGAACTACACGATAAATTGGATTAACCTATCTCTATCTGTTGACACTTACAAGATACTGGTCTTGGACCTTCGTTATCAGTGTGACCCTTGGCAGACTGAAGATGTGGCACGTGTAGCATTTCCATATTTCAATAAAATATTCTGTCATAGAATCCTTATGAAATATTGTGCATTTCCACCATGTTAATAATTCTAAAAAGCTATCAGTACATGTCAATTAACACCTCCCTATGTCTGCGAATCTTACGTATGCACATGTGCATGGGCCAGTGACCTTGCACAATGTGGCGTAATGGCCCTGTGTATAAAACCCTGACTGATATGGTCAGTCGGAGAGACCACTAAACAAGACCAACCAGCGAGACGAGCCACGGGAACCAAGCAGGATCATCGACATAGGTAGTAGACTCATTGCATCTAGTCGGGGTGTCGGCCAAGGCCGTCGTCCAACCCACGATTGCGTCGACAATGAAGAATCGCCGTCGAACTTCTGAATGTGTGTAGGTGACAGAGCGGGTCTCCACATCGGGATCATTGGCCACTCAGTCCTGATGTGTGTTCTGTCACACGCAACATATGCCATATTTGGGATTTCACTTTCTTTGTAAAGTACAAATTCTAGTACTTTTTTGGTTGAGTCCCATCCGGGATACGAACCCGCTCCCCCAGAGTCAGACACCTAATCGCCACCACACAAAGTACGCAGTCTAGACTACCAGTTGTCCGACTTCCATTTTTGTGGAAGTCGCGGTGGCTGAGGGGGCTAGGCGGCTGACTTTGTGTGGTGGCGAATCACTGGAAAGCACTCGTGCGAACATCACAAATAATCACCTGTGTATCCTATCCCGTCTCTTGTGGAGATACATCGATGTATCATGGACCCTCCCGATATAAATATGCTGATATATTGCCTGAATGTGTTTTGTATCAATGCATTCGAGTAGTTGCCGATGCAAACATCACTGGTGACGATGAATGGTTACACCAGTAGTCAGGATACGGCCCGCGCTGGTTCCACCAGTCGTTTGTTAGCCCTCGGTGTGAACAGTGAAAACAGGGCAATGTATATGATAGTTTCTTAAACAACGTCATCCAATTTCGATCATAAAACGTCAGACTTTAGCTCCCGCTGGGTACAGAAGTTTCTGGACCATGTGTCTTATTTATGGTAAACACATCTATCCCTATTTCGGGTTATTTACTCATTCAACCAAATGGACCATAATAACAATGCATTTCCTGAAACCGCCTGTGGTTGATTATAGACATCAGACCTTCTTCATCACTGCGATGATACGTTAAAGGTAGATTCGTTTGGTGTGAAATGCAGCAGTATAATGTGTGCACTACAATGTTCGCCTTTATGCTTAAATCTACACATTTATATATTTCCTTCCTGTGAAGACCACATACAAAACAATCAAACACTGTTCTTTGGCTATGGCGCATTATTGTTCAGTTATCAGAACACGCCGGAATAGAACTTCAGTGTGATGCCAAGGTCAAGGTGTGTAAAATATGTACTGGTTTGATTTCTCCTCCATGCTCTTTCATGTTTAATAGTGTTTCTATGACGAATAGATAACAAGGAATATAAACTATTTTTAACATAACATTGAATGTACATGTATTCCTCTGAAGTACACAGTTTGAATCGGGAAAGATTACCGGCAATGTCATCTGCGCAACTGTCAAAGCTTGAAATTTCAGTAACAACCTGGCCGACTGCGTTAGACAAGCATGTGCATTTTGTTTAGTATACATGTACCCACATGTCTGTGAGCATTACATGTTCTAAACTGGTTTCGAATCCTAGCACGATCCCCCATGAGAGGGATGCCAAGAACACGATATTCTTCATCGGTTAAGTATAAAGCCTCCTCCGGCCCTACTTGAATGGAACAGAATACTGGACTATAGAAGTTACCAGATTTTGGCGGGGGGATTAGATAGATATTCGCCATAGCAAATGTCCATGGATTCGACAGCGACCCACATAGGCACACGTCATGTTATGTCACGGAGACACGTCCTTCTCATGGTTGAGATTTCCTTCGCGGGAGAGAAATGTGCACTGTTGTGAAAATGGTAGATTTAAGGTGATTAAATGTCGAAAAGAGTAGTTTAAATAACGGGACCAATAAATGATTCACATACTAGTACTCAATAGGGCATATGTGATTTTTATGTTATTGACAGTATGACCGGATATCAAACTTCGGGGCTAAGTGGGTGTGGCATTACTCAAATGGTACGACTTTTCACACATTACTTTAAGAAAGTACAAGTGCTAGTTCGGCTAATGTCCTGACACGATTCACACCTATATGCAGTATTTCCAGAAATTATTGAGACAGTTGTTTCGTATAATATACATAACAGATACGTATGTGTAAATGTTGCCATCTCAAATTTATTTGTATAGTCAACCATGTTCAACATGACTTGTTTTGCCCTTTGAGCAAGTGTGTTGCAAAATGACGAATTATCCTCAGATACATATTCAATATTGCTGAGGACATGTTCAACTGAAATGACTCTTGGAATGATTGAAAGCTAGTGCTGTTCAAATATGATCCGCAATGCTATTTAATTTTTCTTTAGAACAAGAATATTGTTGTATTTCAATGTTTTCGTTTGCAACATAGCAGCTATTCATACCGATGCAGAGATTATCTACTCCCATATCAAGTACGAAAGCTGCAGCGATTATAGGTGATAATATATCAATACTAGCTGCATCAGATGCGTTTTTGTTAGTATAGGCTAAGTGTCAACAGCGGCAAGGGCATACACAACTCCTTGATACATTTCATAAAAGCCGATAAGAGAGTCGCGCTCCCTCTCTAGTTGATGCTTTAGTTCACATAATTGATGTAATCTAAATCCATGAACAGTGCCTGTTCAGATATCTGTTGCGGGACACAACTCCACGTTCTAATATTTATTACTCAAGTGTATATTTAAATGGTTTACGGAATGTGTCCACATTAAATTAGGTGTTCATTACAGACAAAAATATATATGTGAATTAAATGCTTCCTCAACCCAACTTGAACACCGGCAAGGTTTGCAAGGACCTTCCTGTTCTATGTGTTACACAAATACTACACTGTTGACCTTCGTGTCTTTTAAACCATTTCAGACTTGGATCTGGTAATACAGCGATGAAATCTCAAGGAGTATCCACAAGAAAGAATTCAACCAAAAGCCTTGTTGTATGACCTCTTAGTTATTTAATACATCAATGAATTGTGTCATTTAAAATATTATCTCTGAGTTCTGGATAATTTCTGATCATAGGGGGTACTCATCGGTAGTGAAGCAAGAAATGCGCTCTTTCATTTTGATAAAATTTACATACCTCTTCACGCCACTATACTGCCTATCACATCTGTCATAAATCATATGGGGCTGTATTATAAACCTCCCTCGACTTTGTGCTATTACTTGTTTTGAAGACTGATATAAGTTTGTCTTGCTTTTGTAAAATATCACATTATTGAAAACGTCCATCATATAGCGCTTCTTGCTATTTTGGCGCTTTTACCCAGCTGGCTTTGGAGAGTGTGATTGCCAGCATGAACCGTGTATTCCTCACAACACGAGGGTTGTGGGCTGGGGTCGAGTAACCCGCGCAGAGCACGTGTATTTGCCCGTGCAAGGCAAGGTGTCAGTGTCATGCCATGCAGCTGATTTCAACAATAAATACACAAAACTGAAATTATACCTAAAGCATATCTTCGGTCGATTTGTAAGCTTAAAAAAGTGTTAACCATCAGGAAATGATCATATTTAAAATACTTACCCTCCGGATTCTAAAATCTCATAAAAACCCTGTAGCATGTTTTATCCTACATAAAGGTTTGTTTTTCTTTCATGATTACTATCATATAACGGTGTTAGTACCTGTATCGAAACGTCGCAGCCATTGCAATAAAGTAGTTGACTATCCATAGAACTTGGTTTGACTCCAACATGAATACCACTTCCGCAGAAAATTAGTGGCACAGACGTCTTGAATATAGACGGCAGTGTATACTGCTGCTACATGGAAAATTGAGAATGAATGGGAAATCTTACATTATGAGGTTACTGACAGAACCGGCATATTTTGTTATATCGTAAACTAAGAACCAATGGGAAATCTTGCATTATGTGGTTACTGACAGAACCGACATATATTGTTATATCGTAAACTAAGAACCAACGGGAAATCTTACATTATGAGGTTACTGAGAGAACCGACATATTTTGTTATATCGTAAACTAAGAACCAACGGGAAATCTTACATTATGAGGTTACTGAGAGAACCGATATATACTGTTATATCGCCAACTGGGAACCGACAGGAGGTATTAGAGTGCTGACACACCCGATGGCTGGATTGTAACAAAATGGTCCTGACATATGGGCTTGCATTATGACGTTCACTCCCGTTTCACTTTCTATAGGCGTGTGGTTCTTGTGTGTCGATGCGCTGACTACTGTTTTCATACATATGTTTTCTGGCGGTGAGCTCGATATGTGGTCAGTTCCACACTGTGATGACGATGCAGTTTCAAGAAAACGTATACATTGTGCAAAAACTGTTATCACGGAACCAAATTGTAAAACAGTCACACTAAGTTGGTGGTATTCATAGAGGATACTAAACGACCTTCCGTGTAATATCATTTCTATTAAATGAGTTAATGATTTGGTATCAAACGAGCGAAATCTTTAACGAGTTTAATAAAAATGATATTTCACGGAAGCGAGTTTAGTATTCTGTTTATTACTCGCCAACATAAATTGGCAGAAACTGCCGCGAAATATGCATGTTATTACTTACACGCGTCCCAGACATCCCCGTGGTCAACTCTTACAAGCACATGTAAATGAGTTCTAAAATGCGAATGAAATCATTAAGGGAAAACAAGAAGTTACCTCGTGTGCTGCTCAGACACATAGTGGAATGAAACACGTACATGCGCACACCACATTCTATCCTTGTACACATGCGCATACAATTTTCTGTTTTGAACCAAAACGCGACGCGCGACGCGCGACAATGCGACAACGCGACATTTCGTCAAAATGTCGCGTTGTCGCATTGTCGCGTTTTAGTCAATATGTTATAATGCATACTGTGGTCAATCGTTTAACAAAGCGCGACGCGCGACAATGTGACAACGTGACATTTCGTCAAAATGTCGCGTTGTCGCGTTTTAGTCAGTATGTTGTAATGCATACTGTGGTCAATATTTTAACCATGTGCGACGCGCGACAATGCGACAATGCGACAACGCGACATTTCGTCGTGCGGTTTAGTCAATAAGGTACAATACATACATTGGTCAATATTTTAACAAAGCGCGTCGCGTGTCGACGTCGAGTGTCACGTTTTATCATTTACGGCGGAACCTAAAAACTGTCTCAAGCACGGTTATTTTTATGTACTTTTTAAGAACTGAGATACTCGTGAATCGAACTCAGAACAATGATAAATGAACGTCCATGTTGCCGTGAAGTGTGTGGGTTAAGAGGGCGTGGTTAATGGAATGGCGAATTCAAACTGTCATGATTCAACAGTTTCATATGCACATAAACAGGTGTTTTCGTAAGTCAGACCCCCAGTGTGGTTCCTAACACAAAAGTACCCTGTTAAACTTCTGTATTATAGAAATCAGTTTAAGGTACAACTGTTTTATCTCGCAGTGTCACTGCAAATTCAGTTTAGTTTTCATCAAAAGTATATTGGTTCCCCAGCAAATGAAGATGTACTCATTGTTGACCATGACATGTCTTTGTCATATATCACATTATGGGCATTTTCCATCATCTCAGCCACCTTCAAAGAAGGACCTTGACGCTAATCATTACGAGAACTGGAATAATTGCCATTTCGATTCCAATAATTCTCAAAGTTTGAAGTGAGTTTTTATAACCTTTGAAATCTTCATTATAAAATCTAGTGGGCAATTGTGAGTGAGTGAGTGAGTGAATGAGCTTAGTGTTACTCCGATTTGTAGCAACATTCCAGCAATAGCACGTCCGGGGACACCAGGAAAGATAGAGCTGTATGGTACGAGGAATTCAAATGGCTTTAACATTTCACACAATTTCAAGTGCAATCAAGCATGATCTTTTAACCAAGAGTTGCTGAGAAACTACTGTTTGATCAAGGTTTCAACAGAGATACCAGGTTTTCTGGTATGCACGAGGGCATTTCAATTACACACGTAGATCATTTTGTGGAAAAGTTTCTGTCTCTTAGTATTCTTTGCTTCTCATTTACAATGGTTATTTACTGCAACAACGGAAACAAGTTCACACCATGGATGTAACGGTTTTCTTATGTCTAAAAATACCATCAAATGTACTTCCTTCAGATTCCTATTTGTCCCTGCTTGAGGTGTGTACAAGTCACGCAGGTTCTGCATAATATTTATATCATCGTAGTTTGGTATCATGACTGTTTTGGATGTGATTTTTTATATGCCCAACTGCCAAAGAGTTCGGTCCTTTGATATTGCGGGAAGAACCATGAAGCGAAGGTATTTTGAGAAGCGTGGTGTGCGTGCGTGGGCGTGCGTGTGCAAAGGAGTTCAGACTTCAATTATGCCATTGTTTAAACATTTAAACAGATATTATTAAAATATTATCACAGCATTAACACTATCATCTTTCATTGAGGCATGACATGCATTCTCTACACATACTCACTTCTCACGGCCCAGTACTAAATAGTTAGTGGATATTAGTGAAGATGTTATAGATGTCGTTTTAACTTCATTCAGTAGAAGGTCCTTTTTTATTTTGTAGTTTCAAATATTGTATTTATTCCACCAATAGGTCATCTAATGCACAATGCTAAATTTCCTTCTCATGATCAGATCAGAAAGAAATCAACCCGGGATGAAAACAAAGTCCGTTTATTACAACATTGACAAGAACAGTTAATTACGAGTCACACATGATCTCTAGTGGAGGTGAATCAACAGATGTGCTATTTCGGAAGACATTTCTTCAGATTCAGTATTTTCTTCCTTTCAAATGATTCGTCAATCCCGAAATCTATAAGATCGCCATCTGTGAGTTGAGACAACAAATCTCCATCAATGCCTTTTTCCTGGAATAGTTGAATGTGTTTTGCTAGTTTCTTCTCCCGCAGAAGGCCAACGATGTCTTCTTCTGTGATGTCTGCAAGCTCTGAAAATGTAACCACATGTGTACTTATGTTCCCTAATTGAAACCAAATTAACCAAACACTGTCTCAGCCTACGTCGAAACTTCACTGCTGTTTCGATAGTATTATCAAATGTATTTACACATGATCTCTTTTAGTTTCAGTATGTAAGTATGTGTACTTACGATTGGAAAACATTCGTGTCTTCAGTAAGATGCACGAATATTTCCTTATCCGTTGGCACCTACTTGATCATGGAAGAATAGAATATATATTCGCAGTAACTATCTGAAAGCAGATTGACTGCAGTTTTACCTTTTCCTTCGAAGTGTGCACTGTGTCCTGACCTTCCACCTGTGAGCCCTCCTTGATTCACAGATGCACCTCGCATGTCCTGTCCACCAACGACACCTTGGGCATTTTCAATGTTGTAGGTTTGCTGCCTGTTTTCTGGAAAGCCGTATTAAAGCGATATACAGGCGATGTTGTTAAGGCTTGCATTGTTTGCAGATAAAAACTATCGAGTTCATCATCTGCTGATGTCAAATGATTGACTGACGCATCAGACATGTTATGATGACTTCAAATACACATTGGTCAACTCTCTTCAGTTTTGAGACAGATGAGCAGTCTGCATGTGTAAATGTTGTGTGCCGTCAGTTAGGCAGGACACGCCCATCTCTGATGGTGAATCATGAAGACATGGTCATAGTATATGCACTTATGCAGGCGTGCAATGTTTGCAGATAAAAAAGCTATTGAGTAGATCACTACATTCCATGTCTAATCATTGACTCACGCGTCAAACATGTTATGATGACCTGATTTCACTGCATTATGTTGAGCAAGCCTACACACCCGTGATTCAACAAATTCATGTGCACATTAACAGGGCTTTCAGATAAATATTGTTCTTGATGTTTTCGCTAGCCAGCTCGAAAACACGATCAGGGAACTTCAGTGTGATTCCTAATACAAAAGTAATCCTTTTAAAAGTTTGTATTGTAGAAATGAGGTAAGGATGCAACGGTTTTAGTGCTCTCAGTGTAATTGTAAATTCAGTTTAGTTTTTATCAAAAGTATACTTGTTTCCCTGCAAATGAAGATACACTAATTGGTGAACAATGAATTACCGAATAAAGAATACATATCTTTGTCATTTATAACCTTAGGGGTATTTTCAATCATTTCAGTAACCACCTCAACACGATACAAACACTCAAAACACATAAACTACTTCAGAGACCATAACGTATTAAGTACTGAGTGAGTTAACAACCTTGATTATGTGTCGTCGTGAGGGTATTGCCCATCCCGCCGTGGACGATACCAGCAACATTGGACCGTTCCACTCTGCCTCCTGTCACTCCAGTGACCGTGATATTATGCTTGGACATTTTGTTCCCTGACTGAACAAATATTGAAAGCGGCATGAGTGAGTGAGTGAGTTTAGTTTTACGCCGCAATCATTCCAGCTATATGGCGGTAAAAGCAATATGACAAATTCTTTTCAACGTTAGAGCATACTTTCGTGACATTTCACCTTCTGGATTTCAGTGAAGGACTTTGATATCATTACGAGAACTAGTATTATTGTCAGTTCGATTCCAATAATTCCCAAAGTTTGAATTGAGTGTTTATTCCCTCTGAAATCTTATGTGACCGAAATATAACGGAAAGAGGTGAGCATAGCTACTTCAATATCTGTCTTCAGAAACTGTCAGGAGTGAGTGAGTGAGTTTATTTTTACGCTGCACTCAGTAATATTCAATGTATATGGCGATGGTCCGTAAATAATCGAGTCTGGAACAGACAATCCAGCGGTCAACAGCATAACCATCATTCTGCGCAATTGGGAACCGATGACATGTGTCAACCATGTCATCGAGCCTGACCACCAAATCCCGTTAGTCGCCTCGTATGGCAAGTATAGCCGCCTTTCATGGCAAGCACGGGTTGCTGAAGGCCTATTTTACCCCGCGACATTTTCAGAGGCAGAAATAAGCGTGTTGTGAAGTTTATCGGGGAAACATGTTTAAAATTGTTGGTGTTAAGAGAGACCGCTTCACGAGCTTCTTAATTACATCTAAGCAAATTCAGGGTGACGAAATTTTCCCCACAGAGCTGTATGGGACGCGGAATTCAGATTATTGGTTTTATCATTTCACACAATTTGATCTGCAATCAAGCATGGTCATTTAACCGAGAATATCTTAGAAACTGTTTGATCAAGGTTTCAACAGAGATGCCAGGTTTTCTGGTAGGCACAGGGGCATTTCAATTACACATACACAATTAAAGGTAGAAGTAGGTTTACATCAAGGTGAATATTGTTTGTTAAAGGGAGAAGTAGGTTTACATCAAGGTAACACAAACTGAATACTTTTATTTATTCGAACAGTCAGAAGTCAGAGAGAGGTAATTTGCTGAAAAGGGACAACTAACATTTCTTAATAATGAATGATACTAAGTACCGTCAGAGCATTTATTCAAATACCTTAAGCTTTGTTAAATATTTGAGGTGCTTGCTCCCAACAGAATCTTTTCAGGCGGTTATTCTGGCTCTAATTCCGTCAGTTTGGTTTTGTATAATATTTATATCATCGTAGTTTCTTATCATGACTGTTTTGGATCTGATTTGAATATGCCCAACAGCCAAAGAGTTCGGAACTTTGAAGAAACATAAAGCGAAGGTATTTTGAGAAGCGTGGTGTTATGTGATGTGTCAGGCATTGTGAGTTACCGTTCGTCATTGCTTTAAACATTAATAAAACAGAGGTAGTTTGAGAGTGAGACAAACCTACCTTGATGCTCATGGGCGTTTGTGTTAGAGTCCTTCTATCGCCAACCCGCTGTTAAATACTTTTACACAGTGACATGGATCTATATATGGTCATATTTCCGAGAATACATCCCATCAAGTGACGTCATGACATGCCCTTACCTTATCATTGGATGATTATAAATAGATTATATGGAGCTTTGAGTTTTCTTTTCCGGGTGGGTTTATCGGTTTCAAGAAAGTTATCACAATCACACAAGATAGAACAGGTGTGTAAGGCAGTTGTCAATTTAAAGAGTGAGAATTAACAGCAAATGCTCTGTGGTAAACTCTACATACGTCTTGTGGGTTGGACCGGGCTGATACGATTGCCTCTCATGCAGCAAATAGACTATTGATTGTTAAAGGGAGAAGTAGGTTTACATCAAGGTGAATATTGATTGTTAAAGGGAGAAGTAGGTTTACATCAAGGTAACACAAACTGAATACTTTTATTTATTCGAACAGTCAGAAGTCAGAGAGAGGTAATTTGCTGAAGAGGGACAGCTAACATTTGTTAATAATGAATGATACTAAGTACCGTCAGTGCATTTATTCAAATACCTTAAGCTTTGTTAAATATTTGAGGTGCTTGCTCCCAACAGAATCTTTTCAGGCGGTTATTCTGGCTCTAATTCCGTCAGTTTGGTTTTGTATAATATTTATATCATCGTAGTTTCTTATCATGACTGTTTTGGATCTGATTTGAATATGCCCAACAGCCAAAGAGTTCGGAGCTTTGAAGAAACATAAAGCGAAGGTATTTTGAGAAGCGTGGTGTTATGCGATGTGTCAAGCATTGTGAGTTACCGTTCGTCATTGCTTTAAACATTAATAAAACAGAGGTAGTTTGAGAGTGAGACAAACCTACCTTGATGCTCATGGGCGTTTGTGTTAGAGTCCTTCTATCGCCAACCCGCTGTTAAATACTTTTACACAGTGACATGGATCTATATATGGTCATATTTCCGAGAATACATCCCATCAAGTGACGTCATGACATGCCCTTACCTTATCATTGGATGATTATAAATAGATTATATAGGGATTTTAATTTTCTTTTTCCGGGTAGGTTATTGGTCTCACGATTGTTACCACAGTCACTTACGATAAAAGAGGAGTGTAAGTCAGTTGTCAATTTGAGAGTGAGAATTAACAGCAAAGGTTCTATGGTAAACTCTACATGCATCTTGTGCGCTGGACCCGGTTGATACGATTGCCTTTCATGCAGTAAATAGACTATTGATTGTTAAAGGCAGAAGTAGGTTTACATCAAGGTGAATATTGATTGTTAAAGGAAGAAATAGGTTGACATGAAGGTGAATATTGATTGTTAAAGGCAGAAGTAGGGTTACATCAAGAAAACACAAATTGAATACTTTTATTTATTGGAACAGCACCATTGTAGAAGTCAGAGAGAGGTGATTTGCTGAGGAGGGACAGCTAACATTTCTAATTAATATATGAAACCTAGTACCATTAGTGCATTTATTCAAATACCTTTGCTGAACAATTCACGTGCTTGCTCCCAACAGAAGCTTTTCAGGCGATTCTTCTGGCGCTAATTCTGTCAGTTCGGTTTCCTATAATATTCATATCATCGTAGTTTGTTTTGAATGTGTAACATAACGCGAAGGTATTTTGATAAGCATGGTGTGCGTGCGTTTGCGTGCGTGTGCGTGTGCGAAGTAGTCCAGATTTCAGCCATGTCATTGTTTAATCACAAATCCTTTAAACATGTATTGTTATCACAGCATTAACACTATCAATTTCCATCGAGGCATGACATGCATTCACTACACATACTCTCTTCTCACGGCACAGTACTAAATAGTTAGTGGATATCAGTGATGATGTTCTAGATGCCGTTTTAACTTCGATTTTCGATTTTGTGGTTTCAAGTCCTGTGTTTAATCCAGCAACAGATCATGTGATGGCACAATGCTAAATTTCCTTTGTATGATCTGGTCAGAAAGAAATCAACCCGGAATGAAAGCAAAGTCCGTTTATTACAACATTGACAAGAACAGCGCATTACGAGTCACACATGACCTCCAGTGGAAGTGAATCAACAGATGTGCTATTTCGGAAGACATTTCTTCAGATTCAGTATTTTCTTCCTTTCAAATGATTCGCCAATCCCGAAATCTATAAGTTCGCCATCTGTGAGTTGAGACAACAAATCTCCATCAATGCCTTTTTCCTGGAATAGTTGAATGTGTTTTGCTAGTTTCTTCTCCCGCAGAAGGCCAACGATGTCTTCTTCAGTGATGTCTGCAAGCTCTGAAAATGTAACCACATGTGTACTTATGTTCCCTAATTGAAACCAATTTAACCAACACTGTCTCAGCCTACGTCGAAACTTCACTGCTGTTTCGATAGTATTATTAATGTATATACACATAATCTATGTTAGTTTCAGTATGTAAGTATGTGTAATTACGATTGGAAAACGTTCTAGTCTTTAGTAAGATGTACGCATATTTCCTAATCCGTTGGCACCTACTTGATCATGAAAGAATAAGACGTATATTCGCAGCAACAATCTGAAAGCAGATTGACTGCAGTTTTACCTTTTCCTTCGAAGTATGCACTGTGTCCTGACCTTCCCCCTGTAAACCCTCCCTGATTCACAGATGCACCTCGCATGTCCTGTCCACCAACGACACCTTGGGCATTTCCAATGTTGTAGGTTTGCTGCCTGTTTTCTGGAAAACAAGATTAAATAATTTATGTTGTTAAGGCTTGCATTGTTTACAGGTAAAAACTATTGAGTTGATCATCACATTCGATATCAATGATTGTCTAACATGTTATGACTACTTTAAATAGATATTGGTCAGTTCTCCTTAGATTTCGGACAGATAAGCATTCTGCATGTGTAAATGTCGTGGTCTGTCAGACAGGACATCACACCACTGATGGTGACTCATGAAGACATGTTTATATTGTATGCGGGGTAGGATGCGTGAGTCGCGTCTGTAGCATGTGGTAAATCTCTGTGAACCGATAAAATGGTTAAATAAAATGGTTGAGAATATTATAGGAGGGTGTGCTCTAGCGAGTCGGTAAACTCACCAATAGATCCCATCTGACCTTCATTAATACCGGCAACGACAGAATTGTCGACCTCAGCATCGTCCTTGACACCGGTCACTTCCATCTTGCTGATATCTGTGAATACAGTTAACAGGTCTCAGCACATAGAAACATTTAATTCTATTCCAAATGGAATGTGTTCCTGATAATCCCGTCATGACTGAGTATTTTTTCACCGGCGTGTCCTGTTTGAATAAGCGTAGTGTTCAGTTTCAAACCAAAGCACATGGCTGTAATGTTTTCTCTCTCAACTATTTCCTGTGGATACAGTGAGTGAGTGAGTGACTTTAGTTTTACGCCGCACTCAGCAATATTCCAGCTATAAGGCGGCGGTCTGTAAATGAGTCTAGACAAGACAATCCAGTGACCAACAACACGAGCATCGATCTGCGCAATTGGGTACCGATGACATGTGTCAACCAAGTCAGCAAGCCTGACCACCCGATCCCGTTAGTCGCCTTTTACGACAAGCATAGTCGCCTTTTATGGCAAGCATGGGTTGCTGAAGGCCTATTCTACCCCGTGACCTTCGAGGGTCTGTGGATACAGAAACACACATTTGAATGAATTATGTTTGTTCTTTTGAAGAATTTCATGTAGCTGCTTAATTTTCCTTTGACTTTGGCAAACGAAAGAGAGATTAGTGAGTTGTCAGATTTGGAGTAAAATCGAGTAAGAGGGGTCATTCAGAATTCTTCCAGCACTAATAGACATGTGGCATGTTAAATTATCTTACCTCACACATGAATGTCGCTTTCTGATTGGCTAAGCGATAATCAATATTTTCAATGTACCCCGCTTACAGGCGAGGTATTATTTTCAATGTACACCGAACTCTTCTGGTGATTCTTAGTAGTACTTTTTTTCTCGAATAACATTGAATCACGCAGGAAGCACGGAAATTACCGATGTTTTGCGGTTGAAAATCTATTATAAGGGATGTAACTCTAAATCTGTTTAACTTGTGTCGTCTGCAAAATGACTATTCGCCTCCCATTCAACAGCAGTGCTTCAAACAGTTCAAAATTAAAACTCAAGTGTTCGGTAAGATAAATACGTTGTTCACTGGTCCCTCGGGGTCCATGGGCTCATGTACCCTCGAGGTTTGTTTGTTTCCATAAAGAAACCTCGAGGGTACATGAACCCATGGACCCCTCGTGACCATTGAACAGCTCATAATGTACACATGCAGCGTACATATGAATTCTCTTGTGTCGAAATGCAGAATGATAAGAATTATATCCAAAAAACAACAATACATACCTTTCTGTATTTGGAGCCCTTTGTCACTTCCTTGAATACCTGCAACACTTGAGTTTTTAACTTTTGCTCTTCCTGCTACGCCTGTCACATTAAATGTTGCCATTGGTTTACCTGTAATATAACAGAACATCCCCATTATGACCACAGTGGGATACAATTTGCTGTACTGTACTGAATTCTCATTAGCTTACTTTGATTTGTACTGTACTTTAAATTGAATATATATAAGTATATACGGAATGCCCATTGCATCAGCATAAAGTTCCTTGATTAATTCCTGTTTAACCCGTGAGCATTATATTTAAGGTAAAGCAGGCCATACCCAACTGACGTTACAAAGTAATGGTTAATAACTGGTGTGAGATATAGAGAAATCAAACATATAAAACTACACGTTGGGCCTAACATTAACGATTTTACGATCTTCTTACATTATACTCACTTTAAACCTCTTAATATGTGCCTCTTGGTTTAACCTAATTGAGAGTAGAATATGAAATATTACCATTAATGGAACAAATACCCTTCACTTGTGGTTCGCTGCGGGCTTAGCAACGTGAGCGCAGCCCTTGTTTTTGAAGTTATCGAAGTATGACAAGGAGATATATTTATTTCCATGACGAAGTTCTAAATTTACTTTTCTCCGAAAGGGTAAGTGCCATTTCCCGGGAAAGGTTATTCCCAAGAGCACACGTTACTGAGGATACATTTTTAAATCTTTTACAGTTTACCATTCGCACCGCCACGCAACTCCACCTCATTATATTCAATGTAATCGACACGTGGAGCTCGTTCACAGTTTCCATTGTTTGCAGGATATCATTTACATCGACTTTTGTACTTCAAACAAAGTCAGCTGCATGTCGTATACAATAAGCTCGATGTATGTGTAGGTGGTCCTGGGAAATGCATTATGTTTCCTGTTGAATGCATTAATACAGTTATCAGTGGAAGCTTATAGAGACCAAAGTACCGTGTGCATCGCTCAGTGGAAAGTGGTTGATGATACGATCTGATGCACCAGATAGGTCTGTGTAACTTGGGTGCACATGGGTGCACAATGCAATCACATTGAAAATGGGTGTTCCACTTCTCAAGAAACAAATACATGTATCAATGAATACACGGAAAATGGATTCACGGTGATATGACTCAATTCTAGGAAAGATTACATGAATGTATCCTGTTATCAGAAAGTTAATAGCTTCCGTGTTTCATGTGGGTGAAACCTCAGAAAAATAATACATACGTCTCTCTCTATCTCTCTCTCTCTCTCTCTCTCTGTCTGTCTGTCTCTCTCTTTCTCTCTCTCTCTTTGCGTGCGTGTTTGTGCTGGAAAGCAGTCCGATCTAATGTCGTGAATCACTGAATGCATTTATACAATTATCAGTGAAAACTTATCGAGAACAGAGTTGCGAGTGGATTGTTCATAGGAAAGCGGTTGATGACAAGATCTGATGCACCAGACAGTTTTGCATGGGTGCACAATGCAATCATATGGAGAATGGATGTTCCAATTCACACGAAACTAATATCAAATATGGGTCGATTTTCAGATAAATAATACACGCCTCAGGTGTTAAATAAAAGGAACTGGTGTACTCGATTAGACGTCTCCACCTCTCTGTCTCTCTGTCTCTCTATCTATCTACCTTTCTCTCTACCTCTCTCTTCTTCTCTCCCTCTCTCTACCTCTCTGACGCTCTCTCTCTCTCTCCCTCTCTCTCCCTCTCTACTTCTCTCCTTCTCTCTACCTCTCTCACGCTCTCTTCTCCCTCTCTCTCTCCCTCTCTCTACTTCTCTCCCTCTCTCTACCTCTCTCACGCTCTCTCTCTCCTCCCTCCTCTCTCTCTCTCTCTGCGTGTGCTCGCGCTTGTGTGCTTGTAGCACTTTGCTCTAATGACGATTTCAAGTTGCTTGCCTACTCAGGAACTATGTCGCCGTGTTGCGCAAGAGTACCTAACAGAGGCATATCTGTTTTCCTTGTTTTCTAGATCTCAGATCTGACGCTTTGGCCTTGTTTGCCACTTTGGAATCTTCAAAGAAATTACAGCATTCGTGTGACTGCTCTTCGAAGTGATGGTTGATCTGTCGCGATAACACGACTACACAACTGATCATTGGACAATTCTATGTATGTATGTATGTGCGTGCGTGCGTGCGTGCGTGCGTGTGTGTATGTATGCATGTATGGTATGTTGCGCATGTGTGCGATATGTGTATGCATTTAATGAGTGTATGTATTTAATGTGTGTAATGTATTTGAGTATGTGTGTATATATGCTTAGATGTTAAAGAGTTCGTGTGAATGTGCGAGCGTGCGTGTTCGTCTAAGGTGTCGTCTGTTCACATGTACATACAAGGTCAATACTGTTATTTCTCAAGGTAGTGCATGTATGTATGTGAGACGCCTTACCTGTCATGCGACTAGTCGGACCATGGACTGAAGCAGACATGGCCCCGCTGTGGTTGTCACCTGTGGCCATATTACCTGTATTATCCTGGTTTGTGATGTTTTGACTTCCTGAAATAAAAGAACTTAACTTGTGATTATGAGCCCTTTTAGTATTCATATATGCTATTCCAACGGGATCATCAACCAAGTATGCGTAATATATAGTTTTGATATTTGGATCATACAATGAGCTGGCTATTTCAACAAAGACTGCTCGTGATTATGAACGGGATTTGCGCTTTTGATGATGATTGTTCAATAAGCATAGATGGCACCGTTTTTCACCAAGAGACACAAGGAAATGCCATCCTAAAAAATAAACAGCGAACTGGAAACTTTTTCATTGTGATTAATGTATTTGAACTTTAATCGTGAATGCTGCTTGAAAATGTCGACTCGAATTCCATCCCAGGTAAGTAGACACAAAGGTATCACATGAACGTCTCACAACGATTACCGAAAGAAGAATATTACCTGAAAATTATTTCACTGTCGATAGTGTTATTAATGTATATTATACACACGGTGTTTTCTATTCCACGTTTATCTCAGTGCAATTGTACGTTTATTATTAATCTTGAGTAAAGCATTATTTTCTTAAGTGTCTATATATATTTGGTGCTTTCTACACGAAGTGGACAATCGCACATCGACTGTTAACAATTTTACGCCTAAATGCTGGCCAGTTGTACGCATAAGAAGAAACATTTCTTTTAATTTAAACAAGAAAAGCTGGCCTACTTGTCGATGTTGCTTGAGACACTGGTTGTTGGGTGGGATTGCTGCCACTGCCAATATTGACCGTGTTCCCTGTGACCTCGTTGACCGTCGTCACCCCAGAGCTTCCGCTCATATTGTTGTGAAATGTCTTTTCCACTGAAAAAATATTCGGTGTTTTACAAACAAAGCAATTGTAGCCAAGAGACACATATTTAATGTTTACCTCAATCACTGAAATAATGTAGATTTCGTTTTCAGCTATGACAGCGTGATATACATCTGTATTGTGTCTGCTGTTACATCAAATAAATGATTCGTAAACAAAATATTCCAGACTTTTACCTCTCCAAATCACCAACTGTAGAATTTAGACCATCCCTGTATATTTATAATTACTGTATCAACTTAAAGCAATCACGATACATTGACAATGCAATGTCTAGGCGTGGCATTCAGATAAATCTGACAATGTCATCTCTGTATGCAAGCTGTATTCGGTTGTATAATGAATGTACGTACAATGTATGTGATCCGAAGACCTGGAATACAATAAACATCTCTGACTTTGATTTGACTGAATTTAGGTTTACGTCCCTTTCAGCAACATTCCGACAAGAACACGGCAGGGACACCAGAAACGATCTTCACACATTGTACCCATGTCCATGAACCCGGATCTTCAGCGTAACGATTTATCCACTAGTCTACCTCACTGTTTACATTACTTATGAAAGGGGCCGTCTTTAACAATTATCATAGTTACCATGGTGCTGGGGAGCGTGATAGGTGTTGCCCATTCCGCCTTCAACCTGCCCCGCCACAAAGCTGTTAGTGGCCTGCCCGCCTGTCATCCCCACAACAATTTTCGCCTTTTCCTCCATCTTGTTGTTTCAACTGAAAAAGAGGACAAACTTTCAAATATCTGCTGCTACGATGTAACCAGCGGAAAATGTCATACCTTCTGCTCACTGTGTCATAATAATTAGAAGACGGACATTACCTGGTATTCTTGTCCGATATGATCACGACGTATCTCTATGGCAAGGGTGGGAAAAGCGGCAATCCCAGATAAGCACTAATAATACATCGGAAAAACCCACGTGGCTCCATTCCCTGGGAATTCGTATCAGTTTCACATAATTACCCCCCAAAAAGCTGAAGCGTAGTGAATATAGGATCTATATTTGTTACACTGGAAAACAACCTTCAGTGTTCATTTTTGAATATCCGTGTAATGCATGCGTCTGTTTTAGTTCACGTATGCCATCGTATGGACATACATACACGCTTTGTAGTGCAGGTTGTCCGGAAAACAGGACAAAGTATGGCATTCTTTGTCATCCCTGTGCTGAATGGCTGTGGTAAGACTACCCGTTACACACACGGCTACCCCCATAAGACACGCGACTGCACATTACACACGCGGTTGGATGGCGAACGGTTATGACTCAGTCTACCCCTGGAACGACTGACCTCAATTTAGCGTCGTGTATTGTGTATTGTTAACCCAGTTAACCCAGTTCCATCATGCGTAGTAACTGTATAGGATAATCGATGTCAACGTTGATCATGGAATCAAATCCACGCATGTATTATGTCCTTCAAGTGTTTACAGTGTCCCGAACACGTCAGTTACCGGCACACAGAAATGTCCTTAGACGCCAATGTCACACGAGGTTAGCGCTGCGACAGGTGGATACCTACTCCGGAAGACCGCGGCAAAGGCTCATATATATCTACAAAACACAATAACATTATCCCTTCTGCTGTCTGGAACACATACCGACAAGTCAAGGGCTTTCGACTACAACAAACACCGACTGAGTTGAACGAATGTAGTGTTGTAGTGTTTGAATCTCACAGAATAGGACTCACAGCAGTCGAAGGTTTTATGAACATACATCATAAAAGTAATGTATTTAAATTCTATTTTCATAAAATCCTTTCCAACTGCGATTTTAGTCGTGCCCCTACATGAGTATAAACAACCAGACTAGCAGCTATATATAGTAGTCATTTGACAAGTGGGGAAATATCTAACCAGTCTGGCTATGCGAGTGTACTTGAGTAAGGCGACACGTTGTCACAACGGAGAGTGCCTACATTTATATACAAGAGTTATGACATATCTTACATTATACACAAGAGTTATATGATGCTTGAATATACAAACCAGCAACTATTGGTCAACTAGTTTACTTCAACTTACACTCGGCTTAAACTAACCCCATGATGTTGTATCTACACTTCAAATGATCTGTACGGGGAAAATCAACACTGCTAGGATCATGACGTCACCGCGCCTTTCCGCGCTTTGAACTAGGTCAGCCATAGCGTCCTTGAGAGGATATATTGACCGCTGGTGTATGTAAACATATACTCTGTCGTAGATTCGGTAGTGTGTATATGTACATGTACAAACACAGTTTTGTCGGTCAGTAATAAACACATGTGAACTAGCAACAGTATTTGTATTTTGAATTACACAATTTTAATAAACAGCGACAGTTGAAGAAACATGCTTGCTTAGCAGACGTAATATCGAGTATGTTAGATCTTATCTCCGTCCTAACGACATGCACTTGGTATTCAGTTGTTTTGATCGCTGATCTCAAACGTTTTCTTTTTCTTTTTCTTCGTTTGTTTGTTTCTGTTTTGTTTTTAGCCTTTTCTTTTCTTTTCTTTATTTACTTTTTTTTTGGGGGGGGGAGGGTGTGTAGGGGTGGGGTGGTTTGTGTGTGTGTGTGTGTTGTGTGTGTGTGTGTGTGTGTGTGTGTGTGTGTGTGTGTGTGTGTGTGTGTGTGTGTGTGTGTGTGTGTGTGTTGTGTGTGTGTGTGTGTGTGTGTGTGTGTGTGTTGGGGGGTGGGGTGGGATTGTTTGTTTGTTTTGTAGTTTTGTTGTAGTTGTTGTTGTTGTTGTTCGATCACCCGTTTCCATGTTTAGCAATGATGTAGCTTCGTTCGTGTTAATGTGAATATGCAACATTGAGTCTAATGCGATCTCATAATGAAACATATAAGACTATAATAGTTACAACCTGACATTTGGGAAGGAAATGTCCCGGTATTGAACTTATCATGCCCTGAGTCTATATGTCATCAATTCGATGTGGGTTTTGACAGACAGAGATTGATTCTCCCCAATCAAAAATCTATATGTGATAGTGTATTGTCATCTGACAAAATTTATTTTCTAAACACACACATTACATTCAAGGAATATATGTCAACTTTTTCTGTAATTGATACCTTATTTCTGAGTCCCTGTTGCGTACAAAACAAGACACCCAGGAAAGTGCTTGGTCCAAATAAGCTGAGAAGAGTCAGAATAACCAAGGAAGATAATAACTGATCATAAAGCAAAAAGGTATGTTAAGCATAGTTCATATGCATATGCTAACTGGATTAATATTCTATGTATAGTATTTGGCACTCTAATAGAATTCATTTTCTCCTCAACACTGGCACACACTCGTTCACAGACAGTTTCACTCACATTCTGCTCTAAACATACATAGGCTTAATACAGACACTTCAAATCATTAAGTACTAGTAATTAAGAATTATTATGATCACCAAATCAAAATCACTGAGCTTATATAGAAATCAACATATGTACATTAACCAATTATGGTACAAAATCCACTTGTATCGATCACAGCTTTTTCATTTGTGCTACCAGTAATGGCTGTTGTGGGGATAATATACATGGAGGTTAGAGTTTGGCATAGAGAAGTTTCAGCATAGAGAAGTTTCAGCATAGATATTTCCTTACACCCCCCAAATGACTTGGTTATTGTTCCAACTTCACTCTGAAATAATAACATAAATTACAACCAGTTAAGTTGATAAGAAAATGAGTTAGCTGATAAAAAGTGTGTGCGGGTGTGAGTTTCGTGTTACTCCGCACTCAGCAATATTCCAGCTATTAGGCTACGGTCTGTAAATAATCGAGTCGACCAGACAATGCAGTGATCAACAACATGAGCATCGATATGCGTAATTGGGAACCGATAACATGTGTCAACCAAGTCAGCGAGTCTGACCACCCGATCCCGTTAGTCGCCTCGTACGACAGTCAGAGTCGCCTTTTTATGGCAAGCATGGGTTGTTGAAAGTCTTTTCTACCCCGGGACTTTCATGGGTCTGATAAAAAGTCATTTTACAAATATATTTCAGTACAATTCAGAGAGAACACATTTCTCCTTCATGTGTTTCAGTGTAAAGAGAGTATCGCTTACATGAAAAATAACATTGTAAAACATTGCACCTCACTTAAATGCAGTGTACTGCTCAAGTGACACACAAAGGCTGTGGGTTTCTATCAAATCATTTAGAATATAATATAATCTCTTTACCAATACTGATGTCTACGTTGTAAAGACAGGTTATTCTTTGAGTACTTTTGAAAGGCAAAGGCAGCATACAACCAAAACACATTTTAATGTGTTACCTGGAAAGGTGTTGCCAAAGTTACCTAGCATGGCAATACTATTAGTTTTCTGATCAGATTAACTTCAATGATTTTACATAGGAAACAGCTTCAACTATACGAAACACACCGTGCTTCACAAATGTACACATCAGAGTCGCTTTACTTTTTTCTGGTTTTCCACTCCAATGAAATATTTATAACAATTTATTCCACTTCTTCGGGACATGACTGGGGCTTATAAGTGTCAGAAATAGGAAATTCATTTTGGAAATGAGTAACGCTTAGGTAATAGCAAATCTGACAGGCGGAGTAATGATTCTTTTCAACTATCTGTCTATCAAAACTGAATTTCAAGAAGCTTATCTGGATTTTCATTGTGAACAGCAATAACATATCCGAATAAGTGTAATCAATCTGTATTCGAATAAAACTCATTTTAAAAATGAATAATAATCCACGACCGAGGTCATTACTGATATCATTACTTGGAAAGTGGTTGGAATAGCACCGACATGATAAGATAAGAATATTTACATAAACAGCTGTCTATGGACTTTGGTACCGTTTACACGTTCAACTGAACCTGCTGCCATGATTGTACGGGAGTTCTTTTACCTCGGTTTCTGCATAGCCGGGCTCGTTCTGCCCTGCATTGCGCAGCCAACTAAGGCAGACTTATTGCTATCTGCTCAACTTTCACTGTATGAAGTTCGCGATCTGCAGGTCCCAAAAACAAAGCACGCGTTTCCACCATTCCAATGGGACGAAGAGCAGGGCATATGGCCGAGTGATGTTAAGATGAATTTCCATGGTGACCCTGATTATGCGCTTTTCAGAGAAGTGTTTGGCATCTTCGACAATAATATGTTCGCGACGGCATACATCACCGCATGTGTGGCTGAGACGAGACGATATTTGGACAAGCCGTGGTATAACAATACATCTGATATGCTGACGAATGGTATCAATGCCATCAGACGTCATCATGATTTGAATGTAAACTATTCCAATTCCTTAATGACCTTCTGGCCTCAGACCTTTAACAAGGACACCAACGCATACAACAGCTACCCTGTGAACCTCAATGACGCGATCAAGCTGACAGAGAACATTCCTCTAAACGCAACCTACGTTTTCCTTGAAAGACTTGGACTCGAGAATGTAGACAAAATCGTCCACGAGCTCATGAATATAAGGTACATGGGGTTTTGTGTGCTGAACATCGCTTCAGAGACAGTCACTTCAATCATGTATGATATATGTGTCGTGTTGAAATGTATATAATATTAACCATTACATGTCAGTGTCGGTGAGTAAAAAACATTTCAGGATCCTAAAGTCGGAAAGACGCATATTCTGTCAGATAATTACTTTTCTGGTGGCACCTAATCTTGAATTCAGATCTAAACGTATCAATCAGTTTACAAGGCTGGGCAAATTGATCTGGTTTTAGGGCAAACTATTTGAGGAATCCTGGAGTTCTCGGTAGTAATTTCATCTCAGCATCACACATTGGTGATGATCAGCAAACACTGCCCCATCTTGAGAATATCACAATACATGTATATTTCTATCGTGAAAACGATAGGTGCGTTAATAACAGTTTGCTCTTATGAATATTTCTTTCCTTTGAAAGGGGTGTATATACGCTGGCGTTCCACATTCCTCCCGATTTCGACGACACATTCCTAAACATCGGCCTGGGTTCGATCCTTGCCGAAATGCCACAGTATTCTGAAGCTTTCAAGCTATGGCTGTCCCACAATACCAACCTTACCTCCGTGTTCGATGCTCTCAAGTACTACGCTTACAGGTAAGATAATGTTGAAGCTTAGTTAAGATCAAATCCAAGATATACATAATGAAAGTTAAATGCATTGTCGCACATGTAATCCACGAGACAAACTCAAATGTCCACTTTTAAAGACGTTATTACTGTCTAGAGATCAATATGTAATATACCCATTAATCCAAAGTCAGTTGACACTCTCATTCATCTCTGCAAATAATAAGGTATGTTTTCGAAAATGGCCAGTTTTACATTGATTTTAGCAATATCTCTGACAAATGACAGCAAAAAATTAAAGGACCTTAAAATTGTAGGATTGCATGAAGGAAAACAATCACGTTGGTAATCATTCTGCGAACTGGCTACGTTAGCGAATATATTATTACACATTTATCATGTCACCTGTAATTGCATCAATGTACAGTGCCTTTAACGTGTTGAAATGCATTCCTGATGTCTGTGCTGAGATTTGATCGATGCTACTTTGACGTGTAGACAGGCATTACTGATGTATATACCTCCGTTTGACGTGTATAAATGCATTTCTGATGTCTATATTGTGGTTGACCGATGCCACTATGACATCTACAAAAGCATTACTGATTGCTCTAGTGATGTTTGATCGATGTTACTTATACTGAGGTTTAGGTATTGTGGTTTAAGTAGGTCGACTCTTTTGATGTGTAGAAATGCATAACTGGTGTCTAAACTAAGAGGTTTGATCAATACTACTTTGATCTGTAGAAATGCATTACTGATGTCTAAACTAAGGTTTGATCAAGGTTACTTTGATGTGAAGAAATGCATTACTGGTGTTTGGACTGAGGTTTGACCAATGCTACTTTGATGTGTAGAAATGCATTACTGATGTCTAAACTAAGGTTTGATCAATGCTACTTTGATGTGTAGAAATGCATTACTGATGTCTAAACTAAGGTTTGATCAATGCTACTTTGAAGAAATGCATTACTGGTGTCTGGACTGAGGTTTGATCAATGCTACTTTGATGTGTAGAAATGCATTCCTGATGTCTATACTGAGGTTTGATCAATGCTACTCTACTGTTAAAAATGCATTAATTATGTCTATACCGAGGTTTGAGATATGCCTGCTTGGTGTGTAGAAGTACACTACTGTTGTATAGGGGCTCAAACAACAGACAGACGACGTCATCATACACCTGCGTGACCTCATTTCGCGGAAGTCGATGACCGCGTACCGCCCGTGGGAATCGGTAATGCACATCACACCATCACATCACGCCATTCAGTACAGTATCGAACTCACTCAGGCGCCTCAGTGACACATCACGCAATGGCGTTATATGCCATCCATTTGAACCAATCAGCAAGTATCAATTCTTACTGGACTACAAACCAGTTTCATACGGTTTCCATTTGAATTCCGGTGACAACAATTACTTGACTTGTCTTTACACCATGTTTACATGTTTCTATACTCAATCACCTTTTCTCTCGCATGTCTCAAAGCGTGCGCCGTTGAGGCATGGTGCACTCACAGCCTGCAGCCGAGAGAGCTCACTCAGCCACATGATGTCATATGATATCTCCTCAAAAAGTTCTCTCCCATGTTATATTTTCTGCCTGCTGTGGTGTGTTTTTGATCCATGCATATTCAGGGATTAAACACACACATATGTAAATAGTTCACCTGCTTGAGGACACATTTACCATACTACATATTTAAGCGAATCAAAATGACTTACAGTAACGTTAATAGCGCTATGCCACGGTTACATTCCATATCATTATAGTATATCCTGTTTGTTTCAAATTTCACACTAAACAAGTGTATCCAATGCGGGGGTGTGAATTCAAAGATGATATTGACATGTAAAACCCAAACCGCATATGTTTGTGGTTGTATGGGATGAATCAGTCACCAACGCAATTGAGATGAAAATACACATCTGTGTATCTCTCACTCACCGCCACAAATTAGCGCCAACAAGTTTTGGGTAGACTGGCGCAAGTCTCTAATAAGTTTTATCACAAACCTTTGATAACTGCCCCTTGCTAGACTAGCTAGATAGAATTGCCATACAATTAGGAGTTTCAACGAGTTTACCCTTTAGGGCCGGCTTAAAGCAATGCTAGGCTGCATTTGAACATGTGCTCTATCGAGGGGGCTATCATGTTTCCGTCGACTGTTACACTGGCGACAGACAGCATTGAGTGTATGTGTACGAGGCCGCTCGCAGTGTTACTAGGATGGAATTATGAATTTGCTCTGGCTAAATAGGATTGAATGAATGCCTCATGATAAGACATTTTAAAACAAACATAAATGAATAACTTGAATATATTCATATAGTGACGTATAGCTTTTGATCTAGCTTTGCTCTGTCTTATAGCTGCCATGTACGTGCGCTTCCTAAGACTTCCATCAGGAAAGTTTTTAAATGTCAGACAACGCATTGGTGTAAATAGTTGCATGTTCCCATGCTCAATGGACAACGCCCTGGGGATCGTCCACTTGGCGCGCACTTTGTGACTAAAGGTGGGTACCATACATTAAGAAACACAAAAGTCATATAGATTTCATGGTTTATTAGCTCCGTTTTCAAATGAGTAAAACTATAGAATAGGAGCACGCCCAATAGTTTACTGTACATCATTACTGTCTTATGGTGCTTCATCATCTTCGCGCTCTGTATCATCATCATCATCATCATCATCATCACCACCACCACCACCACCACCACCACCACCACCACCACCACCATCATCATCATCATCATCATCATCATCATCACCACCACCACCACCACCACCACCACCACCACCACCACCACCACCACCACCACCATCATCATCATCATCATCATCATCATCATCATCATCATCATCATCATCATCATCAGTCATCCCTTTCACCCAATCATTGTATTTGTACAATTTGGAGAGCACACCATGATACATCTTTTACTTCTGTTAATATTCCTTGTGTCTTTGGACCCCACTGCATATGATACATATAAGTAATAAGGCGAGCATACGTCTCCTTAAACGCGATCCAGGTTGATTTTTTTCAGTCTGCTTTGGATTACGTCCTCGCTAAAACCTCTCTTCGTGTACAGCTGGCGTTTCTCATCCAGTACATCTCTATTCAGCTCACGTGTACGTGAATACATTTGCCGGATATCTTGCTCTTCGAGATCAGCCATCTTACTTTTCCTGTTGTTGACATTGCTTAATGATTCATCATCCTCATAATCATCCTGTTCCATTTCAGGACATTGCTTGACGTGTAAATGTCGTTGTAAGTTATGGCTACTTGACACTTGACCACAATAGTCACATTCGAACAAGGATATGGTCTCTTCACATCAGAGGTGTCTTCCTCCCATTTCCTTTTAACTCCCCGTTGACATTAAGTCGTCAAGAACAACGAATTGCACCATATGGGGGTTCAGAAACTCATCCTTTTCCAGGTCAGTAGGAATGCCTTGATGAAATTCAACGTAGGGATAAACATGGCTTTGAATGACACGATACAAGGGCTGCCATCATGGGTGGTTGTGGGTGGTTGTGGTTGTGGTTGTGGTGGATGGTGGCGGTGGGTAGTGGGTTGTTGTGGGTGATGGTGATGGTGGTGGTGGTGGTGCGTGTCTGTGTTGATTCCTGACATGTCTAATCATTACATCCCTTCTTGCAAACATGACACTGCAGACAGGACATGTTGTTGACTGCATGGTGGTCCAAGTGTAAATGAGTGGCAACCTCTCTAGCAGCTATTTTTATCTAAAAAGCTATTTTCATTTTCTTTCTTGACACTGATTCCGTGGTAGTTTCCCCTGGCTGGATGACCCTTTGCCTTTCTCTCTTCAACTTTGCTTTCACCTGTTCTACCACTTGTTGAGTCGGGTCACGAAATTAATTTTAGGTTGTTCTGAGGTTTCTTATGGTTTTTCTTTCTTCCACCCTGGGGCATTAGGTTCCAAAAAGCGAACCACAGACATCATGGCAGATTTTTCTCCTCCACGCATGCCGGAGTGATAAGGATCTCCTTTCCCTTCAGCCCGGAGCATGTAAAACCGAGTCCATTTTTCGGCATCGGGTACGAAGAGTTTGTATCGTGGATTATTCATGAAGTACCAAAACAGGAGCAGCTTGAGGTGATGTGTCACTGTCACTGTTCCACGACTAAATGAAGCAAGATTGTCCTCATGGTCATTTATATCTTAACTAGGGCTTGCTATAGTATCACTACTAGTCATAAGAAGCCATAGCTCTAAGTCAATGCTCTATTGAACAACAAGGCATTTTGAATGGTCTCATCTCTAAGTGCACTGACAAACTGTTGTTTCAAAACAAATGCTACAATAGGCACGTAACTGGAGAAAAAACTCTTCCAAAGGCTGTCTGTCGTCCACAGAGGGTGAACTAATCTTCGTAACACCGCTAGATAGTTATGTTGATCATTTTTCCTCAGGAAACGACGTCTTTCATATCGAGTCACGGGTAATCTTCCTTTTAATAACCTATTGATAGTACCATTGACGGCAAGAATCTGTTCTCTGTTCATGTCTAAAATGTCGAATTTCCTTAACGTTTTGAAACATTAATATGTCCCTTAAAAATGCGTAATGTTTCAACACGTTCCTGGTCATAATTCTATAAAACAATTTCTGTCTTATCTCAATGAGATGATCAAACCTCTATTTATACACAGACAACTAACACAGACATACTCTCATATTCATTTATTTTCCAACAATAGACTGTGTTTTACATCACATCCACATGACTACCCTAGCGGGCCATCTCTGTCCGAGGGACTCCCACTAGGGTCAAATAGGGACAGTCTTCAGACCACTTTTCATGTTCGACCCAGGGATCATCATCGACTTCCCAGTTCTTGAGAATGACATCACATTGAAAACACTTAATAATCTGTTTTCATGAAACCGTTTGCGCCACTTCATTCAGAATGAGGTCGGAGGATGATTGTTCTGAAACAAAAGGAATAAAAAAACAACATATGTCAGTGACTCTGCAATCGGCTTCGTGGACTCCATGCTTAGGGGGTCTAAGACAATTCTCTTAGTCTTAAGACTTGTAGACCTAAGACTTCTAGGCGCCCTCTACAAAGGCCAGAGTGTGACTCAGTAGTAAGTAAACCATACTTTCGTGGAGCTAGAGGAGTCCCTTTTCTGATGGGTGTCCCCTCTTCCTCCTCCTCCCTGGTGGGGGTGCCAGTCTTGAGGGTTTAGAACTCCTCTCGTGTTCCAAAAAAGAGCAGAGCGTGGTTTCAGTCCAAGGTCCTCTGGATTATGAGCCCAGTGCCGTTGCACTGCGTCACTCTGCTGTACTTCCATCTGCCTTGTGTTGGGACATTTATATCAACCAATGACAACCAAATAGTCACAAATACATTCTATTCTGAGAGCTGGATGTGGTGTGTATTCAGGAATGAAACTGATGCATGATCCAAAATGAAAGGGGTTTTTGATATATGTATAACATGAAACCGGATGAAACCTGCCGATCTGCCTGTATGGCTGCTATGGGTCTGACCTCAAACTACACCCATGACCTTGAGAACCACTCAAGATCGTGGTGAAAATGAGGTCACCTCCATAGTGTTTTCCAAGCTAATTGATGACGTCATTTTTCTGCTATTTGAGCCCTATACAACACACTACGGTTGGCTATCCCGACGTTTGATGAATGACACTTTGCCAGGAAGAAATGCATTAATAATATCTGTTCTTAGATTTCATCAATGCTACAAAATGAATTTGCCGTAATCTGCATTCAGAAAATCATATTCAAAATAGGCGTTAACGTATTCCTGTTTACTTTGCCCTAAGGCCGTTTTCCGGAGACCAGCGTGTCAACACTATAGACACCAGGAGCTACTACTACCTTAGAGCGTGGTTGGAGCAGGAGAAGGCTGTCGGACACGATGTCGCTCTTGTCCCAACATGGGTGAGTAAGAATTGTTATTGTTGTGATGATTTAACACGTCACGGACGTGGCTCCTTGACTTTTGATAGAATGAAGCAAGGTTCTTGATAATCAGTTTGTCATAGGAATTGCTTCCTTGGATGGGCAACAGTTGACTGAGACTTGTGTTGGCAATCCATAGTTAGTGATGACTTTAGCAGTAGAAGGACATCTTACATAGGCATGAACCCAAAAAGGATATTCCGTCTGTAAATTAAATGCTATGTAATGCGTACTTACCACAACCAGCGGTAAAATCTAATGATTTTTTCATGGATCGAAAATATGTTTTGCGTTTTTCATAAATGTTGTTACCATTACGTACCCAAAGTTGGGGACAAAACATCAAAATTGAAACGAATTTCCCATAAATTAAAAATTGTACTTAGCATATATTCTACGTTGTACATGAGCCCATGGGCTCCGAGGGACCAGTGAACAACGTATGTATCTTACCGAACACCTGAATTTTAATTTTGAACTGTTTGAAGCACTTCTGTTGAATGCGAGGCGAATCGCCATTTTGCAGACGACACAAATTAAACGAATTTACAATTATCTCCCTTCCATCGATTTTCAGCGGTGTACATTGAAAATAATGCATCGCTTGTAAGCGATTGGAAATAGTAGAATATCGTTTACAGAGTCAGAAAGCGACATTCATGTGTAAGCTACGACAAAATAATATTGCATGAAGGAAACTGTGTATGCAGTTTAATCTAAAACAGTGGAGGATGAATACCTCTATTCAGCATGTACGAAATATAACACCGGATAGCATATAGAGAATATACCTGAACCAACTCATTTTGTTTAAATGTAAATATATATTTTTTGTGATAAAATCAGTCATTACAAATATTGGCGTAACGTAGCTTTCCCATCTTAGGATGAAGTATTAAAGTCCAAGAAGAAAGCTTCATGTGTTTCGTATTTTCATCTATCAGACTTTGTGAACTTTGGGTTTCGTTTGTAAATATTTTACCATCTTTAGCCTTCAGCGTTTACAGTTGTTCACAAAGTCTGGGGTAGAATCATTACCTTTATATCAAGCTTCACATGTGACCCGACAGGATCGCCTGTTCATTGCACGGTTGTAGTTCACGCACATGCTCCTGGATTGGTCGATGATCGTGAAGATCCTGGTTAAATCTTTGCTTGTCGTAAGAGGCGACTATTGGGAACTTTGACTCAGTAGACTTTCAGCACTGAAATGAAATAGATTTCGTCACAGACACAAAACATATCACTGAAATAAAGTCTTCAGCATGTTATCAAAACAAAACATCATCACATTGTGACTTGAGAACCTCGTGACAATTTTTTTACAAGTCTTGTTTTTTTTTTCATAGATAGCATATTTACAAACCGGAAGTACATCCATATATCCAGAAAAAGACAATTGTTGGTGGTAAATATTCTTCAGTCTTTTTACTTACGATTAGGAATATTTACGAGATTTCTCGGATGCAATCAATGTTGATATGATAACACTGAATGTTTTGAGAGTGCATCACCATTTGCACTTCCTTACAACCAAAACTACTTGGAATATAGTCGCTTTTGACAGACGATTTGTGATTTGTGCATATAATTTGCATGTGTTCGATTCTCAGTTTAAAACAAACGACTAGAAAAGCAACTACACACTAACAAGTTTGTAATGCAAGAAGAGTGTTAATATTTATGTTCAAAGTGATTTCCCGACCTTCTTGAAAATCGTCAAAATCAAGAATGGGACCTCATGCACGTGTATGGGGCTACTGCGTTGTGCACATGCATATCATGTGTTGTGTTTAGGGGTGGTAATAGGGGTGCGTGCGTTCATAAGATGTGTGTTCTTGAAACGTTTGTCAACGTTTACACTTCTTATCCCATTGAAAGTTTGGGTTCCCCTACTTTTTGGGAAGAGTATACATTCCGATATTTGAAATGTTTTTGACATTCCGTTTCCTTCTTCAACAAGTTAGCGATGTTTATACCTGTACAGGTGCAGGACACAGACGAGGTACGCACCTGGTACGACAAGGGAGTCATGATGCCTTTCAACGTCAACAATATAGACGTCACTGTGTGTGCCAACTTCATATTTGGCGTCACCAATGGAATCATTAACGGCCTCTTCGAACCGTCGTTATTAGATGACCCTGACATAATGGTAATGTGGTTCAATGGTTGTGAAAAATATGTTCTTTTTTTTCATACAGGACAGCAGGATCGGGTGGTCAGGTGGTTGACATATGTCATCGGTTCCCAATTGATGCTCATGTTGTTGATCACTGGATTGTCTGGTCCAGACTCGATTATTTACAGACCGCCGCCGTATAGCTGGAATATTGCTGAGTTCGGCGTAAAGCTAAACTCACCTACTCACTCACTCATACAGGCCACACCTCTGGCACGTCTACAGCGAGTATTTCCGTATATCGCAATATAATATTTCGTAGTGTGAAGTAACTTCGAAACTGATTGAGTAAGAAATTCTTTTCATGAATGCCCATTTCCCCATTTAACAGAATTACCTTGAACCTCACTTCTACAAACATTTCTGCTTGACAATTTAGCTTTGGCAATATCACATCGACTGTCATATTATTAGGGTTCTCTGAATTAATGTACATCAGTGCCTAAAATAAGCGCCATTCTGTATTACCAATTAAGTTAAAATTAAATTCTAAACCTTTCCGAAGAACAGCCTTCACACTTTGATAAGGCAACATTTATCATTTCAAAAACGAAGCATCATTTAAATAGCCATGTCCTTTATTCAGGACAATTGCCTTTGTTTGAAACAGATGTTTTCCTGTCCTAAAACAAGTTACCTTATTTTGAAAAGGGAAAGCAAATACTGATTTTAATGTGGCTTAATAGTTTGAAAATTATCGTGATTGGATGAAAGATTTAGGAAACTCAAAAAATAAAAAATAAACATGCTGTAAAAGTTGTTTTGCAAACAAAGCAAATATGTTTTAGCTGCACTAATCAGTATCCAGCATGGCTAAGTGTTTATTCGGTAGCATAGTAAACAAACTCAAAATAATCAAAGGTTTATTCCAAAATTTTATTAATGTTGCATACGGCCCCTTACAACTGGACGTGGTTGGCAGATTGACCTTTATTTGCAGTTTTCCTAGACAACTGTTGTGTGGAATGGGACATGCTTAACTCGTCCCTGAAACATCTCCTTGTATATCGCAATTCGTTGAGTTATAAGGTTTAATTAATTGCAAGCGTTAAATCGTTTTGTTCAGAAAACGACCCATGTACTATTTCAGAACATCTACAACGACACGGCCAGGATGATCGCTTTCCAAGTCCAGACCAACTTCTCTGACAGAGCAGACCTGGCGTTGACGTACTATCCCTCTGTCATGGAGTTCTACTGGTTTGTAGCCAGGACGTACAACAAACTACAGGAAACCCTGGACAGGAGGGGATCGCTTCCTCATAAGGTGTTGTCAGTAGCTGTCAAAACGTTATTTAAGCCATTCACCTTCAAAATTTCCGTATACCTTCAGTGTACCAAAAAGAATGAAACTTGTTAAGCTTCACAGTATATATTCCTGCTGATGAGACTCACCCATGAACTGCTAAATCTGTTGATCTGAGTCAGTGAGTATGGTTTTACGCCGCTTTATTCAAGCAATATTACAGCTGGGGACACCAGAAATGGGTTTCAAACATTGTACTCGTGTGGAGAATCGAACCCGGATCGTCGACGTGATGAGCCAACGGTTTAAACGCTAGGCTATCCCACAGTCCTATCTGGCATCTGAAATAGTTACAGTGGTATGAGGTGATTAAGATAAAGATCCATATGTTAGTGATGACCGGATGAAATAGTCACAGCTGTACCAGATGATTAAGATAAAGATCCATATGTTAGTGATGACCGGATGAAATAGTCACAGCTGTACCAGATGATTAAGATAAAGGTCCGTTTGTTAGTGATGACCAGAATGAAATAGTCACAGATGTATCAGATGATTAAGATAAAGGTCCGTCTGTTAGTGATGACCAGAATAAAATTGTCACAGCTGTATCAGATGATTAAGATAAAGGTCCGTCTGTTAGTGATGACCAGAATAAAATTGTCACAGCTGTATCAGATGATTAAGATAAAGGTCCGTCTGTTAGTGATGACCAGAATACAATAGTTACAGCTGTACCAGATGATTAAGATAAAGGTCCGTCTGTTAATGATGACCAGAATACAATAGTTACAGCTGTTTCAGATGATTAAGATAAAGGTCCGTCTGTTAGTGATGACCAGAATACAATAGTCACAGCTGTACCAGATGATTAAGATAAAGGTCCGTCTGTTAGTGATGACCAGAATACAATAGTCACAGCTGTACCAGATGATTAAGATAAAGGTCCGTCTGTTAGTGATGACCAGAATACAATAGTCACAGCTGTACCAGATGATTAAGATAAAGGTCCGTCTGTTAGTGATGACCAGAATACAATAGTCACAGCTGTACCAGATGATTAAGATAAAGGTCCGTCTGTTAGTGATGACCAGAATACAATAGTCACAGCTGTACCAGATGATTAAGATAAAGGTCCGTCTGTTAGTGATGACCAGAATACAATAGTCACAGCTGTACCAGATGATTAAGATAAAGGTCCGTCTGTTAGTGATGACCAGAATACAATAGTCACAGCTGTACCAGATGATTAAGATAAAGGTCCGTCTGTTAGTGATGACCAGAATACAATAGTCACAGCTGTACCAGATGATTAAGATAAAGGTCCGTCTGTTAGTGATGACCAGAATGAAATAGTCACAGATGTATCAGATGATTAGAATGAAATAGTCACAGCTGTTTCAGATGATTTAGATAAAGGTCCGTCTGTTAGTGGTAACCAGAACATGTTTAGGCTATTCGGAATGGAACTTAGAACTCGGTAGCGTTTGTTTAAACACAACATGTATGCGTGTTATACTATAATTAATTGATATCAAAGAGAATAGAAGATGACAGGTCGCCATGGCCACTTCTTCAAGTGAGTGAGTGAGTGAGTTTAGTTTTACGTCGCACTTAGCAATATTCCAGCTATATGGCGACGGTCTGTAAATAATCGAGCCAGACAATCCAGTGATCAACAACATGAGCATCGATCTGTGCAATTGGGAACCGATGACGTGTGTCAACCAAGTCAGCTAGTCTGACCACCCGATCCCGTTAGTCGCCTCTTACGACAAGCATAGTCACCTTTTATGGCAAGCCACTTCTTCAAGCAAACTGCATATTACATTGCAGGGCATGGATCAAGTTCTGGAGGACTTCAAGGACGTGCTGAGGAGATACGCAAGTCCGCGGATCCTTGCCCTGGGAACACCATCCTCGGTGTATAACTTATCCACTCTATACTTCGACGACTTCCTCGGTGATGCTGATACAGACTACGACAACAAACCCGACGTACGTTTCTGTCATATGTTGCTATTAACCGTGTTATGACTTAAGTCATGTGCATAACTACCAATAGTCGCGGTTCTCAAGAACACTTTGTAGAACATTCCCGTCGTAATTATTCTCTTGGTACAGAAATTAAACTTTTATTGATGGGCTCATGATCCCATAGAACAGGAACTTCACTCTACCTACCTACTCTAACATAGTGTCATAGCCACATGATTTGGGGGATCATTCATTTGGTGCCACCACTTTGGGGTGCTGAGTAATCTTCATACTACCATCAACTCCTTTACTTTTGAAACTTTATATCAAGATTTTTGAGCACACCCTGGAGGGTATGTGTATAGGTTAGGGAAGAGCGGCCATGTTTATTTTTGTTGGTTTTTTTTTTTTTGATTTTTGGGGGGTTTTTTTGGTTTTTATTACAATAGACAAATTGAGGAAGTAATGTTATGTAAACACATTTTACACAGCAGTTTGTTGACTGTCAACCCTAAATCTCATTTGTGGATGAAAACTACGTATCATGTTGTGTTCATGTTACAACTGAGAATTTATATTGATGTTGGCGAAAAGGAAGCATGCGGTGAGTCAGAAATGGATAATTTGATTGTTTACCTCATCTGTTTTGTCTGAATCTCATATTCAATCTTCTATAATATTTGATGTTCTGTAGCCCGATCCCGAAGACCGTATATTCACCACGTCGATGGCCTTGAATGCCCTGCTGACCATCTGGACGACTCAAGACCAGCACACAGGGAACATGATCTGGGATCCAGGTAGACCTTGATATGTTGCACTGGGGAGCTTCTGTATCTCTGTTGAAGTAACTAGATATGTGATAATATCTGAATGTACATCAAAAACCTATAAGTGCAAATACGGTTCTGGATTTATCCTGAGAAATTCATGTGATAGTTTGAACGCCACTGCGATCAAAGCGAAAATAGCACAGTATTTAACATCCATTGTCACCCTTTGTCACGTTTATGAGAACAAGGCATATATATGGTATTGGCAATACAATTCCTACATTAACCTTTAGAGCCATACACGTATTTTTTATTTGGCATTCAAACTGTTTGTCGTAATATTATTGACCAGGGTAAGAAACTGTCGGTCGACAGGACTGGTTACAACTTGTCGGTCCTGACTAAACCTTGCCTGCCCGCAAATACTTCAGGTTTGACAAGCGAAGTAGGTTATCATCCATTCGAAATTCGTCCTTTATTGTCACAAGTGAATTAATTCATATGCATGAACACATTTTAACCCGACCATCGGGCTGGTGAATCTGAGAATCTGGCAGTCAGTACTGAAAGTAACCCGTCCCGGCGCGTCCCGGGTGGTACGGCAGGCATATATTTCGAACGCTGGCTACAGTTGGTTGGTTGTAAGAAAACACTGAAGACTTCAAATGTCAGTTCACCTGCAGACACCAGAACACTATAATATCGTCTCTTCCACGTCTCTGATCTAGATACCCCTGTGGAAGTCAAGAGGGCTGCCAACCTGACGGCCACGTGGATGTACTACAACATCAACGGGGTGCAACAGCTTCTGCCATGGAACGTTGTATTCTCGGGATCATTCAAAGGCTCTACCGTGAGTAAACGATCTGGCATTTCTTATAACTGCCTCACCATATGTCGGACTTAATTTCCTATTTCGTTCGGTGGCATCACTGCAAGCTGAGCACACAAAATGACCATAAACTGATTACTGGATCTGACAATTATGACGCTTTCTGAATATCTCTTATTATACTTCAAGTTATCAAAAATTACAATCGATACCTCTCAGGGGGGGAGCGCATCACATCTGGAGATAAAAGCTTCTGTACATTTTACAGTGACAGTAGAAGTGGTGTAGATGTTGTTTACAGACTAGTTTTACTTAATGAGACAAAGGTACATTATAGATACATGTTTGAATCAAATTATTATTAAAGACTTTAGGAATTGGGTGTGAAATCAACATGAAAATAGCAGGGTGTTATTTACAGGGTATTTCAAAATTAACAGGGTTCACAAATCCGCACAAAGGCATCACTGTGGTAAGAAAATCAAATATGATATGACATAAGAGGAGTGATTGTAAATATACAGATATAATCAATTTTCAACTAGGGCCCACACATAAAAACGATCGTAGCGCGCTATGACAGTCATATCTTTAACATAATTTAACACAGACTAACGACTGTCATAGGGCCACGATCGCTTTGAGGAACAGGCCCAGGTCAAGATGTTCAAATGTTGAATCGTCAGACACAGTCCCGTATTCTGGTGACTTACGATGTAGTGTAAGGTGGTGGTGGAGATATAGTTGTGGGCCGACTTGGACCAGAGGAAGGTCTGTTTGGGCCCAGCACATGAATTGATGGTGAATTATCATAAATATAAGAAGGTCTATTGAAATGTTTATATATGTATTCACTAAATATATGAAATGATCTGCTGCTTAATGATATCTGTTAAAACACCAAGAAACCAATTTTTGTTTTGGAACACACACATCTGACAGTAAACACGTCATGTAGTGAGAATCACAGTCACTGGTATACAATATGAAGAATAAGGGTGAAAGAACACTGTCTCGTGGAGCTCCAGTAGAGATTGGCATATGTGCATGTGTATAAACATCCTACAATTAAGTCATTACATTTACTGTTACACTGCTGACATAGCGCTAAACAAACACACACACACACACACACACACACACACACACACACACACACAACATCATGATCGTACAATAAAAAATATAACTGAGAAAAAGAAATGTTAAAGCGATATAAAAGCAATACAGTCATATGTTTGGTTTAATGTTTCTACTGGACGACAAACATGAATGCTTAGATTGTCGCTGATGCAGTAACATGCTCTAATACAACCCTTTGGACTGACCCGTACAGGATGTTGGGGCCCAGTGTTGCAACAAAGGAGAATGTGTCGTTTTCTCGAGTACGGCAGTTCTAAAATTTTGCCTGATGTTAATATAACAGGGACACTCCACTGTTGAACAGTTTCACAGCATTGGTCAAGGAGAGGTGAAATTTCTTTATCAATAATACTACTATGGGCATAAAGTGCGCAGTGACCAAGACGAAATCCAGTTAAAACAAATTGATCACTCCACTTATGACGGATGAGTGTAAGTTGGGGGAGGAAGAGTTAACTCCCTTTATGTACATTAAACCAAATATATGTATGGCTATAACATTTCTTATTTCAGTTGTATTTCCTGCTTTTCATTGTGCGAGCATGATGTTTGTGTGTGCGTGCGTGTGTGTGTGTTTCAGAGCAATAATCGTTTGTTTGATGTCAAAGCTATGCTATCAAGGTCCACGCTTATGCAGATGATGCGAGAATACATTACTTACATTGCCTTCCTGCTCATTCTCTCTAAATAGAGAACATGTATGAATACAACCCATAACTGACCCTTACCGGATCAGGAACGAGGTCTAGCAGCTGAAAATCTGTACAATGCATCACATCGTTCCATAACTCATGACGATGGTTTTCCACAAACACACACTTTCATATTATGTTGCTTTACAGACAATCGGATTCTATTACCCAACGAACAGACTTGAGTTATTCAATGGGACGAGAATAAACAGGACAGAGATTCACAACGAGAAGTTTATCCAGGGAGTAGAAGGCTTCATCCCCGAGGACGAGTACAAAGAAATGGCGGAGAAACTTCACACCCCAACCGTCTTCCACGGCTACAACAACAACGGCGAATTCTTCCCCTTCTGGTCATCTGAAGCCTACACCTACGTCATCGGGTTACTTGGACTTGGGAAATACATTGGGACAATGTGATCATGTTTGAATGCCAATAAATCCACATATTGTCTATGTATTGTCTTGCCTTTGTCTACCGCTAATCATTTAACCATAGTTCCCCATTCCTGGTCAGTAATGCATCTTCAAGTTTCACACGGAATGCCTTCACTGCGTTCCAGGGATGAAGTCTGATATTGATGGAACGTTTGTAGATTTGTTGTGCCTAGAAGTTCCACCTGCATCAAGTTGTCTTTTATCACGAAAATTGTAAGCGGGATGCTGCCCAGTGATCCATTCACCTATATAGCCATGGGATATACAAAGTAAATAGCGACCACGTGCGTTGTTTATCGCCTCTCAGAATTGCTCAGGTAATTAACTTTTGCAGATAAACAATCCAGTTCACAAAGTTCCCCAACTTCAAGTTATTTCTTCCACATGCAATTTAAAAATCCCAAATGATTAATTTTTAAGTGGGTAAATACTACCACGCATCAATGTTTATAAACATGATCTGGAATTACGAAAACACTTAATGAATGAATAAATTCTAAAGCACGCCAGCATATATTAACACTCTTTTAAGGATTATGATCATTCGAGCGACATCAAATTCCCTACAAACATGTCTGCTTACAGCAGCGTCTACTGTGCGATACCGATTATGTTACAAGCCTTTATGAATCACTATCTTCTAGAGACGATCGCAGGTCAGACTGTGACATATTCTGCTACAGTGTTAGTCGATAAGTTTAGTAGTTATGGGTTCACCGGAAATATCCACTGGAATAAGAAAGACAATTGGGGAATATCACCTGTCTCGAAACAAACTTAAGCCTGAGTTTTGACTTAAATTCGAGTTTTTACTCAAATTTGTGAAAATACATTTCCCAGAATGTACTGAAATTGATATTAAACTCAACAATAGTAGACAGTTTGAGTTTTGTGAATATATTGCTTACGGTGTTTGGACATTTTCTGTTTTAAAAATGTATTTGAGTTAAAAATAAATCAGTTTCAAATTGTCAAACTCAGTTTGGAATTTGAGCAAAAACTTAAGTTTCTTTCGAGAAATCGGAGCCTGATATTCATTGTAACAAAGTCAGATGGATCACTTTTACATGGTGTTTGATGCAGGGGGCACAAAACCTGTTCGACGTTCTTGACTTGTAAAACATCTCTACCATCTCAAGTTAATGGGAATTATGGTTAAGGTGGCTTGGAGTGAATGAGTGTTTCTTATAGAATTGTCATTGTTAAAGATAGTGATGTGCTTTACGTTTGGTTAAGAAGATTGGTACTCTATGTGTAGAACAGAGGGTGTTTAGAGTTTGACAGGTATAAAATTATTCAGAATTTATTTACGGATGAATACTCTTTCGAACACTGCCATTTTACGATGTGTTAACTACAGAGCTCACAGGCAGCTATGAATACGGATGACCAAGCAAAACTTGACGTTTACACAAGTTAGTAAAGAAACATATATCCTGCAGTGTGACCAGAACAGTGTCCAGGTATGAACACGTGTCCAAAGAACTACGTCCCAACATAACTATGTCAGCTGGTCACATGTTGTCTAGCTATAATATGTTCATGTTGTCAGCAAATCACTATTCAGACAACTATCACCTGGGTTCAGGGAATGCTGACAAATAATATACACAGAAACGCTGTAGTTGTTGTTATTTACAGGACTCTCCAGTAATTATGAAGTGAATGCGTACTTTTGGACCAAGGTCATCACGTACTCTTTGCAATGGACATGTTGATTGAGATATATAATTTAAGCCACCGGTATCACTGATAAGATAAGAACACCAACCTCTGACAGCTGTTTTGGTCTTTGTCAACCTTCGGATGTCTAGTTCATCACCCTGACTCTCCCCATAGACGTCAAAATGGTTTCTCTTGTTATGTATGCATCTTGCCATGCATTGGTCCGCCTAGCTGGCTGACCTTACTCTTTAAAGTTCGAGCTGCTCTTTATGACGTTAGTATGCAGGTTTCAACACAAGAGTCGAATGACAATGCAATATTTACGGACGGTAACCGAATTCTTCTCCTTCAAGGACAGGTAATTTCGTGATCCTAGAAGACGTTATCATATAGAATGTCTCAATGCAAGCGACAAAAACTTTCCATATTGGTAAGAAATCTCTGCTGAAGTCCGTTGTACAGTTGTGATTACAAAATTAGCATTTATTATTTTCAGCAGTGTTACAGCTGTACGATGTTGTTCCCTGTGTTGTAACAATACGATATGATGGCATGTGTGTGTATGATCCACTATCCCAGATAACCCACCGCCCTATCGTTGTCAACTGAGACATATCATATATACGACAAAATGTTATGGATGTCAACTTCTTCTTTATTGTTTTCACAACGTTTCTGGGTTATTCCTTGCCCCTTCGTCAGGTGGATGCTAACTAACAGTTAAACAGGATATATATACTCGTAATGTACATGAAGCCAGAGAGGTGATTTAAGCATGTATATACAATGGAAACATAACAGATGAAAAAAGGGGATTAAAATATACAAAAGCTGGTATGGTGTTGTTACAATGGATTAATCAGGAGAAGCCAATGTATTGATAGGTGTACAATGGTTGGGGGAATGATAGACTAACAATTACAAAAGCTAAGATGGTAAGGGTGGGATAATGCTGTAACGGTGGATAGCTGATGATTGGTGAAGCCTCGTGTCTAATTGATTTCCCAGGCATTGGGTAGGTAAACCCCTTGGTCTTTGTTCATCTGTGGGGCTTATCTCTTGATGTAGATAGCTTCTGAGAGTTTGCGTCGTCGCCAATCATGGGCGTTCGACGCTATGATTGTAGTTGCTTGCCAGTCAATGGAGTGTGACGGATTGTTGACAATATGTTCAGAAACGGCTGACTTTAGATCTGATTTTTCTACTGAGGTTCTGTGCTCTTTCAGCTTGATGTCTATGGGGCGAGATGTCTCTCCTCCATAGCTACTCCTCCACAGTCACTCATAAGCTTGTAGATGCAGCCCTGGGCTTGTGAGTGGTCTTGGTTGGTGTACTTCTGCCACTGGCCTTCAGAATGGTCTTGAGTGTTTTGTCAGACTTGAAGGTCACATCTACTGTGGCAGTAGGTATGTAGGAGAGACATCTCGCCCCATAGACATCAGGCTGAAAGAGCACAGAACCTCAGTAGAAAATACTTTGAGATGCACAATTGAATAGGCATGGATATCTGACGGGACGAAAGGTCGAGATTCGCAAAGAGACGTCTCTCCAGTGTGGGTCATCTCCAGAGACGGATACATACACATGATGGACGACCATCACTGACACGTCTTCTCTTCACATCCTTTGAAGGCTCAAAGTCATCCAGAGGGTGAGATGAGGAAATGACTGGGAACAGCAATACACCAACACGCATGTCATTTACTGACGTGGTCATAGTTATCACCCGAATCAATTCGTTTATTTTGAGCATTTTTAGGTCTCACAACGGAATCGGTGTTTCCTCTTCGTTGAGCGGTGTTCAGATCCACTCATCCTACCTCACACATAAATGAAATTGGCTGAGCGTTCTTCCATTATTGTTAATGCACCCCGTGTACAAGCGTGCTGCATTACAATACACCCCGCTGGCAATAGCAACTCATTCGGTACTTCGTGGTAGTTACTATTTTTTTTATCTCGAATAACATTAAATGACGCATGTTATTTTGCGAATGGAAATCTGTTGAAGGGAGATAACTCTAAATCTGTTTTTTATGTGTCGCCCATTGGCTACGAAAACGTTTGACTCTCTATCCAATAAATAAATTGTGAACGTTCAAATACAGTCCCTGTGAATATTTAAAGGAGAATTACATCGTGGCGAGTTTACTAGGACAATGCCAACGGGAAAAATACAGCAAGATGCAAGATTCGAATTCACACACGTTGGCTGAAGTGTACGATCTGATACCCATGCTTGAAACAGTTGAAAATTAACGTTGATGTGTTCAGTAAGATATATACGTTGTTCACTGGTCCCTCGGGGACCGTGGGTTGAGGTACCCTCGATGTTTGTTTATGTTCACCTCACCTCGTGCCCCCTCGTGACCAGTAAACAACTTATGATATTCTTTTAACATGTGAAAACTCCCAAATATTCTTTAAATGTGTGGAAAGCATATTAGCTGCGAAGCGGACGTAAAAGCACCTCATGTTTCCACATGCGTTCATTCTGTAAGCTATGCTGCAGGTATGTCCGCAGAGTTGCATTCCGGTTTCGGGAAGCCTATATCACTGCCATGGTGTTGTAATTGTATTTTTAATGGCTCCTTTAATTATATGTAATTACGCATATCATCCTGGTACCGAACATCCGTGAGATGTGCTGATCGCAATCTTTGCGCATTAACTGAGATGCGGAATTCAGGGCTGCGTTACTCTTATATGAGTACTTTGATATAGATGAAGAGACAGATAGCTGAGTCACTGTCCCGACGGACTACTTTCGGACCTACAATGTGTATGTGCAAGTATTTCTTCGTGTAGTAGGATTCAAAGGATTACAAGTGTTTACGTTTAACTGTTATTTCTGTGTGACATAACACTGTTCACATAATATATAAGGGATATATTCCACCGTGTCGAGAGAATACTTCATGCGAGGATCAATAGGAAATGATTGGTTCAAACAAAGTTCACACCTTGTTAAAATACATTGCTAGAACAGCATTTCAAAGGGCTTTGTAACAAGATAATGCTTTACATTTTTAGGACGGAGCTGTAGCTTTTACACCGTTGTCATAAGAGGTCCTTATGTTCACTAAAAAGCGAGTAAATGTTTGTCAACACTGTTGAGCAGCATGAGGACATTATCGCTAGAAGGCTGGATTAGCGACCCGTGCCCACCAATTCGCCAGTGTAACCAATGGCAACAATATGAAACACAAACATATGAAACACCGAAATCATGAATGCACTGCAGGCTCCTATGCATGTACAGAAAAAAAAATTGTAAATCAAAACACACGAATGCAATTACACTCAGTCTGACATCAGTGAACTAATAATTGTCCCTGGAACGTATCTTGGGAAAATTCGAGTTTGTGGTGTTTGGAGAAAAGATAAGATATATGTAATAAGATAATTATTTAATCATCCAGGAGGAAAGTCGTTTTGTATCTAAACGGTCTCAAAATGAATGCCTCAAAATACACACAATCGTTGCATGCACAAAATGAATGCTGATGATAATTAAACACAAGGGTAAAAGTTTAAAATAGTCGTTATCGCATGCATGATGTTTATTTCAAAACATTTCTTTCATTAATAACACGAATACTGAATGATATGAGGGACTGTAGAAATTAGGCTAGTAACAGCGGCGTCATCTGCGAATTTGACAGTAAACACGTCATGTAATGACAAGTAACTGTCACTGGCATACAAAATGAAGAATAAGGGTGAAAGAATACAGCCTCGTGGAACTCCAGTAGAGGCTGGCATATGTGCATGCGTATAAACATCCTACAATTAAGTCATTATATTAACTGTTACATTGCTGACATAACGTTAAACACACACAAATTTGGGAGTACAAAACAATTTAAGTAATTTGCTAAAGGATTCAGTATTATGTACTGAAGGATGATCATGCAAATCTTCCCTTGAATTGTTACAATTAAATGGTCCATTCTGACACTAAATTTAAGTTTAGAAGAACAGGCAGCGCAAAAGTGCAGTCAAAAGGAAGACTTGGGCTACAAATTTAAGTTTAGAAGAACAGGCAGCGCAGAAGTGCAGTCAAAGGGAAGACTTGGGCTACAAATTTAAGTTTAGAAGAACAGGCAGCGCAAAAGTGTAGTCAAAAGGAAGACTTGGGCTACAAATTTAATGTTAGAAGAACAGGCAGCGTAGAAGTGCAGTCAAAAGGAAGACTTGGGCTACTAATTTAAGTTTAGAAGAACAGGCAGCGTAGAAGTGCAGTCAAAAGGAAGACTTGGGCTACAAATTTAGGTTTAAAAGAACAGGCAGCGCAAAAGTGCAGTCAAAAGGAAGACTTGGACTACAAATTTAAGTTTAGAAGAACAGGCAGCGCAGAAATGTAGTCAAAGGGAAGACTTGGACTACAAATTTAAGTTTAAAAGAACAGGCAGCGCAGAAGTGCAGTCAAAGGGAAGACTTGGGCTACAAATTTAAGTTTAGAAGAACAGGCAGCGCAAAAGTGCAGTCAAAAGGAAGACTTGGACTACAAATTTAAGTTTAGACGATCAGGCAGCGCAAAGGTGCAGTCAAAAGGAAGACTTGGGCTACAAATTTAAGTTTAGAAGAACAGGCAGCGTAGAAGTGCAGTCAAAAGGAAGACTTGGGCTACAAATTTAAGTTCAGAAGAACAGGCAGCGCAGAAGTGCAGTCAAAGGGAAGACTTGGGCTACAAATTTAAGTTTAGAAGAACAGGCAGCGCAAAAGTGTAGTCAAAAGGAAGACTTGGGCTACAAATTTAATGTTAGAAGAACAGGCAGCGTAGAAGTGCAGTCAAAAGGAAGACTTGGGCTACTAATTTAAGTTTAGAAGAACAGGCAGCGTAGAAGTGCAGTCAAAAGGAAGACTTGGGCTACAAATTTAGGTTTAAAAGAACAGGCAGCGCAAAAGTGCAGTCAAAAGGAAGACTTGGACTACAAATTTAAGTTTAGAAGAACAGGCAGCGCAGAAATGTAGTCAAAGGGAAGACTTGGACTACAAATTTAAGTTTAAAAGAACAGGCAGCGCAGAAGTGCAGTCAAAGGGAAGACTTGGGCTACAAATTTAAGTTTAGAAGAACAGGCAGCGCAAAAGTGCAGTCAAAAGGAAGACTTGGACTACAAATTTAAGTTTAGACGATCAGGCAGCGCAAAGGTGCAGTCAAAAGGAAGACTTGGGCTACAAATTTAAGTTTAGAAGAACAGGCAGCGTAGAAGTGCAGTCAAAAGGAAGACTTGGGCTACAAATTTAAGTTCAGAAGAACAGGCAGCGTAGAAGTTCAGTCAAAAGGAAGACTTGGGCTACAAATTAAAGTTCAGAAGAACAGGCAGCGAAGAAGTGCAGACAAAGGGAAGACTTGGGCTACAAATTTAAGTTTAGACGAACAGGCAGCGCAAAGGTGCAGTCAAAAGGAAGACTTGGGCTACAAATTTAAGTTTAGAAGAACAGGCAGCGCAAAAGTGCAGTCAAAAGGAAGACTTGGACTACAAAATTAAGTTTAAAAGAACAGGCAGCGAAGAAGTTCAGTCAAAGGGAAGACTTGGGCTACAAATTTAAGTTTAGAAGAACAGGCAGCGCAAAAGTGCAGTCAAAAGGAAGACTTGGGCTACAAATTTAAGTTCAGAAGAACAGGCAGCACAATAGTGCAGTCAAAAGGAAGACTTGGGCTACAAATTTAAGTTTAGAAGAGCAGGCAGCATAGAAGTGCAGTCAAAAGGAAGACTTGGGCTACAAACCCAGCGTTTACAGTTGACAGAGATATGCTGGAAGGAGTCAACACCAGCAGTGGAAGCAGGATTATATAAAACATTTTGTGCTCTACCGGATATATGTTGACAAGCACATTTAAAGTATTTATTGAATCTTCCTTTGGGTTTGCACGTCATATTCGGTAACATTTTCTGATTTATAATGATTAACATTTTGACATTCAGACTTGAATGCACTGGCTAGAAATAGCATGTCCGTCATAGATATCTACATGACCACCTGTGTTGACCTCTAGAATATATCAGTTGTTTAGTGTTTGTGTTTTGATATTGGATAAACCATTCGCTCAGTCAGCTGCTAAGGGTAACAAATATTTACGTACCTCAAAGGACCATGGTCCCTGATGTACTCGTGTGTAAAGCTTGAAATATCCTCTTACATCACAAGTTGACGGTGTGTTTTATTGGCATGTGCTTGGTCATTTGTCATTTGGGTGTTTGGCTTTCTTTGGCAATGGACATAGAGAGAATGCATGGCACATAGACACGAAAATGAAAGTCCCGTTGGTGATATTTCTTCTGCCTCTTGCCTTGATGTGCTTTGGAGGTACGTACTAGTTTTAGACTTGGACTGGTGTCTTAGAGGCAGTGCCTCTGAAAGACTGACAGGACTATGTGTAACATCGTTTTCAATTGCGTTTCATTACACCATGGATATAACACAAAATATTTGACGTTCACAACTTCAGTGAAACCCATGTATGCTCTGCTAACACCTAAAAATGATTAGAGCGGATGAAGACGCATGAGAATACACTAGCCTGTTTCTTAAGCTATTTTCATGTGGTTTTGATAAACGTATCGCCATGTCATCTATATATCTAAACCTGAAAGATCGACATGTGTTGGGACCTTTCTCATAGAGCATCATCATCAGCTCCACAGGGATTGGCAGATAATATGCCGATATGTCTGCAGATCATTTATCTCAGTGATAATGTATATCTAATTCGACACATATTGTCTGATATTGTAACGTATGTATAGACCTGTTTACTGGTCACTGACGTGAAGTTGTTTGCAAAGATAAATGGTTGCAGTAGAAACATTCAACGTGTAATGTTGTATGTAAGTTATGACGAAACTGCGAATTTTCCATTATATTATCTGTGCTAGTGCCAATACTGGAGGCGTTTTGTCACGTCTCTTCGTACTTTGCTATTTCATGTTTCATAATTGAAATGGAATCATGGTTATGTTACAACGCAGTAAACTAAACTGATATTTTATTTTATTTTTCGAAGCACGAAACAATATAGGCATGGAATTCATCATCGGGTTCCTTGACAATGAAGAGACAGGGGCATCTTTGGATTTGGAAATATTCGTCACCACAATCTCCAACAGTCCAGCGAACGTCACAGTGACGGCTCCAGCCTACATTCCAACTCTTAACCTTGAGACCGTCGTCACCAGGGGAACCGTTTCTAAACTGACCTTGCCCTCTGTGCTACGTGGTGCGGGGTCAGCCTCAGAAATGAAAGGAATTTTGATTGAGTCCACGGAAGAAATAACGGTTTACGGTGTCAACAAGGAAACGTACTCTACAGATGCCTTTGTAGCGGTGCCAACAGAGGCTTTGGGTACATCTTACTATATACTGACGTACAGAACCAACCCGGAAATGATGTTCGTGGGGACAGAGGACAGTACAGACATCCACATCATATTGCCGTCTCCGTCGCAACCAATCAGCATCGTCTTTGGCGGCGTGACCTACATTGGTGGAGATGTGCTAAAGCTTCGTATCGGTCGCTTCGAAACGGTACATCTTTATCAGGAACAGACAAATGTGGATTTCACCGGGACACTTATCCAGGCTAATAAACCTATCGCTGTGTTCTCTGGAAACAGGAAAATTCCGGTTCCGATTCTCGGCGGAAGTGCGGACCACGTGGTGGAGCAGATGACACCGATCAATACGTGGGGCAAGGAGTTTGTCTTTATCAGCACTCCAGACAGAACCACAGGGGACCTGGTACGAATAATGGCAGCGGAAGCATCAACGACAGTGGCCATCAGTGGCGTGGGTAGCATCAACATCGCTAATGCCGGTAATTGTCATTAATGTTGTTGCTTAGGAATATGAGAGAGATCAGGGTGGGGAAGTGGGACGGATGGATGGATGGACAGATGGATGGACGGACGGACGGATGAATGGTGAGATGGATAGATAGTGTATTGAGGGGGCAATGGATGGGAATGATGGATGCAAAGTATAATACTAGTGGCTTCATTCCAGGTGGGTTTTACGAGATGGGAATAAATTCTGGAGAAGTGAAAACCTTCAGTGCCTCGAAGCCAGTACTTGTGGGTGTGTTCAGCAAAACCGATGCCGGGTCTGACCCGAATGGCGGCGACCCGTCTATGTACCTGTTGACTCCTAAGACACAATACGCCCCTAACTACGTGTTCAGTACAATAGACACCTTAAGTGGGAACTTCACCAACTATCTCAGCATCGTCATCAACGTCAACGCGACTTCGGGTCTCCGACTGGATAATGTTGTCATCGATAGTCTAGGCATAACATGGGTAAATGTGCCGGACTCAGCAGGTGAACAGTACTATTATTATTAACATTAGCTTTGGTTGTAGAAGCCTTAGTAGTAGTGGTAGGGGCATTGGTAGTCGTAGAAGTAGCATTAGTATTCGTAGTAGCACCAATAGTGTTAGTAGCCGTGGTACTAGTAGTAGCATTAGTAGTATACTGGCGTTTCCTATTAAATGAAGAGACTTGTCCTCTAATATCTGCGATCTCGGCAGAAAACGTGTTTACCGCGAGAATAGGAAACCCACGGGAATAGGAGATGGACCTATACTAGTAGTAGTAGTAGTAGTAGTAGTAGTAGTAGTAGTAGTAGTCGAAGTAGTGCCAGTAGTAGTAACAGCAGTAGTAGTCGAAGTAGTGCCAGTAGTAGTAGCATTAGTCGTCGAAGTACTAGTGGCAGTAGTAGTAGTAGTAGTAGTAGTAGTAGTGCCAGCAGTAGTAGTCGAAGTAGTGCCAGCAGTAGTAGCATTAGTCGTCGTCGTCGTCGTCGTCGTAGTAGTAGTAGTAGTAGTAGTAGTAGTAGTAGTAGTAGTAGTAGTGCCAGCAGTAGTAGTCGAAGTAGTGCCAGTAGTAGTTGCATTAGTCGTCGTCGTCGTCGTCGTCGTCGTCGTCGTCGTCGTCGTAGTAGTAGTAGTAGTAGTAGTAGTAGTAGTAGTAGTAGTAGTAGTAGTAGTAGTAGTAGTAGTAGTAGTAGTAGTAGTAGTAGTAGTAGTAGTAGTAGAAGACGAAGAAGAAGAAGGTCGGTTGTCGTAGAAGTAATAGTTGTGGAAGGGGCAGTAGTAACAGAAGCGTTAGTAAAATCACTCGTGACTGTGGAACAACAAGTTTCAACAGGAGTGCAAGCACGGAATCAGGTCTAGGCGTGGTAGGAGTAGCAACAGCAGGAGAGATAGTAGTGGCATCCTGTGCCCCACCCATAATAACTCTCATTAACATTTCAAAAGGTATATGAGTACTAAAGATCTTTTACGGTCATTGGTAATGGACGATAACTCGATAACAAAGACAAGCACCTACAGAAATGTCATACACACTTGCTCATTATTACACCAGTGCGGGTAAAGAGCTGGTGCAATGATAGACCTAGTACAATTGACTCCTTGTACAAAACAAACACCAGTTTTTCATCCATTTTATCAATGCTGGTGTATTTGTAACTTAAGTGTTGATTCAAACAAAACTGCTATTGGGAAACGTGGGTATTTGTGTGGACAGGAAGGTACCACCTGTTGTCGAGGTCGTTGCTGTATTTGTAGATTTGGTTGCCGGAACTGTCAGCGTCACCCCCGGTAGTCACGACGTGTACCACGAGGACCCTACTGTCGTATTCATGGGTCTGTGCACAGGGGTAGCGCCTTTCACATCGTACGCCTTCTCATCAGGAATGCGACTTGCATTAGTCAATGAGGTAGGTACAGTGTGTAATTTACACAAGAATAAAAACACCAGCGTTCTAAATTAACGTCGGTCCTAATACACGAAGCTGATTACCCACTCGGGGACACAGCTTTTGTTTTCTGTAGGTTCTTATGGCGGACAACCTTTCTATCCCCATTAACTAAGGGTTATATTTACATATCATAATATACGGCCTACACTTTCTGATCAGATTTAGTGAGTGTTTTGGTTTTAACAGTATATCAGTCTTGTCAATGTAATTGGGTGTGTAATTGACGTGGGAGATCAGAACATTGTGTTACAAGTCACAGTCATACATACCTCCTACTTTAGTGGACCTTACGAAGGGTTTTCTGATAATCTGGAAATATCACGGCGAATGTGGGATTCAAACCCATTACATGTATGCTACAAGTACTACTTTTCTTAACTAACTAGACGACCAGACGGCTACACCATTCCTGTCCACGATAGGGATGTTCAAAGACAAGGTCACCATTGTTTTACAAGTATCTTATCAAAAATCGCACTTTACAATCGCCTCGGACACATGGTACACACTTCGGGAAACAAGAAAAGAATGGATAAGTGAGTTATTTTTAACGTCACATCAGCTATATATCAGCCATGTCGTGACGAAAACAATTCATACAATAATATGAAGACATTTTGAAGAATAAATATAAGGACAATACTAGAGGATCGCAGATATGAACTCAAAAGTAGCATGGAAAACTGAACCATTATAATTAAAGAAGACAATACAATATAAAACAGGGATCGCCAATAACTGAAGGCAGATCACCATAGTAGTGTCCATGGGGATTTACATTACTTTTGCTGCCTGCTTGAAGTCTTATTGGATTTAATACTAACATTGAGCCATTTCTGCGTTGTGCAGAAATTTAACCATACATTAAAAAATACCACGATTAAAATCCTGGTAGATAGTTAACAATTTTTACATTGAAATATGTATCCCTTGTGAAGTGAAATTTAACACATTTGCACAGAAATAATTCATGAATAACGTAATATTCAGGTCAACATATATTTATGCGGCATCGGTATTGCTTTCACTGTTTAGGCCTGTACCCCTACAAGTGCCGTGGCCGGTGATGTCGTGGACAATGACTGTGACGGTCGAATTGATGAAGAAGAAGCCAATGGAATCGGTATGAAATGTTACGTGACGCAAGTATTTGACCACGTGACTGTCAGTGAGCTCAAATAATGGATGTTTCTATTGTATCAACCACACAACGTTAACGTGATCACAATTTGCATAACATTGTGGAACAGTTCCTGGTGGGTACCCGTTACAGAATCCGATCGTACAAGAGGCTAAATGATCGAAATGCGATTCTCTGATCTACGCATTTTGTGGCCAAAATGCAATCATTGGTATTTTCGGAGTTTGGTTTCTTCCATCAGCAAGCTAGCAGAACAACTTTACCTGATGTAGTGTACTGGCTGAATTTGTACAAATCTGAATACTAGTATATGATTATGTATGCTTGTTCATATGATCTTGTCCTTATGAAAATGTTAATACACAACAACGCTGATGTATAACATCACTTCCTACCCTCGACTGTAACATTAATACAGAGAACTGAGAAATACAGGAATTAAAGAATGTTAAGTCTGTGTTCAAGTGCGTGATGTAGTGATGTGGTTTCGTACTGTTTAACAAATGAGGGTTGACGAAACAGACACACTGACAAGACATTTGAGAGTTGTTAATTGTTTTCTGATGACTTGCGGTTATGACTCACAGTTGTCACTGTACACTCCGATTCCAGATGATGACAATGACGGAGCTATAGATGAAGATTTAGCTGTTCCTAGGCGAGGTGGGTCAACGTGGTTACATTGTGCTGTTAGACGTCCGTTCGATGTTGAATGTTGTTGAATCCCGTGTGTCAGCGGGATGATTTTACGCCGCGTTTAGCACTATTCATGCGAAATCAGGGCGGGTAACATTGCAAGATGCCTACTCATAGTGGATCCTTTAGTGTCTTCAGGGTGAATAGCTGATGATTTCTCATGCAAATGTCTTCTCATAGCCTGCCCAAATCAGACTGACAAACATGCAGCTTTCTGATTTGTGCACACGTGTAGAACATGTAAAATTAAACTTAGACTATTAATTAACGTAGTATTATAATAGGTACAGCTATAAGAGTTAACGGATGACACGTTGCATCTTATTAGTGAACCATTGAAGATAATGTCTTCTTTTATTTGCAGTTAATGGAGGGTTCAGCAACTGGACATCTTGGACAGCGTGTACGGTCAGCTGTGGTGGGAACGGGACAACCTCACGGAACCGGAGCTGTGACAATCCTGCACCTGCGCAGGACGGCTTGCCGTGTTCAGGGAGCCTGTACGAAATAGAAATCTGTGTGTCAGCTGTCGCCGATTGTCCAAGTAAGTTATTTAAAGAAAACGACCTTTGGCCCACTTCCACAGTCAAGTGTCACTGGAACTATTTTGATCTGTGATATAAAATATGATAACCGGTGCTGTCATTTTGGCGTGGAATGTCGTGTAGTAAATACATATTGACTAACACCCCAAATTTCTGTACCATATGTAATAACAGGCTTTATCTGATGATTAATCATTGTGAACAGAAATTTACCGAATTATTCAGCATTGTGACAGCTATGTGTTGTGCAGGGTTCAGGGCTTTAGACACCAATGTCTGAACGGCCTTCGAAACAATCTGACAATTCCTAAATTGCTAGAATATGTACTCCTAAGTGAGTGAGCTTCCACTTCTTATGATTCATTAATTTGCCTCCATTTCTGAATTCTAAAAATCCGTTTTGTCGAGATTTATCTTAAAAATAATACATTTGCCACAGAATGAATTATATTTCGAGGACTGTATCTGACAAATATTCACAAATCGTTAACATACAAAAGCAAAACCATTTGCATTAACTCCTGGTGAGCAAAGATTCATCTACCACCAAACTGATGGATATTATTCTCTGTGTGTTTAGCAATAAGTGAAATCAAAAGACAGCTTTGAAAAACAGCCGTGTCACGATCGCGTTCTTAACACACACGAAGTAATTATACCACTATCCCTTCAAGAATCGTATGACAACGTCAGAACAGGTATGGGGAGCATCATGGAATGTCAAGGGAGTAACTTCAGTCGAATTCAGGGATAATAGCTTATAGCAACTCGAGGAAAGGAGTTTATTTCCATGTGAGGTTCTAAAATGATCAGTCAATCCACATATATTCGATGATGTACGTACTTCGTGAGATACTTAGCGATGCATCCGTGTTAGAATATATGGAAGTTATTATGCATTTCGTTTGCACATGGATGCGATACAGCGCTCGTAATGAAACCTTGGAAAATAATAAAGGAACACGTGTCCTTTCGTGCATTTTCCCCCTCAGTATATAGGTACACGCTATCTTTGATTGTTGGGCTGAAGGCATGTCATGTACGCAGATCTTTACTGTGAACATTTGGTTGTTAATGCACTTGTTAATGCAGTTGTTAATTTTTGCAGTTGACGGCAACTGGTCAGAGTGGGGCAACTGGAGTGCATGTTCAGTGACCTGCGGAAGTGGAAACCTGACGAGGTCAAGGTCGTGCTCTGAACCTGCACCACAGTTTAATGGAACTGACTGTGTGGGCCTTGCGGAGGAAGCTCAGTCGTGTGACACAGGCGTCCTTTGTCCAGGTGGGATAATTCATATGTTCTATATGTCGACCTCAGTACATATGATGCACGCCATTATGTAATCATTTTATACTTTTATTCATAGTGGATGGTAACTGGGGTGCCTGGACTCCGTGGAGCGCATGTTCCGTGACCTGTTCATCAGGGTCACATGAGAGGTCAAGGCTTTGCGATAATCCTGCTGCTGCTAATGGCGGTGCAGATTGTGTAGGTCAAGCTAATGAAACGGAATCATGCAACACCGGTGTCAACTGCCCGGGTAAGACGTTACCCTCTTACCACGCAATGCGTCAAGTGATTGTGTTTTGTCTGCAGTTATAATACACGAATAAAGAGAATGGCACGTTTGCAAAGTTAATTGTTTTTCCGCTACACTTTTATGGCTGCTTTCAGAATAATCTATAAAAATGGGAAACGTTGTCGCAACACCGATGATCTGTGAGCCTAATGTAGCCATTTACATTTAGATCATAGGTATGCTTAGTTATATGACTAAATGACCAGTTCGTGCCCACCATTTATCATTTTAGAGTGAATGAATTCAGTTTTACGCCGCACTCAGCAATATTCCAGCTACATGGCGACGATCTGTAAATAATCAAGTCTGGACCAGACACTCAAGTGATCAACATCATGAGCATCGATCTGCACGATTGCAAACCGATGACATGTGTCAGCCAAATTCTGGCCTGACCACCCGATCCAGTATATGGCTTACTGAAGGTACATTCTAATCCGAACCCTCACGGGTTCACCTTTTTAGGTGGGCACATGATACGATCAAAGGTGAGCATGAAGTGCGTATGCAACACGTCTGCCCTGTATGAAGTTTCAGGAAACTGTTCTTAGCTCGATAAATTGGTGTGTTAATGGATGCAGTTGTTCCCAAGTAAATATGTGACCGAACCTTTCTTATTATCATGAATCAATAAAAGAATCACTTAACCCTGAACGTGCATCTGTATTTGTGTCGTCATTCCAAGCATTAGGTAATGATAACAGACAGGGACGTATTTTGTGTTTCAGTTGATGGTGGATTTCAAACCTGGACCTCGTGGAGCGCATGCTCTGTGACCTGTGAAAACGGAACTCAAACCAGGTCGCGTGACTGTAGCAACCCAACTCCGCAGTTTGGTGGAGCTAACTGCTCCGGTGACTTCACCCAACTTCTGGCATGTGACACAGGCATCAGGTGTCCGTGTGAGTATAATGCCATCATTCCTATAGATGTGAACAGGTAGCACAAGTACTGCTCTCATGGTCACTGTCCCCAAACAACTACATGCAGTTATCTAGACCTAACATCAAGACACACAGGATACAGGTCACATCAACATATACTGAGCTTTTCTTAACAATAGTATGTAAGTGAGTTTAGTTTTATGTCTTACTCAGCAGTATTCCACTTATATGGCTGTTGTCTGTATATACTCGAGTCTAAACCAGACAATCCAGTGATCAACATCATGATCTGCGCATGGGGAACCGAGCCTGACCACCTGATCCCGTTAATCGCTTCTCTCGACATGTATACTCGTCTTTTGTGGCAAGAATGGGTTGCTGGAGGTCTATTTTACCCCGGATCTTCACGGGTTTATTAAGCAACAACTACACGTAGTGAGGAAGTGTATATGTTACAGATTATGGCTGTAGATGTGAACTTTGCTACTAATGATCGACATTTACAAATAGTTTAGGGTAAATAACAACCGAAAGCACAAGAAATCAACTTATTGCGGAACGACCTGTCTCTGACAGTGTGGGAAATGTATGTCAATAGCGGGATGTGTGTATGGGCATACAACATTGCAATGTGAGATAGCACATGCATACATGTGTTTGATGTTCACCTCTCTCGAGAAGGTCTGATTGGGAAGCGTAGTGGTTAAAGTGTTCACTCGTCACGCCGAAGGCAAGGGTTCAAATCCCCACGTGTATAATCTGTAAAGCCCATTTCAGGTGTCAACCTCCATGATAATGCTGGAATTTTACTAAAAGCGGCGTTGACCCAAACCCACACACTCACCCATGAAACATCTAAACACGGGTATAGTGCTGTCTCAGGTAGATAACATATACGCTGTCTCTCTAGGACAAGTTCCTAAGAGTTAAAAACTGCCATGCCATGCAGAATATGCGTGTTGTTTTCGGATGACATGTATACAATATGAACCTCACGTTGGTATTTTAGTGCCTGGGGGGTGGGGCACATGGGGCCCTATGAGTGCCTGTTCCCTGACCTGTGGGGGTGGAGTCCGTGTGAGGAATCGCCCATGTAACAACCCTGTACCTGATCCTGGAGGAGTCTGTCCCGGTGTGGGACTGGAGATGGAACAATGCAATACACAAGTGTGTCACCCATCACACACTAACATGGTGAGAACACATGCAACTGTTTATTTCTTAATATTGCGGAGTTCCACCAGAACCTTGGTATTCGTCAGCATTGGACAACAATACTGCATGCAGGATAGGCGGTCGTCAGATCTCTTTTCTCTTATGCTGATATATACGTTGTATGTCTTCAAAGCTCCTCACCTAGAAAGTTCATTGAAAACGTTAGTGACTAATGCTGTGCTTCTTTGATTGATCACTTGCTGGACAATGACACTGAAATCTATGTCGAAACGTAGCCTTCACAGAATAAGGAAGTTGAATAGCCATTAAGGTAGTCATCACACTAATGTTGTAGCCTTCCTTCTTGGCTTTATGATCATTTAATTGACCCATTTAGTTCAGTTATCTTCATCAGTTTCTTTAAGCGGCATTGTAGAAGTTGGTGTGATTTGGATGAAGACTTTTATGGATAGACAACTTCTTTCTTGCTGTGGATGCGACACCATCCATCAAGTTGTATTGTGCTTGGTAATGGTGTTAGAATCTACACCGAAACGTCACATTCACTGCAAAAAAGAAGTTGTCTATTCATAAAAGTCTTCATCCTCATGTTCATTAGTGTATGTAACCCCTTTTTATATGATTGTCATGTAACAAGTCTTTTCACTTCAGACTTGCAGCCATCAGTGGTTTCCATGTAGAGATGGAAGTGCTTGCATTTACTTCCTTCTGAGATGTGACTGCGCATACGACTGCACAGACGGAAGTGACGAAGAGGTAGAATATGCACGCTGTGTTCCTGATATTGACAAGTGCATGATGGCCGACGCCACGTCAGTCGTGGTGCCTGCTTTCTGGTTGATCTGGTTTCTGCTAATCCTGCAGCTCATTGTGAGACAAAACTGAAATACATCAGTGGTCTCAATACTGTGATATCCACATCTACAGTGGACATGTCGCAATTATAACTACTTATGTTTTACTTAAACATTACCCCGTATTCATCAGATCGGAAAGAGAGCGGTTGTTGAAATAAATCGAATTTGACATTGCCGGTATTATTTGTAACTAAGTGCCAAAACCTTCGCGGTTCTTTGGAACTTCTCGTTGAAATCGGTTACACAGTACTTGCATATGCAACCGCGTATTTGCTTCCCATGATATGGACGTAAATGATCGTGAATTAAAGGATGCTACAATCAACCCAACTCTTCTACCGTAACGAGTATTTCGACGGCGACGACGATGAAAGCAAGTCAACATTTATAGAATCATTTTACTAAATGATGGTTTTGTATACATTAATGTATCAACCGATGATGGTAGGGCTGCCAGAGTCCGTAGACAAGGCAAAGTTCTTGAAATAGGAGTAGCAGTCATGGGTTGGAGCCCAAGAGCTGTCACGACCGCCGAAGAAGGTTGAGAAGAATATTCCATCGACGTCAACGCTAGATTTGGCCCGGATGTTGATATTGTCGATCTGGTACACCAGTTTACCTTCGTACCATACTTTGATTACCCCATCTGTCTTCCCCGGAGTGTTGACCCTGACAGACTGAGCGATGTTCTGCCATACACCGCGCTTAAATCTCCACTTTCCTCGTCCAAGAGAGTACCCTTTTATCGAGTTACACACCGCATGGTCACAGAAGCCATGGACCTGATGAGAGGAATCTTGAATATAGGCATACACTTCTCCATCTCCGTCTGCCCTCCACATGAACCTGGTCGAGAAACAGTTGTCGGAGTGTCTTCCGCCAGAACAGTTGGTCCATCCGCCAAACAGTCCCGGCAGTTTACCTCCACGTCTGAAGTCAAAGTTCTTGTCAAAGTAGACGTCATAGCTGAAGGTCATGATACTGTGATCTTCAGTTGGTGTTGCAAAGAACTGGACTCCCTCATTTGGTCCGTGGCTACTGTAGCGGCCCTTCTCGTACCAGACTCTCAAGACGTGGTTGCTTCCTCCGTCAGGGTCAGTGACGACTGAACCAGATCCATGATCGTAGTCGTTTGAGGTTAGTGCATGCATACCATTGCGGTAGTTATGCGGGTCAAACTCCTTATGTGTCCATAAGAGTCTACCTGAAAAGAGGAAGAATACACAATTATCGAGTCCTTGTTGACATCAATGTGTTTATTATTGCTTTTTAAAATATTCGATTTGCTGATTTCTTGAACCATGGGAAAATGGTCATCAGTAGCAATCAAGACTCGTGTAAACTGGAGTCCCCACTGAAAATATTTTCATCCTGTTTCACTAACGAAACACTGTTCCTTTTGGCTCACGAGCAACATAATACCTGTGTACTTGGTGCATTGTGGGAGATAGTGGTATGTTATAGGAGTTAATCAAGCATTACAATGGCATGAGTCAGAGGCACCAGAAGAGATATTTACACATTGATGTCATTGTCGCCAGTATTAATAAACGTTTTACTTCAACTTTAAATTTTTAAATTGTTTTAAATTTGTGGAGTGGGACATACTCATTCAGACGAAAGGAATGAAAGATTCTCCTCAACTATAGTTCAAACTGAAATCAGATTAATAGGTTAGACGAACGAAATAAATTAACTGGATGAACTTGGGTGAATATTGTTATACTTTTAGAATATCCCAACACCAACACTGTGAACACCAGAAATCGTCTTTACGCGCTGTTAAACGCTTGAAATCAAGCTACATGCCAGTACTACATGCATAGACGCATGTTAAGACTGATTATCAAATACCTTCGATGGTTGCGCCCACAGCCAACAGCAGGAACCACATGAGCTCCATTAGTCTGAAGACAATGGATACATCAGCGGAATTTGTTAACAATGTTATGGGACCATGGGACCGTTAACGAAATTTAGGGTTTTCAACATTCACATGTGTCAGCTTGTCCGTTCAAACCTGTATTTCCAGTGGGGTTTGTTTTCTAATATGACTGTATAGAAAACATAATATATTTATGATCTTCCAGCAGCTTACTGTTAAACATAAATAATATACATGTAGGTAACTTACTTCAGTTAATACTGGATTGTGATTACTCAATTAAAGTCATTCAGAGTTATGTTATCATGTTATTAGACCGAGTGGAAAACTTACGAACGGCTAACTAATGGCGAGTTCTAACTTGACACACAGAAAGAAGCAAGCTATATATTTTACATCATTGGAAAGATCTCGAGGAGATAAACCCCAAAAGTTCATGTGCCAGTGTGTTCACGTGTTAATAAGCTCACAGGTGGCTCGGAAAATGCATTTGTGCAGAAATATCTGTCACGTTTTTTTCTGCAGAAATTTCTGGTGTCTAAGATGGTTACTAATCTTAAACTAAGATAATTCTGGTACTGGTCAGTTGATCACGCTGAGTGCTTGTTAACTGAAATAAACAGGAAGCTACCACTCACGCAGGCGTGTCATAAATTATAGTCTATAAATTTATTCTATTAAGATAATTCTGGTGGCGAAATACAAAATTCTGCCAGAAATCTCTGTAGCAAAAAAAAAAAAAAATTTTTGCCAGAAATTCCTGTAGAAATGCATTTTCAGAGCCAGACCTTGTTAACACGTGACCATGGATATCATGGGTACATAACACAATTAACATGTTTCAACATTTTTCATTTAAAACCATTAGGTTCTAAATCAAACGCCGTGCGTTCGGCTTTTGCACATAATTTAGAGTTGTGATAAATTCTTTACCTACCTCTAATTTTCCCAAACATTATATCTGTCTCCTAAATACGTCATACATATTTGCCTTACAACTCTGATCAGCATGGATTGCGAGTCTTCATTGCACAGAAATGTGTGTTAAAGCAAAAATTATTCAATCCTCATTGCTTAACCTACCTCTACCGACGTCACTGAGAGCACAATCCAAAAGCGATGAAAACTACAAGAACGGATCACTGTAAATCAGACGTGTACGACTCAGAGTCTATAAACTCACCTGTCCGACTTTCTGAAACAACATGCAAAACTGTATTTCCATGTCAATATATACAGTTTTGAGATTCTTATCAACACAATCCCGTGACCTTCTGCTGACATTGCAAGATAAACGGTTTCTCATTTTTTTTATTTTATTTTCGTGGACAATCGTGAATGACTGCTGACAGACTATAAATCCACAGCCAGCCATTCGTGCTATTCTTCATGCGACAACACATTTATCTATCTAGTTAATACATAAAATGATTCACAGTTATTCTATTAATCTGTGATCTTCGATGATGTGGTCGAGCGGTAAGAATGTGAATATGTCAAAATACCAGAATGTGCATTTACGTTTGACTTCGGCTTGCTCGTATTACCTATCCCAGAGGTCTATTACGAATTAGACTTGATCACTGGCAACATGCGCCGGTCGTCTGAGCCATCATGTGCTCACCAAATAAAAAACAAAACACGTTATGTTTATCTTCACATAAACACGTGATAAGGTGCTAGCTTCTTCCACGAGTGAAGCACACCTTAATGCATTATTTGGGACATGTCATTCCTTATGATCCACTGTCTCCAAAAGCACTTGCAAAATAATGTACTTCCATAAAATTACCTGACCGTACAAATCCATACTACGGAAACCAGATTCATGCTTGTCTTTGGTTATATTTCAGCTACTTTAGAGAAGATGTGTGGATCGAATGGAGAACAAAATGCATATTGTTACCAATGTGTATTTTCTGTATATATTTGTTATTAATTAAGTAATAATTATGATGGGTCACATTTCATTTAATAGATGGTCAACACTTTTGGGATTCTGGTTTTCCGGAATTTATCTGCTCGTTTTTTTCATGTGTTTACTTCCGGGAGACTTATTCGAGGGCCTTCTACAGTGTTGGCGATGGTCGTATGTGCCCGAACTTTCGGGAAATGACTATATATATTCAAAAAGGCTGGTTGCCGTGTTGCGAGGGACACACATTTCACTGGAGTTTACAACAAATCCGGCAACGCCTGAAACCGCTGTCAGACCGCTCGCCGTGTTTCATGCTATGTAACTGTTTCTCCCTCGTACTAAGACTTTGGTGAGTTTGCTGTGTTGTATTTTGTGACCCATTGCCTTAGATTCTGTCTCATTTGTATTGAATTTGTAATCAGCATTGTGAAATTGGCCAGTGACTTTGTATACCTTGTTCTCGTTGCATAACAATAATATCTGAATATTCTTGTTTTTGTTCTGTTTTGCTGGCTCACGGGGGATTTCTTACATCGTTTGTCACGGCAAATTATTAACCGTACCAATATGACACATGATTTCCATTGTGTTCAGTGGATTTTTTCCCATTTCCCATTTCCCATTTCCCATTTGATGCATCTGTCGCATTTGTAACACTGCTGAAACAAATATATACCCGTGATTTCGTCACAGTAGTACAATCAATTCTTCTTTAGCAGGGATTTGTTATACATGTGGAAAGGGCTTTGTCGCTTCTATTCAGCTATTCAACAAATCATTCTAAGATACCATCCAACACATCTGTGTGTTGAGATGCATTATAATCACCAGGGAAAAGATATCTCAAGCCTTATGCTGACTAGAAAATGGGTTCTTTTACAGTTTACATAGTGACTTGCTTTTCGCAGAGATTTCATATTGCATACACATGTACATGGCTATGGATAGGGTCATCTTAAAATAGAACACAGACAATTCTAAAATATTGAATAATATATTGAATAAACAATGAGCACGTTTACAGCAAGAATGACAAGGCAGATTTCTAATACAATACCATGGAGTCACAATCTGAACAAGTGACTATATGTCTATAGTTGCTGCTGTCATGATTCGTGATTGATCAAGATTGAATTGACAAGGTAACGATGTTAGCAGACAGACAGATGAACGTAAAATCCAAGCTGTTGTTCAAAGGTATGTCGAACATTTCCGGCACCACCACTTATATTTCCATTATACGGAAACTGGGATTAAAGAGACAAGAACGCCTGCGTCTGTTATGATTGTGAATTACGTATTATGATGAATTACGTATTATGATGAATTACGTATTATGATGAATTAAGGCAATAATTATTGCCAAGATATCACTGGCAATTTCCCTCAGAACATAAGCTGTCCACTTATAACATCAGACAATGTACGTATCATTGAACGTTTAGGAAAATATACATATTTCTTGCAATGGAGAAACGTAGATTGTTTCTGTCACCATCGTGACCAGGAATATTACTATATCACCTGTTGACTGTGTGGCGCTCCGTCAGTGCTTGTATCCGATTCAACAATGCACTGTATAATTGGTCTGTGGCCCCTCTGCTGCAATAAACCAATCACATTATACACTTTTGGAGAAATCCCGCAAACTACGGCAGAAGACTAAGATTAAATCGCTTCTCGAGCTTCCGAGAAGCAGAACATCAACAAATGGACAGGTAGCTCTAAGCGCAGCTTCTCAACCATTGTGAGCCATATATTATCTGTTGTAATTTGATTATAAAATAACGACTTAAAAAGCGACAAAAATTAATATCTGGTGAAACAGATCATTGTGTGAGGGAGGCTACTTGTGCCATATTCATGCAAGTACATGGGTTGCCACCTCAGTATTGCATTTTTTTCACTATTGTCTATATTAATAAGAGAATTGATAATTACTAGATGTAAATCAGCTGCACAATTCTTGCGTACAAATACGTTTAAAACAGACTAGAAAATGTGTTTATTTTAAATATCCACATGAAGAAGCCGCGGCAAATAATACAAGGACAACCTTCATGGCTCCAGACTGAACGAAAGATAGAAAATCAAAGTTTCATTTCATCATTTGATATTACTAACAAATAAGAAAAAACTTCCATTTCACTTTCAGCAAACTATTCAGATTTTGCAAAACGTGTGAACGCGTGGATTAGGACAAACTTGAGCAGTTGGTTTTGACCTCCTATCTGTCTGAATGTCTGTCACCACTGTCATTTACAAATTCATGTCAGTTCACATTTTTTCGACATTCTTATCTAAGAGGTCGACCCAAGGTCAGGGTCCTATATGGACAGTGTACTGAAAGCGTTATGACATCATTTTGAGTACTAGTAATCAGGTTTATCAATTATGATCTCGTTGGTCATATTCGTTTAATTATTACGCTTAAAGTAATTGACTTTATAAGACTTATATGGACAGTGTACTGAAAGCGTTATGACATCATTTTGAGTACTAGTAATCAGGTTTATCAATTATGATCTCGTTGGTCATATTAGTTTCATTATTACGCTTAAAGTAATTGACTTTATAAGACTTGTATAAGTTTTATTTATTACGTTACCGACACACAATCGCTGTGTATATCCCGCCTAGTTATAAAGGTATACATGACGACCTATTTTACATCTGAAGACATTTGTGTCCAAGTTGTAATGACCTACAAACAGAACTGCATGTTGGACAGACATGTCGTGAACATGTGATATTATTGCTGTGCACAACTGTCGCCATGAATCACCAGTGTGAACCTACTATTTTACTTAACCTCAGTGTGTGTATTGACTGCAGATTACAACGTACAACGTTCTTGTACAATACCATACATGTAGGTATTTTGTTTAAGACAGATACAAGAATAAAAATTTCGGAATTAGAGTTCAATGAATACTGATGCTGCAGCGCTGGAAACATTCACAATTACAGACAAGTGTTATCGTTTTCTTAGCTGTTTATGGGCAAGGCATAACCTATATGTACACACCTGGTGGGATATATTGGTGCATGAGAGAGACATCGGACCGGTTATCTCACGGCTGCAAATGGTGCTTCAAATATCAGGGTGGGATTTGACCAATTAATGCATCTTGTGAACGTTCACTTATTGTGAAACGCACGACCTGATAACGTGCTAGCAAATTTTATTAGTCTCAAAATCGTGACAGTAGTCGTACAAAACTAATGATGCATGTATGCTTTCATTGCATGTCCTATTTTAAACTTTACCTTAGTATTGAAAACACGCGTTTTCGGTGTTCGTTTGTACATGACCTTTTTGTGACCTTCTGAATTAAACTGAAAAGCCTCGCTGTGGTGTAACCGTAGATCGTTCAATGTCCTTTTTAACAGCAATGGAATTGCAGTATGGAATCTGGAATATTGAACACTATTTGCTTACGCGTTCTAAGCTTATTGTTAATTACCACTCCACATTGCAACCTAAGGAATATTTTCAAAAGAATTCGTAACTTTATTTAAGTTTATCTCGCTATTCCACAGCCATTCGATGCAGCCAGTCCCTAAACTTGCAAAAAAATATATTGGATGTCAACGCGTTCTCGATTTCCGGATACATGCTGCTCAACATAGGTGTGTTGGTTATTAACAAATATCTTTTTCACTTGAATATATACTTGCACTCATTCAACATATGTCAAAGTAACGACATTAAAACGGAAGAAAAGATGTTGAATAAACGTCATTGGTTTTTATTACTGAGAGGGATTATGGTGACAAAGCATCATAATCATATACAAATTCACCCAGTTATAGCAGTGTGTGTCTTGACGGTACACTCAGTTGCAACCTGGCCACACAACGGATTCTGTATCTGGAAAGGTATCTTGAGTTGTTGTGAATGGAGTCATTGTGGATTAATTTTGGATTTAAACTAACCAAAAATCAATCTGTGAGAAAACTCTAACACCAATGCAAAAGTAATATAATTAACAATTGTATTGTTGGATTAGCTACGCTGAGAAATGACAATGTAATCTCCACAAGAGAGTTTGTTTCAAAGACGTGTTTCCAAAATGATGACACAAGTTTTCGGAACTGCTGATGGATTTTAATTTTAGTAATAAGTTCCATTGATTCTTTTCACCCTTTGCCAGATACTACTTAACGGCAACTTGATCGTTAAGCACACCAAACAACGGGTTGGAACATCGCTAGTTTCTTGCGAAGGTCGGCCATAAGGTAGTCAGTGACGAGTGCCGCGCCTCAATGTACTGAATAGCATTTAAAACGCACAATCAGTAAAATGGATGCCTTTTTGTTCTAGCGTCAGTTACCTGAAAATATGTATTAGCGAATTAGTCAAACACGATGTGCTTGACAAAGCATGATCAAGATCAGTTTACCCCAAAAAATTCTAAATCCCATGTGAGCGACATCACCTACACGCAACCAATTGCGTGCTCATCATGGAGAGTGCGTTAGGCCTTTATCAGAAAAAGCGTGCAAAATAGGGCGTAAACAGACGGGCGCTTGAGAGCGACATCACTTGTTCCTGTAGACCAAAAGGAAGCGGACACGTGCGATACCAAGATTGACAGGGGTATAATGTGAACGTACCTTGAGCTTATTTCAAGTTGACATTTCAAGAAGTTTTGTTACGCAGTTGTTTCAATGCCATCATTTAACCATCCTCACACTCCAGAGACACTACCAGGAGACAGGAACCATCACGTTACTTCCGAGTAACGACACCTCGCCAAGATCGCCGTATTGTTCGTCGCCATCTCGAAGATGCGCTGCGTGAAGAGTGGAATGCTATCCCCCACAAGTCAAAGACTCAATGGATCAATGAGACGTCGCATGGACTGTATTGCTGGCAATTGTGGACAAACTCGATACGCTTTGATAAGACTTAGTAATCACATTCAGCATGCACTGCTGGAGACTTTAAAGATTAGAATAGTGTGTACTTTGAGAATAACACTTCCTTGTCTCTTGACGTACGTAATATATGAAATTATTTTCACAGTTCGTTACTGTTTTATTTGAACTGGTTTTGACTGATTGACATCCGAATATCGGGCCCCGTTATTGCTCGAGTGGATGCATGGGTATTGTTTAACATGTTTGCTTACACTGTTCCAGCACTATCACGGTTGTAGACTCATGAAATGGGTAATTCTATACGAATGCCAATAGATATTTACATATTTCATCCTGATATTTCTCTACGAACGCAAACCAAACTTTCTCTTTTGATATTTGCTCCTACTTAACCCCTGGACAAGTCATTTGCTGATCATGTTACACTGTCATTAAAACACTCTATTGTTCCATAAACCATTATGGAAAACTTAAGGAATGGGATACACACCAATAGTTCATTCCGGAATTCCGGTGGAATGTTGGAATTCTAGTTTTGTTCCTGAATTCCTGTCTACCATACGTACCTACGCTCTGTTATATGTACTCATAAGTTTATCATACTGACCTTTCTGTCCACTTTGTGTTATATTATATACTTTTGACAAGACGTGACATACCATCGACGAGAGCCAGACAACAGAGGAGAAAGGCTGCCTGCATGATCATCTACTGCTGGAGAAATTTAAGTACGTGATGTTACAATTTTCTGCTGAAATATCTGTCTATCTGTCAATATGATGTACATGCGTGTGCATATGAAACATAACCATAACAGCGAGCACACAAATATAAACATGTTGACATTTTGTATTGTAATCAAGTACATGATGTCATGAATTTTCGCAGAATAAATCTGTCTGTCTTTCTTCGTTCGCCATGCGTATGTGTATGTAAGTGACAACGACACTTAACCTATTGTAGCACCAGTGTAAGAAATATAAACAGATGAACATATTTTCTATACTGTAGGCAATTGTCTAGGACAATATTTTTACACAAACATGCCTGTCGAAAAAAAACTTCAGAGAAGGGGTTAACTGTACTCACATGAATCACCGATCACGCTGACTCAACACGGAATAGCTGCTTATATGATCCTGGAACAGGCGTTCTTATCTCCGTCATGAACAGAATATAGCTCTTCCAAGATTGATTTTTGTCCATAGCCATTGGTCTTATCTTGCATACGGCAATATGCAGAAGTATGATTATCACCCATATGCGTTTACCTGCCACGTCGGACATTTTGACATACCTTGGCGTCAAAGTAACATTATGGTGGGTGAATACATCAAACATCTGGACACTATGACTGATAATGTGTCCCAAGCCTTACTGTCGTGATAAAACGGTTGTGACCATTTCCAAAATATCTAACCATATGCTACTGATCAGGTTCAATGGGATAGCATTGAATCTATGTGATTGTAAACTGTACATTATACACACCTTCGGCTAAACACTTAGCACTGGCACATATGTATGAACAAGGCAGAGTTTCGAATCTTGAAATCTTTATGGTTTTTCTTATATGAAGATTGTTTGCAGCAAATGAAACAGCTGGCGCTCGAGTCCAACTAAGCGTGATGTTGGGATCAGCTTGTCGTGATTTACACTATCAGCTGTATGCACGATCTCCAGGAATCGTGACAAGTGCGGGTGAGTTAAACTCGGACGACGATGTTTTATTTACTCAATTGTTGTGTATGTGTGTGTGACTGCAGTAGGCATAGATATCTATATATGGTGTATGACTGGGTGTTTGTGTCTGTGTCTGTGTGTCTGTGAGTGTACAATGAGCTCAACACAAAAGGCAAGATAGGAAAATGCACATCAATTTGAATGTGGACGGTAAGTTGTACAGTTTTGGCAGTTTTGTTTTTGTAAAGCGTAGGGAAAGCCCGACGGCCAATTAATGCATCTTGTGAACGTTCACTTATTGTGAAACGCACGACCTGATAACGTGCTAGCAAATTTTATTAGTCTCAAAATCGTGACAGTAATCGTACAAAACTAATGACGCATGTATGCTTTCATTGCATGTCCTATTTTAAACTTTACCTTAGTATTGAAAACACGCGTTTTCGGTGTTCGTTTGTACATGACCTTTTTGTGACCTTCTGAATTAATCTGAAAAGCCTCGCTGTGGTGTAACCGTAGATCGTTCAATGTCCTTTTTAACAGCAATGGAATTGCAGTATGGAATCTGGAATATTGAACACTATTTGCTTACGCGTTCTAAGCTTATTGTTAATTACCACTCCACATTGCAACCTAAGGAATATTTTCAAAAGAATTCGTAACTTTATTTAAGTTTATCTCGCTATTCCACAGCCATTCGATGCAGCCAGTCCCTAAACTTGCAACAAAATTGCACATATTGGATGTCAACGCGTTCTCGATTTCCGGATACATGCTGCTCAACATAGGTGTGTTGGTTATTAACAAATATCTTTTTCACTTGAATATATACTTGCACTCATTCAACATATGTCAAAGTAACGACATTAAAACGGAAGAAAAGATGTTGAATAAACGTCATTGGTTTTTATTACTGAGAGGGATTATGGTGACAAAGCATCATAATCATATACAAATTCACCCAGTTATAGCAGTGTGTGTCTTGACGGTACACTCGGTTGCAACCTGGCCACACAACGGATTCTGTATCTGGAAAGGTATCTTGAGTTGTTGTGAATGGAGTCATTGTTGATTAATTTTGGATTTAAACTAACCAAAAATTAGTCTGTGAGAAAACTCTAACACCAGTACAAATGTAATATAATTAACAATTGTATTGTTGGATTAGCTACGCTGAGAAATGACAATGTAATCTCCAGCAGAGAGTTTGTTTCAAAGACGTGTTTCCAAAATGATGACACAAGTTTTCGGAACTGCTGATGGATTTTAATTTTAGTAATAAGTTCCATTGATTCTTTTCACCCTTTGCCAGATACTACTTAACGGCAACTTGATCGTTAAGCACACCAAACAACGGGTTGGAACATCGCTAGTTTCTTGCGAAGGTCGGCCATAAGGTAGTCAGTGACGAGTGCCGCGCCTCAATGTACTGAATAGCATTTAAAACGCACAATCAGTAAAATGGATGCCTTTTTGTTCTAGCGTCAGTTACCTGAAAATATGTATTAGCGAATTAGTCAAACACGATGTGCTTGACAAAGCGTGATCAAGAACAGTTTACCAAAAAAATTCTAAATCCCCTGTGAGCGACATCACCTACACGCAACCAATTGCGTGCTCATCATGGAGAGTGCGTTAGGTCTTTATCAGAAAAAGCGTGCAAAATAGGGCGTAAACAGACGGGCGCTTGAGAGCGACATTACTTGTTCCTGTAGACCAAAAGGAAGCGGACACGTGCGATACCAAGATTGACAGGGGTATAATGTGAACGTACCTTGAGCTTATTTCAAGTTGACATTTCAAGAAGTTTTGTTACGCAGTTGTTTCAATGCCATCATTTAACCATCCTCACACTCCAGAGACACTACCAGGAGACAGGAACCATCACGTTACTTCCGAGTAACGACACCTCGCCAAGATCGCCGTATTGTTCGTCGCCATCTCGAAGATGCGCTGCGTGAAGAGTGGAATGCTATCCCCCACAAGTCAAAAACTCAATGGATCAATGAGACGTCGCATGGACTGTATTGCTGGCAATTGTGGACAAACTCGATACGCTTTGATAAGACTTAGTAATCACATTCAGCATGCACTGCTGGAGACTTTAAAGATTAGAATAGTGTGTACTTTGAGAATAACACTTCCTTGTCTCTTCATGTACGTAATATATGAAATTATTTTCACAGTTCGTTACTGTTTTATTTGAACTGGTTTTGACTGATTGACATCCGAATATCGGGCCCCGTTATAGCTCGAGTGGATGCATGGGTATTGTTTAACATGTTTGCTTACACTGTTCCAGCACTATCACGGTTGTAGACTCATGAAATGGGTAATTCTATACGAATGCCAATAGATATTTACATATTTCATCCTGATATTTCTCTACGAACGCAAACCAAACTTTCTCATTTGATATTTGCTCCTACTTAACCCCTGGACAAGTCATTTGCTGATCATGTTACACTGTCATTAAAACACTCTATTGTTCCATAAACCATTATGGAAAACTTAAGGAATGGGATACACACCAATAGTTCATTCCGGAATTCCGGTGGAATGTTGGAATTCTAGTTTTGTTCCTGAATTCCTGTCTACCATACGTACCTACGCTCTGTTATATGTACTCATAATTTTATCATACTGACCTTTCTGTCCACTTTATGTTATATTATATACTTTTGACAAGACGTGACATACCATCGACGAGAGCCAGACAACAGAGGAGAAAGGCTGCCTGCATGATCATCTACTGCTGGAGAAATTTAAGTACGTGATGTTACAATTTTCTGCTGAAATATCTGTCTATCTGTCAATATGATGTACATGCGTGTGCATATGAAACATAACCATAACAGCAAGCACACAAATATAAACATATTGACATTTTGTGTTGTAATCAAGTACATGATGTCATGAATTTTTGCAGAATAAATCTGTCTGTCTTTCTTCGTTCGCCATGCGTATGTGTATGTAAGTGACAACGACACTTAACCTATTGTAGCACCAGTGTAAGAAACATTAACAGATGAACATATTTTCTATATTGTAGGCAACTGTCTAGGACAATATTTTTACACAAACATGCCTGTCGAAAAAAACTTCAGAGAAGGGGTTAAATGTACTTACATGAATCACCGATCACGCTGACTCAGCACAGAATAGCTGCTTATATGATCCTGGAACAGGCGTTCTTATCTCAGTCTTGAACAGAATATAGCTCTTCCAAGATTGATTTTTTTACATAGCCATTGGTCTTATCTTGCATACGGCAATATGCAGAAGTATGATTATCACACATATGCGTTTACCTGTCACGTCGGACATTTTGACATACCTTGGCGTCAAAGTAACATTATGGTGGGTGAATACATCAAACATCTGGACACTATGACTGATAATGTGTCCCAAGCCTTACTGTCGTGATAAAACGGTTGTGACCATTTTCACATTATCTAACCATATGCTACTGATCAAGTTCAATGGGATAGCATTGAATCTATGTGATTGTAAACTGTACATTATACACACCTTCGGCTAAACACTTAACACTGGCACATATGTATGAACAAGGCAGTTTTTCGAATCTTGAAATCTTTATGTTTTTTCTTATATGAAGATTGTTGGCAGCAAATGCAACAGCTGGCGCTCGAGTCCAACTAAGCGTGGTGTTAGGATCAGCTCGTCGTGATTTACACTATCAGCTGTATGCACGATCTCCAGGAATCGTGACAAGTGCTGGTGAGTTGGACTCGGACGGAGATGTTTTATTTACTCAATTGTTGTGTATGTGTGTGTGACTGCAGTAGGCATAGATATCTACATATGGTGTATGGCTGGGTGTCTGTGTCTGTGTCTGTGTGCCTGTGTGTCTGTGAGTGTACAATGAGCTCAACACAAAAGGCAAGATAGGAAAATGCACATCAATTAGAATGTGGACGGTAAGCTGTACAGTTTTGGCAGTTTTGTTTTTGCAAAGCGTAAGGAAAGCCCGACGTCAAAAGGCGTTTGCAACGTCATTTTAACGCAATGCAAGGTTAAACGGGATTCGAACACAAGATCAGATGCGTTTCTGACAAAACTGAAAAAAGACTCATGCTATGAGATATGCTGCCAAACTGTGGTCTGGAAAAAAGCAAGTTCACATCATATTGTCAGTTTATATATACAACTGATTTACATTTGTATATGTTGTAATTTAAAGATCAATGCTGCCGTAAACGTTTATTGCAAAGATATATTGTTCGTGTGTGTATCCTACTGCAAAATAACGATGTGTTAAGCAACGTGGTCGTGTTGGTTCTTGGTCTTTTCAATGCTGACGGATGTGTCGAACACTCGGAGAAGTCGAACTTTCCCTTTGGACCCAACGAGTTCGACACAACGGGGTTTGACTGTACTACTGCTCGACAATTTACCTGCTTGAATCACTATAATTCACACTCGTATTTATGAGTCACCACAATAGAATGTTGTGTGTTGTTTGTACTCTAGGCCTCAGGCCCCGTTCACCAAAATAAAATTGATTGAAGTTGAATTGAATTGTTTGTATAACCATTTTCTTGAAGGAAAAGCATATATGTTGGGGCCTGCAGACATATAACAACAACACCTTTTTTACACTTGAGCTTTGAGAAAAATCGCGTCACTGATGACCCATCCCTACTCACCAAACGACTGAGAAGTTATAATAAGCCTGCGCCACTGGATCACAAAAAAATCAAGAAAACCAGGTACATTAAGAAAAGCAAGAGGAAATGTGGGAATTTCCAATACATTAATTTGTACATAGTCAACATTCTACTATAAAATCTGGTTTTAAATAAATCACAAACGACAGGAAATAAATGGAGATAGTTGCTGTATAAACGACCACTCTGTACTGTGTTGCAGCAGTGGACAAAACACTTTGCGGACACAAACAGTGACCTTGGCCAGGAAGATTTCGACCCCCGACTAGTAAGTGACACATCAAATCAATCACTTTTATAGCTGGCCAATTCTGCAGCCGTCCTGCACTAGGTTGGAATGACTTAAATATTTCCTATTGCCTCTGCAACATGTAGTTAAAACATGAAAATGTTGATCATTAATATGAAAGATTTTGGAATTTGTTTTCGATGCAGATTGTTTACTTTCAAACATTCACAAAGTCAACGCATATCGCCCTCTACAACAACTTCAAACTTGGAATCACGACGAAAAGAACGATTTTTAATGTCCAGTGCCAGTTGCAAGCCAAAAAAGTTATATTACTTTGCAGAGAATTTACGAAAGACTTTCGCAAATGATTGTGCCTCAGGCAGCCTCCTTGATCCCATTGCCACAGAGACTCAAGCAACGAAATTAATGAGAAACGTTTTTAGATGTCCCTGTTGGCATTGTTGAATGTCAATGTAAAGAAAGTCACCAAAACAAACATTAGAAATTAAATGTCCATGGACTTTGATCCTTAACTGCTGCACAATGTAGGGTACGTTACCTGAAAGATGGTAATTGGCATCTTAAAGATGGTATCGATTATTACTATCAAATTCAAGGTCATTTACGTGTACATGGATTTCAGTCCTGTGATTTGGTTAAATTCACAAGGAAAGGTATGCATGTTATTCATGTACTTTTCGTAACCTATTCTTTGAATCTATGATCAGAAAAAAATCAAACATATTTGAGCCAAACAACTACTTCCTTCAATATTGCAAGCTTCAAACAAGTAAAATTGATGAAGATGAATGTCCTGAAACTTCCTGGTTACTCTATGAGAAACACGTATTTCTTTGGAATGAACTGCGTTCTATTTAGCAAGAACCATGTCCAAGCTACACCGTAAAGCTGCAACATTTACATACTGGCAAAGATAACTTATAATTTACAAAGGAATAAAACCCTGTAATAGTTTTAGCTTTGTAATTCTTTTAGTCTCACAATAGCTCTCTCCACGTGTATTCTGCAATTTGCTGTTCTCCTTAAGTGGGAGCTGTCTTCCATGAGAAAATGGTGGTATGTCGAGAGTTGCCTTTTAAAAGGCGAAAACATCTATAATTAAAAATTGTCTACCTGCCATGATGTCATCACGCTCAGAAAAAAAAATCTCAGAAACCAAATTGTTGAACTATCTTCCTGAAAATGCTACGTATTCTTTGCATATCAGAATGATCCACATGTTGAACATTCTACTTATGTGAGAATTTGTGGCACTTAATAAATCAGACAACTGTTCCGCATCATCGTCGGGGGCGCATTAGAGTAATGATAAATTGCTCTTACAGAGAGAAAAGTCTTGAGGATCCGCTACTGGATCTTTGCTGCAATACAATTGTTAACAACTAATTTGTAACTTTTACTGTTCTGTGCCATTTGCATTCTGAACTGCTACTGCCAGAAATATACAGCCAAGTTTCCAGCCAAACTTCAGTGCTAATTCATTGGACACTTTTTCATTATCAGTGATATATATTATTGATATATACCTCACTGAATATCTCTGGGAAATGAACCAGCATGGGATGATGTATATAATATGTGATGCCGTTTGACTAACTGACATGAGCACAAATGAGTCATGACTAAACACATCCCATCATCATTATCCTAGCAGCCTTGTCTTTCAGCCAGTTGAACACAAGCACGAACTTGGCAGCACTGAGCTTTGTTATAATTGTGTAAAACTAATCATCAATAATAACCTCCGTCATACATGAAACATGAATCTGATACCTTTGCTCACAATACACCACACAAAGTATTCATCAATTTAATACTGAAGTTATATATGCTGGTGTTTTCTATGTGTATGGTTCATACACAATAACATGTAATATATTTCTCAGTGTAAAACCTCATGCTTTTGTGGTTTCTTGTGATGTTATCCTTTGTTAACATTTTTGGTTAGCATCTTGGGGCTCTGAAGAATACCATCTGTGTATCTACGGATGTCATCAAAATAAAAGTTTGTTTGTTTGAACGCATGGCAGTGCTGTAGGTGTGATCACCAAGAGCTGACCAACAATGTCCAGTCCCATCTGACCTTCACCTGTTAACATACTTTGATCTAAAGAATATTCCTCAGACCATATACACTCTAAAATGTGTAAAACTATCTCATAAAGAAGCCCAAAGCAGGTGGATGTCAGAATGAATTAATTATCAAGCAACATATTAATGTTATCTTCGCTTAAGCTTATATAGATTTGGTAGATAAGACATCATCCTCTACAATTCTCTTTCTACATGGGGTGTCTAAGGCCACAGAGGCCTCTGCTTGTGTTTGTCGACAGGGTGGCCCGGACTTTAAGGGAGTGGAAGTAACAGTAACCGGGTCAAGGTAATCCAGATTTGGTCCACGGCCAGCTGGCCGGATAATTGATATGAATCAATTGTAGTTTACACAAGCTCTAAAACGGCAGTTTAAAACTATGCATAGGTAGATTATTTCACACCGTGTAACCACTTAGGTCCCAGACTGCTGTTCGTTTGTTTTATCTTATTTAATCACTGTCCGAGAAAATAATTGACGGTATGTTTCAATTGTAGCTGACGGAAACATACACTAAAACATATTCATGCAAAACTCATCTATGAAGTGTATGGAACAAATATAGGTGTGAGTCGTGATGCTTTTGACATCAAATCCCCCTCGACCAAAGGCTCTCCTCCACCTTAAACACTTCTTCGGTTAACTAAATAGCTTCGAAAAAGGATTAAAAATACATTTTCCATCTCACGGCGATCCTTCTACCTATTATCAGACTACCACGCAATACAGCCATACAATGTAGCAATGGTAGTTTTAAGGCATCTTCAGTATCCCACAATGTACACGTCAGACAGCGGTCTTTGCACGGTCAAACACGTTACAAGTTTTGACAGCTGCTTATTGTGCCTTAGTTTGCCTGCGGCCACGTGATTTTGTAAAGGGGCATCACTCTAAACGAACTTATTTCATGAATCCGGAAATCGGCTTATTAAAAGATGTGGAAGAGCTGACAATCAGGAAGCGGAAGAAGGTTGATTTGCGATCATCCTTGTAGCTAGAGTTGTCGCCAAGGAACGCCGAAGACCCCAGCTCTATTCTTTAGCTCAATACGGTTTGAAACCATACTCATCCGGTCACTCATTATATAAAGTGGACAACACTGTTCAAGATCTAATAAGCTGTAAGAAACAACTAAATACCTTCGTGCGATGCTCAATGTGCTTAAGCAAAACGGAAAACGCTGAGGCGTGTCAACGATGTTTTATTCTGCGACAATGGCCGACGATCAGATCATCCTATGATAGTTGGATGACTGGTGTCAGTAGACAGGACAAAGTTCTTGAAGTAGGAGTAGCAATTACGTGTCGGAGCCCATGAACTGTCGGAGCCACCGAAAAAGGTTGCAAAAAAGATGCCATCAATATTGAGAGACTTTTCTCGAATGTTAAGATGGTCGATGGTATATACCAGTTTCCCGTCATGCCATACTTTAATAGAGCCATCTGTCTTCCCGGGAGTGTTCAGGTGGACCGACTGAGCAATGTTCTGCCAAGTACCTCGCTTAAATCGCCAGTGCCCTCTTCCCATGGAATAACCTTTCACGGAGTTGCAGACATTATGGTCACAGAAATGTGACACCTGGTGGTGATAGTCTGGGATGTAGCCGTACACCTCTCCATCTCCGTCCGCCCTCCACATGAACCTCGTCGAGAAACAGTTGTCGGAGTGTCTTCCGCCAGAACAGTTGGTCCATCCGCCAAACAGTCCCGGCAGTTTACCTCCACGTCTGAAGTCAAAGTTCTTGTCAAAGTAAAGGTCATAGCTGAAGGTCATGACAGTTCTGGGGCTTGTTGGTGTTGCAAAGAACTGGACACCTTCATTTGGACCATGGCTGCTGTAGCGACCCTTCTCGTAAAAGACTCTCAAGACGTGGTTGTGTCCTCCGTCAGGGTCAGTGACAACGGAACCAGAACCATGATCGTAGTCGTTGGAGGTCAGTGCATGCATACCATTGCGGTAGTTGTGCTGGTCGAATTCCTTATGTGTCCATAGAACACCCCCTGTGCGATAGAATAATACAATGTAAAACTCAAAGTAGACACACCCGTTGCTCTTGTCAAATCCTGCGTTTGTCGTCCATTAAAACTGTAGGAATGTTATTCACACATTTTATTGCTTGAAGAAATCACCACCAACCTCACTCATTTGAGGTTTGGTCACCTGATTAGGAACAGGACAAATCATTTGCAGCTAATGTTACAGTGTCAGTTAAAATTCTACCGTGCCGTACCATGTTTTCGGGGAACTTCTTTTCCCGGTAATTTCTTGCTTACAGTGAGATAACAGCGCCACGTGTAAACACTGTCTCGTGTGCCGAAGCTTCCGTCGCAATCGGAACACAAAAATGTTTGAAATGTTCAGTTTTCACGGACGTTTTGACCTATAATTGTGTCAAAGTACTAAAATTCTACCCTAGAACGTAATGCACTCTGAGAACCTTCATAAATGTGGTCATAACTTTTGAAATATCGCTCGCAACTTTTCAATTGGACCATAGTCTGCTCGAGTGAAAAGTCAAACATAAATATCACGTGACTCGAATGGCGTGTTGTCGACGTAATAAAATAACATTGAACACCGAACTGGTCACCTCTTATATATTTTTCTTTGTGCAGCAGAATTCGTACCACTCATGTTACCTCTGGGTTCATTTAAAATAGTACTGCGATGATACTATACTGCGCAGACATAACACGTTTTATTGGATGAATGTGCAACTGATTGAATAGCTTACCTTAATTATGTTTATTTTTAACGAATTTCACCAAAAAAGTCCAATAATCAAGAAAAGAATTACCTGTTTGCTTGACTTTTAAATTAAAATGATGCTTTGTATCGGTTCATTTCTATGGAGAAGAATGCATCACAGGGGCTTTCATACAAGGACATGACCCAGCACAATAACGCGTAACCCGAAAACATGGTACGTCACTTCTAGCGCTCCTGCTTGGGGACAAGACACGAAATGTACGTTGCATTGGAAACCAGCGGTAGACAGAACATTCTAACAATACATTTATAAAAGGTGACGTGATACTTATTTACGGAATCACAGTTTTGATAATCTACTGATACACAATAATGGTCCTGAAAAACTTTTGCGTTATTACCCCGAAAACACGTTACACCGTGGTATATTGTAAAGCAAACGTCACTGTGTTCTCTAATCTGATTGGTTGAAAAACATGATCAAATGGTATTCGATTCCCGGAAACTGCAAGACTATTCACTGCGTATTGACACGTAGAAACATCGCAAACAACTGTTTTGTTGTGTCATCAACAGTAGTGAAGTCATTGAAATCATATTGTGACGTAAAGTTAAAATGACGTCACAAATGAGCAACTCCAGATGCTAACATGGGAGCCAGCTGAAATGGCCTGCTGATGGCACTTCACTGCTGTACCCGTACTCGATGTGAACAGGTGCAGAGAGTAAAACCCTTTGGTTTACTTCTTTGTTTACAATGTAGATAAACATCATGTGATGGCCAATTTCCTGGTGTTATTGAGTATTTGAAGCACGGGAATACATTTGGAACCGACGGGGAAATGTTTATCTCCTAATTATTCCCTGAAACACTGATGTGAACAAGGGCACCAGGGAAAGTATCAGTTTATCAAAGCAAGTTTCATACCTGAATTGGGTGGAATGTATGAATTGTATTTTGATTCCGGCATGTTTCTGGAATCCTGGCTACCTTGCCTACCCTCTGGTTGTGGTAGTTCATATACTTTAGACAAGATAACATTGACGTACCTTCTACGAGAGCCAGACAACACAGGAGAAGTACAGCTGGTTGCATGACTGTCAGCTGCTGAAATTAAAGGACGTGATGTCATGGTGCATGTCAGTCATATTACCCCATATATATGGAAGTGACATAACCATATGAGCAGACCATTGAACATTTTGTTTCTATCGTAATCAATTGCCGAACAGAAACAAAAAACTGGGAAGTATTTTACGTTATCCTACCATATTGAAAGCAACAGCAGAGAAAGCGTTGACCATACTCACGTGCAGCACTGATCACGTCGAATGTGCTTTATACGCTGTTGAGAAAGATAACGTTCCTAAAGGCTTACGATCGTGATATAATCGTGTGTAAGCCTTCCAAAATGTCCAACCGTCTGGTACTGCTGGATATCTACGGAATGTTTTATATAGCGTGCGATTCAGCCATGTGCCATATATGGATTTAGGAGTGAGTAGAATCCTTAAAAATTTATAAAAAAAAAAATTTTTCGAGATTTGTCCTCAACAGACACAACAGCTGGCGAGATTTTACTCTGGTAGGAATAGGGATCTTTCTGCCGTTATCTGCACTATCTGCTTTGTACACGATCTGTTCAAAACGTGACAAAGTGTTAACGAGTTGGACAAGGATGGTCTGCTTTTGGATGATGTTCTATTTACAAACCTGTAACTTTTATGTTCGCTGATGGATATTCCTCGAGATATATTCAGATCTTGGTAACACAGACACTGTTTCAGACAGTAAAACGTCGTATTTGTGTCGGGTATCCAAGACACAACATACTGACTTCGTACTAAAACGCTGGAGTGATGCTGTGGGGCGAAGCGCCATCACATAAGTTATATGTTCCCGCTAGTTTCAGTCTGGAAAAGAGTGAAGTAGTGAATACCGTTTGGCCCAAAATTTAGTATTAGTTCCCCTAGAGCTCTGAGGGAACCAGACATGGTTATGGGCATATGGTAATCATGTGTAGAATGGACGGCTGTGAGAACCACATTTCCAAGTTTATAAATCAAACCACTGTTATTTCCTAGGACGGTGAGGGGAACTATAGAATTTGTAGCTTTTTACGTGTTAGTTTGTTTTTACGAAGTAATGGCGTCACTCATCCCCTCTCGCTTGTTTATTCGGATGTATCCATCTACAAGTCTTCAAATAAATATGTTGTACTTGACGTTTCGTTTTTAGATACGCTTAAACGACAAAGTATGGTATAGGACGGTTAATAGAATCCCATCCTTGTGTCAACACAAGCCTCGGAGTTATCTGGCTTTAATGAACTCGCAGTGATATATTTGATATCAAACAACAACCAGGTGAGATTATCTATTCATTGACAGCTGTGAACGTCACATCTGTGACCTCGATCAGACAGGCTGGAAAAAGACTGAGTGCAACACCTATTAAATAGGGAACAGTATGGATGGCAGATGGGAGGATGTATGTAACTCAGATCTGATGCTGAATATATCGTATCAATTACATTGTCACATAATGGATTACAAAACTGACAATTTTATCAAGGACATACAGGACAAAACTGTGTCATTCAAAATCATTCATGTACGTTGTATTGCTCCAGACATACAAGGTGTGATGAGGGACAGGGTTGGCAGTCTGGTTCCCTGGATCTGATGCGCCTGCGCTAACGCTCCGACACTGACCCAGACAACCACTGCCGCATGGTGGCGTTCATTGCAGGGAGACACGCCATACATTTACTATAGAAAAATCCGAGGACGGCGGGTTAGAAGTTTTTCATTGCATTTTCATCGATACTATGGCAAAGTGTACGTCACCAGAACAACGGCCATCGTTACTTTCAGTGTTGGAAAACGTTCGAGACACGAAAAACGTCGATACATAGGCGATATGTAAACAATGACACACCTCCTACTTTCATCACCGACATGTGCTTTGATACTTCGTGTCAGCTCGCTATTACCAAGAAATCGTACACATAAAACATAGATCTGAACGACCACACTGACTGAAAATAGTTAGCATCTTCATTTTGGGGGAATTTGATGACGTGTAATTCATTGCTTTGGCCCAGTCATTGTAACTAGAAAATGGTTTTTACGTTACATTATTATAAGTAATAATAATTGGATCTAACACTTTTGAAACACATAAATGATTCACTCAACAATGTTTATTATTTGTATTCATTTGGTATATTATTGGTATTCATTTGGTATATATCCCTTCAATATAACACTGGGCCACATCATAGTGGCATTGATCTTCAAAAGTTTAACAGTACTCATGGTATGGCAATATCTCGGCGATGCAACTGGGAGGTTGATTACGTATTAGAGCATTATATATAACATTGAATACACCCAGTTCCCCAACCCATATATAGCTACAGTTTTGTATACAATAGGAAAACAGATACATCATGAAATATTCATAACTGTGTGTGCATTAGCTTGTTTTGAAAGAGCCCATTCATAAAAGGAAAATGTGCTTGTCTACAAGACACTGATACACAACACTCCAAGATGGGGCTGATGTTTGTTGAAGACATGTTAAGTAAAAAAACAGTCATTGATATTTCATAATGTGTCCATTTCCTATTACATAAAAACACTGTAGCTATGTTCGGGGTTGGAGAGGGGAGGGGAGAGGAATACATTCAATTTTGATACCTCTAAGACTTGTTATTAAAATCACAATAAACAGTTTAATACTAATACAGACAATGCTGATTGCATGACACAAGCATGTCAGTGAAGCAATCTATTACAATTCCCTTGGCTTTTTAACATAAATATAGACATGAGTTATATACAGCATCAGAGGTCTGTCTGTCAAAGTTTTCGGATAAAAGATGTTGGTTGGTTTGTTGTTTAAGGCTGCACTCGGCTCTAAAAATGTTAAAATGCAGGACTGTACATATAATTGTTTAAGATACATACAAAATTCTTATGGTTGAGTAGTGGTCACATACAAGCAATGCATGCATATGAAACTCATATTAAACAAAATATCTTCCCCTTAACATACAAAATTTAGTCATTCAGTGTTTGGGACATTTGTGTATCTTCCAATATCGACTGGAAGTTTAAACCTACTACACCTGAAAAGAACCGTGGGTTGTCTAAAGTGTATAGGGATAGGGAACGTAAGATTCTTTTCCACATTTAACAGTGATTTAAAATGCTGTTAATAGAAGGAATCAGACAAACTATTGATAGAACTACATCATTGTTTAAAATGATCTTTGTTTCGAAAAGTGAATAATTATCTTCACACCTTGTGCTTATCACATATGTTCAAATTCAAATCTAAACCGAATATTTTAATGAGCAGCCCATCCTGACGAGACAGTGTACATTCATCCAGTTACAGTAGTCTGCACCAATAGCTTATAGCCCTTGTGGTGTACACAAGCTTTTTAACTTGGAGAGGGATTCTGCCACATTCTCCTCAAACAATAGCATTGTTTGCAGTTTGAGAAACCTTTCGCACATTGTTGCTGTACATCTTCAATAATTTTACAGCATGAGGTCCCCTATATTTCTTCACACTTACACACCATAGGAACAATCATAGCATTAAATATCATATTAATCTTGAGGTTATTTTATTTTCAACTTTCTTTTGACATGTGCACAGTGCCTTAACATCCTTTTTACTGTGTGCACCAAGAGTAGTTAGTGCTTTAGTAGAAATAAGTTTAGGTGTTAACATACTACCCAGTATCTATATAAAGATATTATTTCTAGATACACACCACAAAATTAAGATGTAAAAAAATAAAATCACAATAATGAACTGGTCAACAAGTACTGAGCAAAATACTCAAAATTCAAAAGCAAAATCACTGATGGTGAGTTAATTTATGTATGCATGCACTGATGTAAAGTATAATAAAGTAAAGCCAAAAGTTCAGAGCAGCCTTTATTTTTTTAATTTTATTTATTAACTGATATCTATCTGAATAATTGCTGATGTCAGATGATTTGTATCAGATGTACTCTAAGAACACCAGGGTTATCATGCTCAAAATAATCAAAGTACACTGATACTGGTTTCAAGCCACAAAAAATACAGTTCTCATGACAGGTTTCATAGGTAAAAACCACCCTTAATTCAACAGTTCAGAAACATTGGAATGTTTACCTATCTTATAAGTTCTTCCCTTACATGTATGCCAATGTATTAACATACTAATCGTACCATTATTTTTGTGTATTCAGTTTAGGAATATAAAGTATCAAATTCATTTTTTGAGCTGTAGATGTGTGTGTATTTTTGTAGATTGATAATTTGATTCACTATGTTTATTATAATCATAAACGTTTCTGAATGATACTGGCATATGCGTTAACTGTTTCATTTTCTTTTGTAGAGGCTAAATATCTGAAGGCCAAACCCTAGCTGCCATGAACCTCATTCATATCAATCTAAGCGCTTTACCTTGTAATTTCACAAGGCCGTCGAAACATATATCCGCCAAACCTACCCCGACGCGATGGATGGATGACACGGGACGTATTGGGCGATATTTTCGTCATCAAATGTGCTAAAATGAAGATGCTAACTATTTCCAATCAGTGTGGTCGTTCAGATCTATGTTTCATGTGTACGATTTCGTGGTAATAGCGAGCTGACACGAAGTATAAAAGCACGTGTCGGTGATGAAATTACGACTCGTGTCATTGTTTACATATCGCCTATGTAACGACGATTTTCGTGTCTCGAAACTGCTTAAATAACGTTTTCCAACACTGAAAGTAACGATGGCCGTTGTTCTGGTGACGTACACTTTGCCATAGTATCGATGAAAATGCTATGAAAAACTTCCGTCCTCGGATTTTTCTATAGTAAATGTATGGCATGTCTCCCTGCAATGAACGCCGCCATGCGGCAGTGGTTGCCTGGGTCAGTGTCGGAGCGTTAGCGCAGGCGCATCAGACCCAGGGAACCAGGCTGCAGGGTTGGGGGTTCGGTAAAGTGAGTGAGTGAGTACTGCTTTTACGGCGCTTTTAGCAAGATTCCAGCTATATACAATATCACTGAGGGAGGGTTCGTTAGAGGTGAGTTCTGTGGATTGTGCTGGACTGCAGAATTGGAACCATAACTGTTTCGAACATTATCAGACAAAGAAGCACAGAATATGGCATTGGGATAGACTTATTAGACTATATAACAGGGAAAATGAATGCCTTTCTGATACCACATTAAGTCAAGATGGGTAGTATTGAAAAGGTCATCTTTTCACACTGACTCTATAGTGTAGGTCAGTTATGGACGTTGACTGGTTCCCTTCATATTTAAAAGTTTTAAACTGCCTCTCAAAGAAGCACCAGAACGAAACAGAAGAACGATTCTTGTTTCAGAATATACATTGGCACCTTGGCAAACAGTGTTTGTGCGAGTGTGTGAATTAATATAAAGGGATACCCTCATACTTCATGTCTCTCCTGACACAAAATGAAATATTTATTTGTAGGCAATACCGTGGTCGTTCAATCACCAATTCAACTTTTACATGTATTTTGTCTGTTTAATTAGCAGTACAATATAGTCATCAATACTGCCATGTGGAGGCATGCAGTGACAGAATGTAAAATGCGATGTCCATTGTCATGAAGAGAATTAAAATAGTGGATATCGATGGCGGTATAGCCAAGTAATCGACCCTGGGCTTTTGTCGTTACGCTATAACTATCTGACTGCCCAGTATATCCATATATCGTTGAAACACACCAAACGTGTCACGTTCAATTATAGAAAAAAGTGTGAACATTGCGATCTAATTGCGTCGTTTACCCACTAGACTCACTTCTCGGTGTGGAAAAGTTGAAATTGTACAGTGCCTCACAAATAATTTGTTCTATTCATCATGATGACAGAAAATGCTCAGTGAAGTCTATGTGTGCCCAATACAACATCCATACATACTCCACATATTCAAACAAGACAGAGCAGTTTAACGGACACAGCACTGATATGAATGCAGCAACAGCACATGGTGATTCTTTTCGGTCGTTGTGTTGGGGTCAGTGTGGTGACGTTCCTGCCCTATACATACAATGCTGTTGTGATAGGACCAGTACACACCAGATCTCAAGATTGTCCTCATCCCTTGGAGTTCAGTACGTTTTGTCTAAGGTCACCCGAGATTGAGTTGATATATTTAAAGAATACACTCGTGTCATAGTAAAAGAATATTTTATTGTTATAAGTATATGGAATATGTACAGAGCTGTATGTAAAAGATTCATGTTCATGGTCCTGCTTCACGTGGTGAGGCAAGCACTACGACTGTGTCCATCCTGGGACAATATTGAAGACACATCACATCGGCAACATGGCAGCAATATTGTCACGATATTCTGATGAGCAAACACAAATGTACACCGACAAATTCGTCGAAAATACTATGACGAAATTCTAATGAATATGATAAAACTCAACAATATTGCTGCCATATGTTCCGGACGATAAAAACGAACGTTGCAATTATAACACTGCAGCATCGTTGTCACGACGGTGTGGTGGAAGGTAGGCAGTATTGCAGCCATATTGGATGTAGGAGTTGAAGGTGATACATATTCTGATGAATTGACAGTAAGTGAGAGTAGGACGGTGAACAAACTGGAAGATTATGTTGGGGTAATCTCTATTATTGTCTCCATTACTAATACCCACCACATTTTACATGTGTTCTTTCACATTTATGTAAGTGGTGTTGATAGGTCATGTCTCATAACTACACGTGAGTTCGAATCCCGGGTGGGACTCAACCCAATCAATACTTTAGTGACAAATGAGTCTCAAATATAACGTTTGGCAAGATACGTTGACATGAAACTGACCGCCGGTCAGGACATTCACTGTTACAGACTGACACCATATTTTCTAGCAGGGTGTGGAACATCAAACAACAGCCTTTGTTGAGATCCAGTAACCACGCACAGCACCAAGCCATTCCATCACATCACATGTTCCCTCGACTTCTTGCCCTCCCAGATCCAATCTGTAAAATGTAACATTATCATTCGACAACAAACAAAACATAAGACGTACAAATCATATAAATAACTACGACTGGATCGTGTTTCCTTTGATATTTATGACGATTTTAAAAGTGGCGTCATCGACATTGTCACCTTCCAGCGAACACACATTTTGGTGCGCATCTACTGTCACGGAAATGGTATCAAAATGGATGGACTGGTGGTCACACGTTGCCTTGGAACAAGGAGGTTAGTGAGTGAGATTAGTGTTGCGCCGCACTCAGCGATTTTCCAGCTATATGGCGACGAACATTATCTACGCGTTTGGGATACGGAGGCGTGTGTCAAGCAATCAGCTAGGCTGACCACCCGATCCTGTTAGTCGCCTCTTATGAAAATCAAGGTTAGAAAATCAATTCAAGTATAGGTTACTGAACACTAATTCTAACCCGGGTCTTCATTGGTGTAGACAAGCATTGAATACTGAACATCAACTCTAACCCGTATCTTCACGGGTGTAGGCAAGCATGGGTTTCCTGAAGATCAGCTCTAACTCGGGTTGTAACGGGTACAGACAAGCACGGGTTACTGAAGATCAATTCTAACTAGGATCTTCATGAGTGTAGACAAGCTGAAGATTAATTCTATCTCGGATCTTCATGGGTGTGGACAAGCATGGGTTACTGAAGATTATTTCTAACCCATGTGTTCATGATGATGACTGCCGACACAACACAGAATTCCCTGAACATGACTGGCACTTGTTTGATAAAATATTTCAAACTGTCAATCAAGTACATGCCAGTCGATACATTCACATGTATGCAAATATTATTGTACATTGTAAACACGTATCTTTCGATTCACTGACACGAATCACTCATTTCAGTGAGATTTCAGATTTAATTGGACGGAACGGTGCCTCGGTAGTTATTACAACTCAAACAGTGGAACATTTGTCCTACATTACATGCTAGCACACATACAGCAGATGGCAAGGCATAAAATGAGGGTGTCGGTACATTACACCAGTTATTACAATGGCCATTAACAACTCCTGGTCAGTCAGCTGTCATGCATGTTTACTGACAACCTATCACAGAAAATGCATCGTGGGGTAGACGTTAATGGCGATATGTTACTAAGCAGCAAAAAGTCGACATATGTCACAGGTGAAGTAATTAAAAGAAATGTGTAGGCGTTAGCTGAGAGATTCAGTGCAATAGTGTACCCGTTAGTTTAATGACGTGATAATAGGGTTTTGATTGTGTCACAGCTGTATGTCTAATTATGAAAGTCGTACCAACCTACATCATGCACATGCACGTAATAATACAGAGGGTGCATATATAATAATATATTTTTTATAAATAATAATTACAGGGCGTGTTGGGGACAAAGTGGATGAGAATCAAGCACCTGCTCCCCTGTGTAACACACTATTAAAGTCCGTAACTGATGATAGCAGTGTAGACTACAAGTAAATGAAAGAAGTCTTTCATAACCATAATCGACTTAGAACAAACCTCTTTCAGAAATACAACAAAGTCTCAACCCACAAACCCAAGCCTTTAATGCATGCATGCAGAGGAATCATGGCCGTGAATCCTAAAATAGTAAATGCATTCATGCATGCCTGAAGTGGAATGATGCCCGTGAATAATAAAGAAGGTTAGTACGTGTATGCATGCTTGCAGTCGAATCATCCGTGCAACCGAAAACAAGTTTATTCTTTTAGTGGTATCAAACTCGTGGATCCTTAAATAAGTTAGTTCTTTTTTAAGCGTGCATGCAGGTGAATCAAATCTGTCAACCCTAAATTAATTTAGTACTTTAAAGATGCATGTGCTTGAATCATATTCGCGGATTGGATGGTATGCAAGCACACTGTGGACTCATGGCCGCGAATGGTAACAAAGATTAGTGCACTCATGCATGTATTCAGTGGAACTACGGCCTTGAATTTGAAAAGAAGGTGAGTACATATTTGCATGGTGCATCCATGCGAACCAAACCCATACTCACACCCCATGACAAGCAGTCACTTTAGTCGCAGTCGTCGTCCCGAGCGTTCATCAACGACGTCTCCTCTTCACGCTTACCTTCAACGTTGCCGGAGGAGGAGTTCTGTCCGCTGGATGAAGAGGGGAATAGAACTAACGCCACATATATCCCGAAACCTGAAGCGAGATTATATCCAACTCAGTGTTATTTAATGATAGCACATACCATGGGTTAACAATAATTATTTATTATTATTGTCGGTGTGATTGTAATAGTGAAGGTATTACTGATACATTTAACATAGACTGGCATCACGGCCCGGCACTGTAAAGGTATAGCTCTTGTTTACTTGCCGTTAATAGATGTGCATGAGCGAGTATCTCTTGGTCAGCTGTATGACAGTATGTCAACTTGATTCTCGGTGGAACGTCGAGGTGATGCAGTGAGTTAGTGTGCTAGCTTGATGTGGGCGAAAGCCTATGGTGATTTAGATCTGAGTGTGTGAGTGAGTAAGTGAGTTTAGTTTTACACATCACTGAACACTATTCAAGCTATATGGCGGCGGTCTGTAAATAATCGAGTCGGGACCAGACAATTCAGTGATCAACAGCATGAGCATAGATCTGCGCAATTGGGAACCGATGGCATGTGTTAACCAAGTCAGCAAGCCTGACGACCCGATTCCGTTAGTCGCCTCTTACGACAAAGATGGGTTACTCAAGGCTAATATTCTAGCCCGGACCTTTACAGGTCAGGTGATATCACAGCGAATTTCGCGTGTCAATAAACCAAGCATGTTTAATAAAGCTCCATTTTCAATCGAGAATCGGATAATCCAGCCGTTTTCAGCGTATTATTGCTGACTCTTTTCATCATATTCATAAACTGTATCAGCATATAGTAATAATATTTATCGACCGCCTCATATTTAGAGGTACGATGGTCATGACAATATAGTGATTCTCGCATCACCTTTGTTTTATGCCGTATTCTGATGTTCTAGCTGTGTGGCGACCTGTCACTAATCGAGTCTGGACCAGATAATCCAGTGATCAACCTACATGAACATTGATCTACGCAATTAGGCTATGATGACACATGTCAACAAAGTCAAACTGCAAGATGGCCCTATACCGATAGCCGCCTTTCACGACAAGCATGGGATACTGAAGATCAGTTCTGGCCGGGATCTTCGCGGATCTCTCCCGTATCACCCTCCTTATGAACGGCTGTAAATATGAACACACAAATTCCGAGCAGTCAGTAAGATTTCAAGTTTTGTTATCAGTGACATACCCAGAGCAACAAGGATAATGTAGCCGACGACCCCCGTGACGTTGGCCGCCGCCGCCAACAGCACGATATTGATGACGATGGACAGGACTGGAAGATAAGGCACCAGTGGCATCTGTTTAAAGAACATTGCAGAGTGAGTGAAAGCTGCAATGTTTTAGGCCGTGGTAGTTATGACACCGTTCAGGTGTACAACGCTGATGAAACATATGAGCACGAGGAAGGTCCTCAGACCAAAACAAAATAAATCATGACAAATCTGGGATTTGAACCTAGAACAGGGTACTACGGCTGGGCACTGCAAGTCGTGAACCTTGTTGTATGTTTTGCATTTCGTGACCGTTGTATATTTTGCATTCCCTGACCGTTGTATATTTTGCATTTTCGTGACCATATATTTTGCATTTTCGTGACCGTATATTTTGCATTTTCATGACCGTATATTTTGCATTAACACTGTATTAACACTATCACATCGACCTCTACTAACACAATGACAGGGGGCAAGTATACGTTATCTTGCTAGGACGCCAAGCTGTCACGAAATGGCACAGTGTGTTTCAATCTATGATAGAAAGAAAACACTATGACGCTGAATACATGACCTCTTGTACTATGCCGCCCACATACTACCAGCCACTATTTTGCAAACAAAACATCGCCCCAGAAAGTTCTGGGTAACAGAATGTATGAGGTATTCAGTGTCTTCTGTCGTTGTTGAACACTGATTGGCGCAATAACTTGACCAAAATGTCACAAATATCACCTTTGAGTTTTCTTACCATGCTATCATTTAGGTATTTTTCCCTCGTGACAAAATGTATATTTAGAGAAATTGCATCACATGCCATGTGTTTCACATATGATAAATCACACTGAGATGTGTCAATTACTTGAACATTGTCTTGGGTGTTTCATCTATTAAACTTGTCTTCACTTGTTAATGAACGGTTTTTTTCACAGACCCGGGGTCGCAATTCAGACAGGTTTGTTGACCATCAGTTTTGTTGTTCTTTTCTGTGACGTCTCTCTAATCATCTAATTATCTTACTTTGAACGTTTGATGGTTGTTTGTATAATGTCGGAGTTGGCAATGTAACAGTTACATGGCGAAGTATGTAAATTTGGACCAGGCAATCCAGTGATCAACAGCATGAGCATCGATCTGCGCAGCTGGAAATCGATGACATATGTCAACTAAGTTAACGAGCCTGGGCACCCGACACCGTTAGTCGCCTCTGACGTCAAGCATAGTCGCCTTTTATGACAAGCATGGGTTGCTGAATCCCTGCTCTACTCCACATCTTCACGGGTCCTGAACGCCTTCTGAAGACCAGTTCTATTCCAGGTCTTCACGGAATATGAACATTTGTAAATGACCTAAGCTTCATTTGTTAACCCACGTTATCTTATACAACAGGGTTGCCTTTACACCTTACATGTTAACACCAGGTGTCAAGGGCAATCATTGCGTTGTTTTAATGCTAAAATTCGATGACTGCGCCATAACTGGTGTATGTTGGGAATGACAACATGGGCTCGTGTTATATCTAGATTAGTCTTCGCTAAAGGATTTGTACATGTAGACCCATTAGTCATTGATCCAAATAGACTTTTAAATACATAGACTATTATGTAAACGGTCACGGGGAACATGTTAACTCGAGAGGGCCAATGGGGTAGCCAAGTAGATAAAACCACTCGTTATGCCATAGACCATGGGTACAGTGCGTGAAGCCTTTTTCTTGTGTTCCCTGTCGGAAAATGACTTTAGTAATCGTCCCTCCATTTATAAACACTGTAATATAAGGGTGAATGAAAAATATGTACTGTATGATTGTGTATATTTTGTAACTGATAGAAAGTGTAAAATTCCAAATGGTAGTAGTGGCGATCATAATAACGTTTCAAAACTAATAATGTTATGAAATAATAGCATATTTCTGTTAAATCTTGCTATTTCCTTAAACATGTATACGAACGTTAAAGCAAAATGAAAGTAACCCTGTAGAATGGTATATTCGTATATGGCGTTTTTACAAATAAATATCTTGAATTTTCAAAAATTGGTGAAACGACGCTAAAAGTGACGTAAGCCTAAACTCACACTATCACCGGTTCAGGAGTATGCAATACTTACCCTGAAGCCGCTATGTTTAGCCGGTCCGGTCTGCGTTGCCATCAGCGCTGTAAGGAACACTATTAACCCCAGCAGAAGTCCTAAACACACGAACGCCAACGCGCGCCCGTGCAGCAGGTCGTCAGTACCACTGACGAGCTGAAGTCCCAGACCCAGTGATGTGAACACAACAAGACACACGAGATACAGCAACCCTATTCTGTCCGCTAAGCCACTAAACCCTGTTCTCGGTTCACTTACTCGGTCATCACTTGACAGTAGGGGTTGTTCGTCCGAGCTAACATTTCGGTTTTCTGAACACCCTGATCTAACATTACGTTCCTCTTTCCTACTAAGTAATAGAATGCCGTTTGATATAACGAAACTTAGAAATATTGATATAACGTTGAAGCTGACAAGGTTGGAAATGTCGAAGAGAAGGGCGAATAGAGACACAAGGAGACCCATAACAACTGTAGCCCTGACTGGCACCTTGGTGGTTCTGTTCACTTTGAGGAAGGCCTTCATGAAGAGTCCGTCGCTCGACATGCAGTACACATGTCTTGATAAATTATATAGGTTTAAGATATTAAGGTTGCTGATTCCTAACGTCGGACCTATACTGACGACATATTTCGCCCACTCTATGTGCTTGTAGGCAAACGCAGATGGAAGAGGTGCCCGAACGTCAATTTTTGAGTAGGGTACGAGGAGGATGAGTCCACAGGATGACCCCACGTACAGCAGAGTTACAATGAGTAATTCTGAGAATATTGCTCTTGGGATGGATTTGCTAGGCGTCTTGCACTCTTCCGCTGACATACAGATGATGTCGAATCCTTGAAATGCATAGAAACAGGCTGCAGTTCCAGCCAGTACTCCACCGATGCCATACGGCAAGAATCCTCCATGTTCGGTGTTGGTGATGTTCCTGAAGTCGCCGATAACTAGACCCATAATGGTGACGAACAGCAACACGCATACCGACACACCCGCCAACAGGGTGCTGATGAAAGCGGAAGCTTGGACTCCAAGGGAGATAATTATGATCACCACGATCTCATATGCGCATGCCAGGAAGTCCAGACTTTCACTAAATGGCGGCCCGAGGGTGACCTTTCCGAGAGCTTGGACTGTGGATTCGTGGACGTTGTTATTGAAGAGCGAGTCGAGGTAGCCACTCCAGGCCCTTGCTGCAATGGCACCACTTGTGATGTAACCTACAGAAACAAGAAATAAGTATACTGCATGCAGCTGAGACAGTACTCACTGAAGTGGGGATTACGGTTAAGAATCGATCTCCAGCAGTCTGGTTTAGGCTCAGACGTTTACAGACCGGTCTCATGACCCTTGAAGGTCTGGGGTACAATAGGCCCTCAGCAACTCATTCTCGTCATAAACAACGACGATGCCTCTCATAGGAGGCGACTAACGGGATCGGGTGGTCATGCTCACTGACTTGGTTGACATATGTCATCGGTTCCCAATTGCGCAGATCAATGTTCATGCTGTTGATCATTGGATCGTCTTGACCAGACTGGATTATTTACAGACCGCCGCCATATAGCTTGAATTTTACCGAGTGCGGCGAAAACTAAACTCACTCACTCACAGACTGGTTTGACTGACCTATGTATAAGTATAAAATTATTGTGAGTAAGTACTTCATTACTGGCATCTTTCAGTTTACCTGTAGGACTACATGAACCATGAAGCTCAGGAAGTGAACCCAGACAAAAGCCAGAGGAAATGAAACGGGAACAGAGTGAGCAAATGAACCAGGAATAGAGGGTAAGGTAACCCAGGCCATGAGGACATGAATCCAGACCTAAGGTGGTGACAGTGAACCCAGACCTAAAGCGGTGACAGTAATTCCAGATCTAAGGCAGTGACAGTGAACCCAGACCTGAGGCTGATGATGTGAACTCAGTTTTCAGATTTGGGACGTGAGCCTAAACCAAAGGATAGGGTATTGAAACCACACTGTAACCAGACCTACGGGTGAAGAAGTGAACCCAGACATCAGTATGCGACCCAGTCCTCGTGCAATAAACGCCAACGCTACTGTTCTATGGTTGTGTACCTTTTACACTTGACCATATTTGGTTGATTGTTGTTTAATGCCGCACTCAGTATTATTCCAAGTGCAAAGTGACGGTCCGTAAATAATCGAGTTTGGACCAGACATTCCGATTGTCAACAGCATGAGCATCGATCAACGCTATATGGATGACACGATGACAAGGGTCAACCAAGTGACCATCCGATCCCGTTGGTCGCCTCTTACGAGTATGGATCAACTTTATCCCGGATCTTCATGGGTTCACCAGGGACTATTTAAGCAGGTTCAGTTATCAGGTTGTCTATAGTTCAAATCACAATCGATATCAACCCGTGACAGCAGCTGTGACCAGTACAGGCACAAAAATATTGATAGAATTTCCATACCAGCTGTGCTTTTTCATGTAGAACGAAAACAATGCAGAGTGATATTAGAGAATAATTTATCAGCACATAGACATATGCTGACGTGTGATGTTTTATTACGTGCACGAACTGATACCCGCCACGTTATATGGATGTTCCAGTACAACACAATTCATTCCACATCACGGTTACGGTTGATGAGCCGAGTATCTGGTTTCATTGCGGTTTACTGTGTCTACTGAGATGTGTCATCATAGAAAAGCTGAGTTTGGTTTAACGTAGCGGAATCCTTCGAGAGATAATACTGCATTTGAGCTGAGAGTTTAAGGACGCGGAAGTGAGTGAGGTGTTATGTCCACACAAGTGATGAGACACGGGAGATCGGGTATGGATCTTCCAATTAAATATTCAGAGCTTGTCATTTTCACTTTCAAGGTATTTGGTGTATATACAAAAAGCAATTGTCTGACACGACTGGGTCATTCTTGGTTCCTACCCCGCTTCCTACCCTACTTTGGGACCTCCCCTATACTACACCACCGTCCTCTCCTCGACCTGTAAAGATCTGAGTTTGAATTAGGCTTCAATAACCCCTGCTTGTCCCAAGAGGTGAATAACGGGGTTGGTGGCCAGGCTTGTTGACTCGGTTGACTCGGTCATTGTTTCCCAGTTGCGTAGGGAGATGTTTATGCTATTGATCTCTGGGTTGTCTGGCCCAAAGTTTGTTATTTGCATAGCTGGGGCATCAGCGTTAAACAACACACATGCAAACGACCTCTCCTCTGAAGTGCATGTACCTACCCACAAGGGCCATCCAGCCCACAAGGAAGGCCAGCAGCTCGCAGGCACTCTCATAGACGTAGGTATAACTTGCACCGGTCTTAGGTATCCTTGCGCCGAACTCCGCGAAACAAATGGCGTTAATGACAGTCACCAAGCCGGCCAAGAGGAAGGACAGTAACACACCTGGTCCTGGTGGGTAAACAAGGCTTGACGGTCAGTCAGTAATTCTTTCAGATTATGGACTTTCGTCATGACAAGCGTTCACGTTATGGTATATTCCAGGAAGGGTAAATGTATTTCATATTCCACAGTGCCGCTTCATGTGTTTACAACACAAAGACTATTACAGGAAGTCACAATGCTAAACAAATATTGCAAACTGATCAACAACGTACTTCATGATTGTTCGACATGCAGTTACTATATTGGGTTAATGCTACCCAAATAGGACATATGTACATACGTAAAGCTACAAACATGAGGATTTGAACAACTGATCAATAAAATATATTGAGTTAGGTAAACATGACACATACTGCTGGGATAAGGATTGGAATTGAGTGGGCGTGTAACGTTCCGAATACCCCTCACGCTTATGCCCAAGTCACGCCTTGATTAACACTCTTTATGTGAAAGCCGCACCAGCATGCAAGTGGGTAATTGTCTACAGCCAGCATTGATTTGACATTGCACAAACACGTACGTGACGTGTCCTTCAGTCATAACACGATATGTCGGTTTGATTAGGAGGAAAGTCTGATGTGTTGCAGAATTTCTGCCAGAATCGGCAAAGACATACAAAGGTATTTTGCTTTAACGTTTTACTCAACAGACAATTTACAGGATCACAGCTGGTTCCATTTCACCGACTTACCCGCCTGAACGAGGAACAAAGAAGAGAGATTGTCTGATCTGTTTCACGTTTACATACATGCATGAATAAATGAGAGACAAGGAAGAGGGGTTCTGGTTTTGTTCTGGTTTGACTTGGTCAATTCCTATATATCGAGCCATATTCAAACAGTTGCACATGATGTTGATCACTGGATTGTCTGGTCCAGACTGGATTATTTACAGACCGCCGCCATATAGCTGAAATATTGCAGCGATGCGTAAAACTAAACTCACTCACTATATCATTTCACAGGTATCTTTCGTGACCGGCATAGGCCTCAGGCCTGGAAGCTCCTTTAAGAAGTTAACAACAGCCTTAGTAACGCTTTCGAAAGGGTATACGTAGAGTAGTAGTATGGCATTATAAGTTGTCCACTGGTCACGAAATGAACATGGGTTGATGTATCCTAGATGTTTGTTTCATTTCTCAACTCATTGGCCCAGATGAACTCATTGGCCCATTGGCCCAGATTTATCGTATTGAACATCTCACTGTTGCTCTTGAATTGACTGCAGCCATCGCTTGATTTTTCAGACGACAAGAAATATGGAGAAATCTTCCTTCCATTGATTTGCATTCGCAAATATCGGTATTTTTCGTCATTTAGTGCTATTAGAGATACATAATTATTACATCGAAGCACCAAATGAGTTCTGCATTCACAGTGGGCTACATTAAAAATGTTACTCGCTTGTAAGCGGGGTATATTGAAAATAACAGGTGAGCACTCGTCCCGTCAGAAAACGATATTTATGTGTGAGGCAAGATAATTCCTAATGTGAAACAGATATGATAAATTTATTATGTCTGGCGGAATTCCCTAGATGAATCAATATGCCAATACACGTACCGTTATGCGTGGTCTTAAGGGGAGGATTTTGCGGGGTCTATTTAGAAGTCTCAACAGCAAGATGCCTGTCTAGTCACGCACACTGAAATGCATTGTATTTTAACAACACATCATTTCAGGTCCAGATCCAGTATCCCTGACCACTGACTTTCTTAACATAATGTCTCACCTGCATATTCTTTGGCAGCCACGCCCACCAGGACGTATATCCCCACCCCCACCGTGCAGCCCACACCCATGAATGTGAGGTGGGTGGTAGTGAGGCATCGCTTCAACTCCGTGCTGTGGTCGTGCTCCGAGATGACCTTTTTTTTCCTCATCCGGTTCAACAGGTACCACAACCTTTCCTTCGAACCCCCCATTATTGACAGTGACGGATTTCTTACCCCCGCATCCTGTAGACAGACAGACAGACAGACAGACATAAAATTACGGAAACCATTATTTTTAAAGACAACTTTGAAAATATTACTAGTATGTAATCTGATGCAGCGAACGTCACAAAACTAGATTTTACCTGTCGAAGTCAACTTCTAACGTCCTCTACCACTTTCCCCTGTTGTGTGTATTAAGGGAGTATGTTTGCGCGTTTGCTACAAGTGAACAGTTTTAAAGTCATAACTGCGCTCTTGAAACCTGTCAGCACGATTATGGCTTTCCGAGCCTAGAAAGAAGCAATTATGACAAATATGGGATTCGATCCAACAAAAGCCAGAAGGAATCAACTCTGCATATAGAAATGCTCGCCATGTAAAACGCGAAAGCTAGTGAAAGAACATACGTAAGCGCACATTCATTCAAGCTCAGGCCTCATATCCGAATCGTCCGAACTAATCAACCAGCTGCGATGTAACGCCCTCAGAGGCTCAAAACGTAACGGCAACCAAAAGCCATGATTAAAATCAACTAGTCATCGAACTACATATGATCGATGTGCAAAATATTAATATCATAGCTAAAGCCTATTTTGTAATGTTGCAACTACAAAAGAATGATATAAAAACAACGCCAGTGGCAGTACATGTGATTATTAAACAACACGTATTGTAGTTTCGCCACAGCATTGTCAGTACGTTCATTCTGCAACATTCAACACGCCAGCCTATACAATTTGGTTACCGTTCAACGTTCAACCAACAGGATGCACACTGACTGCCGTCAGGTCTTTTGACGAGGAACTCCACATTTTAAGAAATCACTGAATAATTTCATATATTTTGTCACATTGATGCTTTTAACGTGTCATATCTACATGAAAAATGCATCATACTGACATGTTCAGAAACACGAGGATATTGATACACACCTGAAACTGTATCCCATGAACAAAGTAACAGCTTTCGTAGCCATAATATTCACACCATCAGTCAGAGGAGAACGGTCTAACATATGGCACTGCGGTGCCATATACTTATCTATCCATATCTATCCATATCTATCCATGCCACGCTTGCATTTTACGGACTGACAGTTGATACGAAATGATCCGTGGAGGATACTGGTTTCGGTTCTCTAGGACAGGACGCAAACAGGCGAACACGGGGACACAATACATACCAGATGGCAACGGCAGTTGGCTCGTTGCATCATCTGTAATGTGTGTTAAAAGCTCTGTAAATTGTACGGTTGTGTATGATGTAATGGCGAATGAATTAAGTATTAAAGTGTTCTCTTGAAACAGTGGTTTCGCGTTGTAAATTTAGCAATGCTTTCTTTCTCCCCAGACATTCCCTGAAGCTTAAAATTAATCTTTTGACGTGTGCAGAAGTAGGTAATTTAAGCGATAAAACAGCTGCAATTCGAACATTGCCATGTTCGTCACGGAGACAGAGTGCTTAGCCACAAGTGACTCATCATTAGTGACATTTCCTTAGACTCACATATTAATTAACTGTTGCAAGAATAATTTTTATTAACTGAGTGTATGTTTCATCTTTCCGTTGATTTCTGTTCCCAATGATACCTGAATAAATACCATAAGTAAGTTAAACTCAAGTTTAAACTATCCCACAGACAGCCCTGTTGAACCTATATGTGCATGTAGCTAGCTTTTGATGATTTCCCAGCTGGTAGATAAGCATTGAAAGCAATTGGCCGAAACTAAATTTGTGAAAACTATTCTTGCAAGAAATAATTAGCAAGCAAGTATATGGGAATTTCACTCACTTATGACCAACTTCTGTGGCTCTCTGACTAATAAGTTAAACCTGCTATAGTATGCAGTGGTTGTTGCATCACATAAACATCACAATACAATTGTTTTCATCGTTAGTGACAAAGTATGTCACGGTGACCTAATACAGTGTATTGTTCACTCGGCAGTACAGAGCCAGGTGTGACGTCATTTCCGTTCTTTAACTGGCACTGTATGGCAACTATCCACTATCATAATCCTATCACAGCTTTCAATGCCAATGTAAGGTGATGGAGTAACATTGTTGAGCAAGGTTGTGCTTGTATTAAATCGTTTCTGTTCAGATTCATAACCCTGTGTTTTGACATTAATTGGGGCGGTAAGGTAACCTATCACTAGTGGCTAAAGCGTTCGCCCGACTGGCCGAAGGTCCGGGTTCGATTCCCCACATATTTGTGGGTACGATGTGTGAAGCCCGTTCCTGGTGTCCAGCGCACTAATATTGTTAGAATATTGCAGAACGCTGCGTAAAACAACATTCAGTCACACACTTTGACAGCAATTACTTGTTCATTAGTTGAGTAATTGAATGTGTTTACTAAGAATACACATATTTGTGGACATGGTCAAGCTATGTATCTAGTCACAGTCATGTCTTTTTCCAGTTTCACAATTCGGGAAGAGCGACACGAAACATATTTTTAACTGTGATCGCCTAAATGCTACAAGATCTCGGCAGTAAATGTGAGAGCTGGTTTCATCCAAGCCTGGTCCCATTTATCACAGCAGAGCGTGACCCTTCCCTGTTGAGTATTCTCTGCGTGTTTACCGTTAAACAAACCATGAACATATTTTCTAAAACGACCGTGAGCTAGACGTGCTTCTGATCTAACAGTGTGTGACGGATTACGGAAAGATTGTGCTGAAACACTCCTATAGTGCATTCACTCGGTATAATGAAAATCTCAGTATATATCTGCTGGAGTGCGTCATTGTATAATAACAACAATAATTATAATAATAATAACAACGCAGTGAACGATACATCAGATCTATGAACGCTGAACACACAGAGAACAGAGTGAATGGGAGAGAGGGAGAAGGAGAGAGAGACACAGAGAGAGAATGAAAGAGAGCAGATTCACGCACACATACCTATCCCGTCTCCTGTTAAAGAAAACTGCATGGTGTTTCATGGCCCAAATAACCAATATTGCAGTCGATTATTGTGTACCAAACGCTGTAGGCATCATATGTCCACTTAAAGAATGAATTCACATTTAAAATTCATTAATTATGCGAACACTAGTGACAGATGTCACGCTTCATATTGACTCCGTTACCATACATTGCATATCAATAATATGAGTCAACAACTGGACATCAGCTGCTGAACGAAACACACATATGCACGCAGTCCAGATCGGAAGATTCAAGTGTCAAGACCTATACACTAGACATGGATATTACAAAACATGAACAACATACACTATCTGCGCGTGGTCGCTACAGTTCTTATCCTATACTAATATTAGAGTCATGGGAGATTGTGTTTTTGAACAATGAAATCAGTGCATGAAATTGTGTCTAAAATGTCTGAGATGTTGACCACTTTGATGAAACGCAAGAGCATAATGTGCTTTCAAAACTTGAACATTAATTGTAACGAACCTGGATTCAGACACGGGCCCTCGTGTCTCTGTGAAGATTTAAGACAGAACAAAACGTTTGAGATGACTCCCTACCCCTTTCGAGTAGCGTGTCGCCTACAAAAATTTAAACTTAATCCTAATGTCTACAAAGGCATGAGAGTCTACGGATTCTGACCAACAACTACTAACTAAAGTCTTCTATCTGACGGCACCAAGAAAGGCAACTCAGGACAACGTTGAACCAATTGTAGTGTCTGATGCCGTTCGCCCGTCTGTGCACCTAATCAACAGATTGAACATACCAAGTCAGAAATACCTGCGAAACAATCTTTGATCGAATATACATAATGAATATCGACATAACCAATATGAATTTCTATTTCATTGCTGATTCAGCAACGAGTGGTTTGAAGGTATCGATCTCCGAACAGCTGTGCTATGATAACCTTCAAAGATAATATTAGTATCCCTACATCCTTCAGATGCGGGATACGGCCGATATACCAATTTGTATACATGAGATATCAGTTTCCGATATGGTTACATACACCCATCAACAATGCGTGTTTCATGACAGAAACAATTTTAGAGACGTCCATTGTTCCCAATGGGTGTCAAATAATATTTAGTGTGAGTGATTTGGGGTTTTCGCAGCTTTAGCAATATTCAATCAATATCACAGCAGGGAGACACCAGAAATGGGTTTCACACATGGTACCCAAGCGGGGAATCAAACCCAGATGCATGACGTTACGATCGATCGCTTTAACCTCTAGGCTACACCTGTTTAGAACTGTATTATAATGTAACTATTGAAATACAGCCATAAGGACACATATCTCAAAACGTTTTTTTTGTCTTTATTGTATTAATGATTAACGTTTTGACAAAAGTATTAGCATTTTTTCATAAATACCAATTTGACAAATAGCTATCGAAGCAGATAACGTGATTTTCACATTGCAGCTGCTCGGGGGGAACAGGAACGGCCGTTTCGTCTGTTCTCGAAGCAATCAGTTCAATAATGTCGAAGTACAAGGAGGTCATGTTTTCCACACAGGCAGTTATTAACCTGCCTCGCTTATATTTTCTATTCTGGTGGATCACTGAAAATTGGTGACGATATCAGGTGTTCGGATAACTTACTTTGAAAATGAGACTTATGGCATGTGCAGGGCATCCGGTGCTAGGAGATAGATGTGTTACACATTGTGTAATATATGGATGTAACACCCATGTAATGTATGGATGGGATACTGTCAGCATAATTTAATCATATTAGTACAACACTTTGAAACCAAGCTCGCACACCGACACGCACACGCACACGCACACGCACACGCACACTCGTAACGGAGGACTTTGAAGTGTCAATGTATTTATACGCATGAATACATACATGTGTTATGGATCACATGGTTTCCCGTTGAATGAGAGTTAAAAGGAAGATTTTATCCGTAAAACGGAATTGGTGGGTGTGGTCCTAAAACCAGTGCTTGATAAAATGCGCAATGGTCGCGGTCTGACATTGCGATCCCCTGTCACAGTACCATAGAGTCTTATCCTATCCAAAAGTTAATAAGTGAAAGTGACCCACCCATATATATAATTATATTAGCAAAGAAGATTTTTCACTGACACCATCCTTCCACGCATACCACGTTTCCGCTAATTTGAACTCTGGAAATCCGTTGAAGAAAAAAGCCTCAGAGCGCATGTTACATGAAATACGGTACATTCAGACAATGATCGAATGGTTACAATATTTAGTACGGTTTATTGCTTCGTTGCAAATATTGAACCACGCCAGTTAGGAACGTTCCACCCTAAAACAAACAAACGCTGAGTATGAAGATTGAAAATGTAGCTGTATTAAACATGCTTGATTTACTGACAAAAATTCGCCGTGGTATCACCTGACCCGTGAAGGCACTGACTAGAATATTGGCCTTCAGTAATCCATGTTTGCCATAAGAGGCGACTGACGGGATCGGGTGGTCAGGCTCGCTGACTTGGTTAACACATGTCATCGGTTCCCACATGCGCAGATTGATGCTCATGCACTGGATTGTCTGGTTCAGACTCGTTTAAATACAGACCGCCGCCATATAGCTGGAATAGTGCGGCGTAAAACTAAACTCACTCATTCACTTGACTAAATCGAGGAAAGCCGGTAACTTGGCACGACGCATATTTGATATACAGCTCAAATCTGACTCATTCAACTGTCACGGCACTGGCGATAATTAAGATACATCCGATATGCAACCATAAGCTGTATTATAGGAGAGACATTATGTAGTGATTAATGTTCACGTTCAAGCCAAGCAGCCCCAAACTTGGACTGATGTAACTTGTTATAGTAACAGACTTAGAATTATCCTATGCTTATGTGCATGTACATGGACAATAAAGTATTCACAGCGAAAGTTTGTGGTTAACAATGTGACATATGGGAATATGCATACACGCTATCGCTGTAATAATAGAAACATAAGTACCACTGAAAATATCACGTAATAAGTGTGTGCAACATTTATATCAAAGTGTTCGACAGTCCTGTTACTGACAATTTCTGTGTCACCATGTACTAAATCTTTTTAGTGGCCTTGCTCGACTGCGCGCAGAACTTGAAATAGATTATCTGCTGTGCATGTTTACCCGACTTCATGTCTGAGCCTCACGATTTAACCGCTATCGCCCGTGTCAAATGTACCTCGCTATTACAACAAAAGAACACCGCCATAACGTTTTCTGTTACAGTATGACGAGTAAACTTGGCCACGTGGCAAGGCAACTGAACGCAGGCAGAAGAATGTGTCCTATTAAATAATCATGAAAGAATCACTTGATTCAAATTTACCTTACCTTAGTACAGTACAGTGAACATGGCGCTGACGGACTGCAGATGATCTAGGAAAGAATATTCACTACGATAACAGCATACGTGCCTTCTTTGACCTTTGACACTGCAGGTTTGTTTACCGGGAGTCTTCCGTGTACTGGTGACGTATTATTGACTGGACGAGTCTATTTCAGAGTGGGGGCAGACGCAGTCAAACGTGACTGAGTTGACAGACCAGCTGGTTCAAGCTGACTGTCCAGAGCTGGCTCTCTCTCTCTCTCTCTCTCTCTCTCTCTCTCTCTCTCTCTCTCTCTCTCTCTCTCTCTCTGTCTCTCTGATACAAAATAGATTCTCTCTCTCTCTGAAAAGAGAATGGGACTGAGGATGCAGCCGTGACGCAAACCAACAGGACAACCATATTAGTCTATTTAACCCGACTCGCAACGGACACAGGACTTATGTTTGAGTATATTTCCTTCATTACTTTGGTACTTCAGTACCAAGCAATATTCAACAGATAGGAGGGCGTGAGTATGTGTGCGAGCATTTCTCTCTCTCTCGCCCGATCGATCGATCGATCGAAAGGCCGGAGATCTTTCTGGTGCCCTGTGAATGCCATCATCTGCCCCGTATGGTCTTCTTCACAGTGCTAAACTTGTCGTGAAGAAGGATCGGGTGAATGAAGCTTGCCATTGTATCCCAGCTACATAGGTCGATGCTCAGTATGCCGATATCTGTTCTACTTGGTGCAGACTCGATTATTTCGTGACTACCGTCGGGTAGCTGGAACATTATGTGGCGTTATAGAACACAAGGATTTCGACAATTCCATCCCATGAATGTTATCTCAATCATCAGTGAGCTTTGCTTCATCAAGAATTTAGTGAGAGTGACATGTTGGCAGGCAGTGGATGAACGGCTTTCCTTCAATTCTCCCAACAATTCAGTAATCGATGATTGTCGTACAAGGCGCCTAACGTGATCGGCAGGCTCGCTGATCAATGCTCATGCTGTTGATCACTGGGTTGCCTGGTCTATTATCTACAGATGGCCGCTATATATCTGCAATTTCGCTGATTGCAGCCTCAAACAACAAACCAACCAACAATCTCCCACCAGCCCTGCTTTTCATTTCGACGTGAAATAATGTTTCTCCTCGAGTGATCTTTATCACTTACTTCATGATTGACCCTTATGGTATCTGCATCTTGGGCGAAGTTCAGTTAAACCATAACCTGCAAATTGAATTTTTGCGACATCAAGGACTAAATTCAGCAATTTTACAGTAGATCTACACTGAAAGACAGTCAGGAAAGTTGATATGCCCTGTCTCCCTTTCAGTTTGAAATGTCTGGTAATACCCAAGTAAGGTTGCAAATACGTTTATGTGACCATGTGTGACATAAAATCTACAAAACCACGAAGTCAAATCAGATGAAAAAATATGTTTAATAACACACATAGTGAAGATTAACTCATACATTTAATCCTATGTCTTTTAGATGTACACAAAGTGTTAATTTAGAATGCATTTAATTCATAATATTAAACAATATTCTAGCTACAAATAAATATACCTTTCAGAAAAAATATATTGGCTCTCAAATGTGTACGTTTCGTACTAAGGAACCTAAGACGATTATTCATTTACTTTGTGTACATGTCAAATGAATAAGTGAAAAGATGACTGGCTGGCACAATCTAATTTTTGAAGGCACAATTCTTTTTCAAATGGTGCATAACTTGGGGATAGGGTGGGGTGGGTTGGGTGGGTGGGGGTAATAATAACCCATTAGATGCAATATGCTTGATTGTAAAACAATCAATCTACAGATGTAACAGAAAAAACATTCAGCATATGCAAAGAGAAATTGTAAATTATTACGATCTGATGAAATTTCTTGACTTTTCAAAATGCCAATTTTCAACCTTTTTTATACATAGCGGTCATCCTTCCATACCCTCTTCGCAACTTTCGACAGATAACATTTAATACTGAATGTTTATGGTAAAAAGTTCAGTTTTGAATTTCAATGAAATAACTGTTGCATTAGACGGCATAACAGGTGTCCATCCTGCAAAATGCGACTGAACGTACTGTGTACATTGTTATGCTATGCGATGTAACCATACTGTACAACATTACCTTTGGGCAAATAAAAAAAATATACAATAAATATTTCTCCTCGCGACTGTGGTAACTAATGCTCTGATGTGATAACAATAACATACCATCACACAAACAATGTAAATCCCACCAGCCTGAGCTTTCTAGATCTTCATCTACATCTAGGACACAAGGCGTTTTATACGTTGTAGTGGGGGTACAGCATTCACAGGAAAGCGACTTGATCCACATCAGAAATTCAAACATGCACAGTCAATACGGCAACAGTGAATAACATTTATCTAATTTATATGTGGTTATTTTTTTCATTTGAGTGTCCGCATGCTGGATGAGGCTGGAGATAAGTCACTCAAAACACATTACCTTTGAACAGACTGTGACAGATGTATTTGCCTGTTGGAATTCAATGCTGAACACATAAGCGTCAAAAGTGGTCATAAAATACATGTAACAGTCCGGACTGACGGCCTGCGATGTCACCACTTTTTAACATGAATATTCATTTCTCTACGACTCAGTGAACAGACTCCATACTGGACTGTGGCAGTTGGATCCTCTTCTAGTCCCAGGGTAACAACAAGTAGGACCTTTGCACATTTAAGATATGAAGGCAATCTGTGGACAGACCCTCCACCAAGAAAACAACAGGGGGTCATAAGCTTCAGTTGATGGTCAGTCTCCTTGTAGTCCTTGGTATCCACAAACAAATGCTCTCACTCAAAGATGGTCGTCTTCATTCTTCTAATCCTAGAGCATTTATATTTATTCTCAGTTGTACAAAGGGGTATAATCGTCGAGGTGACCGCAATTCCCACACCTTAACATGGATTTACGGTAGTTTTAGCGGTAAGTTTGTTTTGTACAACGGCATCTAGTACCTATCCAGTAACACCCTGGAGATTTCCAGCTATTGTGCATCGCAGATCGCTTGGACACCCACGGTCGTATATTCAAGCGTTCTAGATATATAGTACCTAGTACCCCAATATTTCCAGGCATGTCAACTCCACATACGTGCTTGGATTGTACGTTTTCACCAAAGGTACATTCTGGACTTCACGTTTTCTTTCACACAGGACAGTCCAGGATATTACTGGAACAGACTCTTAAAAACAACACTCACAGCTCACTTTTCGCCACGGGGTAACTTCACCGTTTCATCTCACTCATCATTTAGGACCTTTCATATTTCATGGAAGGGGAGGGGAGGATATATTTATGGATCATCATCCTCATCGCCACACACCACACACACCACACACACCACACACACCACACACACCACACACACCACACACATGGTCTATGTGGGCAAGTGCTTCATCATTTGTATTGTGGCCAAACGATAACACGTCTCTGTGTCGACGACCAGGCGGTGCTACGTGGCCTGCTAAACATGGTTCCATACTGGCAGACCAGACAGACTGACGTGGCCTGCTAAACATGGTTCCATACTGGCAGACCAGACAGACTGACGTGGCCTGCTAAACATGGTTCCATACTGGCAGACCAGACAGACTGACGTGGCCTGCTAAACATGGTTCCATACTGGCAGACTAGACAGACTGACGTGGCCTGCTAAACATGGTTCCATACTGGCAGACCAGACAGACTGACGTGGCCTGCTAAACATGGTTCCATACTGGCAGACCAGACAGACTGACGTGGCCTGCTAAACATGGTTCCACACTGGCAGACCAGACAGACTGACGTGGCCAGGTAGACATGGCTCTATGCTGACAGACGAGGCAAACTGAAGTGGACATATAAACAATGATCTATGGTGACAGACCAGGCAGACTGAAGTGGATATGTAAATATGGCTCTACGCTGACAGGCCAGACAGACTGAAGTGGACATATAAACATGGCTCTATGCTGACAGACAACGGCAGACTGAAGTGGACATATAAACATGGCTCTATGCTGACAGGCCAGACAGACTGAAATGGACACATAAATAATGCTCTATGCTGACAGACCAGGCAGATTGAAGTGGCTAAGTAAGCATATCTCTATGCTGATAAACCAGGCAGACTAAAATGGACATACTGACATGCGTCTATGCTGACAGACAACGGCAGACTAAAGTGGACATATAAACATCGCTCTATGGCGACAGAACATACAGACTGAAGTGGACACATAAACAGGGCTCTATGCTGACAGGCTGACAGACTGACGTGGACAACTAAACTTTGCAGCTAGAATGATTTGACCAAGTTATTAATATGTATAAATATTCAGCAGAGTTAAAATGGCCAGATAAACATGACGTTGGGAGACCGAGGAATCATGTCACGGCCATGGTGACAGGTATCTGTACTGACAGATCAGGCAGCACGAAATATCCATGTCGACACAAAACTTTACTGACAGAACAGCCAGCGTGATGTGGCTAAACACATACAGTTTCAGATCACGCGTTCACTCAGACGGGTGGTTCGGTGTGGTGATACCATCACAACTGACGACACATTAAAGCAGCGCTTCTCTCATGTTTCACAACACAGTGTCCCACATCGACATAAACCGCCGTTGTGAGCAGATGTCCATTCTCCGAGTCAGTTGTCATCAGTCTTCCTGTGTACAACACCTCTTGATTACTAGACGCAGGAGGCAATTACAGACGCCCCGAGGTGATATGGATGTATTTTAACGCCAGCTGTTTTGGCTATAACTGGTGACCGATTTTTCGAGAGTCATCCTGCAATATATAACTGAATTACTTGTGCTCATTCAGGAAGTTCGATCTTTCTTTCCTGCTTAAATCTAATTATTCACCACAAAACAAAGTACGAGTTTCAGTTTGTCTGCAGCATGCAGTGATCAATGAGTTCAGCAGACATCTAAATCATCTACGACTAGTCTAGCGGCGGTGATGCAAGTGTTGAGACGTCCACAGTGAGCTATACTTTCGCGTGTCCAGATATGTACATTTATCACCCAAAATTGTGTTCCAGGGGAGATATAGCTTCTGTGAGATCAGACGAAATATCAGATGTCGTCTTGACAGTATATGTTGCACCAATGCCCTCACAATGCTATGACGTCATGAATTTGATGATGTCACAATGCTATGACATTGCTGCACTCCAAATCTAGTGTAATTTTTTGTTAATTGAACACTAATGCAGGGTGATTTTGAATGATAAATAGAATCTCACCCTAGTGTCTACTGATATCACTTATACCAACACCCGTTGATTAAGGCAAAAATATCCTAGGCAAGCTTTGGATTTTTGTTACTTTATCAACTCATGTTGATATACTGGATAGTAGACGCTTGGGTGATCCATGAGATTCTCTATATAGTCACATAACAAACTTCTCTTGCATGATGACCCGTGAAGGTTCAGGGGCAGAATAGTCCTTCAGCAACCCATGCTTGCCATAAAAGGCGACTATGCTTGTCGTAAGAGACGACTAACGGGATCGGGTGGTCAGGCTCACTGACTTGGTTGACACATGTCATCGGTTCCCAAGATCAGAGCGATGCTCATGTTGGTGATCACTGGATTGTCTTGTCCCGACTCGATTATTTACGGATCGTCGCCATATAGCTGAAATATTGCCGAGTGCGGCGTAAAACGTAACTCACTCACTTGTATGATATAACTTATTGTATATAAATATAAAACACTGTGTCCGTCCGTTATAACATACGTTAGCTTATAACGTATTCCAGGATATATAAATATATTCCAATAAATCTCCACTATATGACTATATCTCCACTGATGGATGCATCAACGGCTGGCTTTTTATCCAACAGGTGTCTACGCTGGGAAGTCGAGCGTACCAATCACAACTCACATTCGCTTTTCAAATTATATAACCGTTCAAACTTTGCAACAAAAATCATGGAGAGGAAATCTGACAATTTCTGACAATTTGTCTGTCAGATTTCCCCCAAAATCTGAGTCGCACTTCGACCAAACCTTCTTTGTTGATACTGGCAAACTCGGTTATAACGACGGTTTAGCTGACTGGCTACTGTGAGAATGCGGAGCCAGCACATGGAGGTAGTAAAATTATTGGGCCGAGACAAAGATGCATCCAGAGTTAAGTGTAGGTTTATTGGAACATATACACTGGAGTTAGCGAGGATGAGCTTACATATACTTGTTTGCTTCACCAAAGCCATCAGCATTGTAGACCAGTATCGGGTTCTCTTCCCACTTTTCGCAGACACATCGTGACACGACTGGAGTTCTGTTCAAACCCTACTCACTCGGAATAATCGCAGATGTGTAGACGTTAAAAAACATGAAGTTATTTCCATCGTACATGATGAATCCTGTTGTGTGTGAGTAAGTGAATGCTGTCAACACTATCCAAGCTGTATTAAGGAACGTTGTCAAAAACCAGGGACAGGGAAACAAGGATTCGTATTATAGTGCGTTCGTTGTTTGGTTTGTTGTTTAATGCTTGATGCTTGTCTACATAAGACAATCCACTGATCACGAGCACTAGCATCGATCTACACAACTATGATACAATGACATAAGTCAACCAAGTCAGCAAGCCTGACCACCCGATCCTGTTAGCCGCCTCTTACGACAAGCATAGTTCACTGAAGATGAATCAGCAACGTGTTCCAGGCCTGTTGTTGTTGTCGTGATATATCGCGGTCACGCTGTGGAAAAAGGTCATTAGTTTTGTCGCAATATTCTATGTTGGCGCAAGGGAACATCGACCTATATACTGCGGTTATCAACAATACGTCGTCATCGAGAATCGATACATCTGTCAACGGGCGACGAAGTTGTGTAAGACAACGCATTTAAGTTGGTTCGAATCTTGCAGATATGGCTGGAACTACGTTATCGATACCACAGAGCCATATGTTTGCTCACTGGCAGTTCATTCTTATGCCTCCCACACTGGCTTCCCACGTGTCTTCGTACACAGCATTCCCTCAAGTCCTTCATCGTCGGAGTCTTCCAAAGCAGGTCTTTTATCAAGATCTTTCTTTAAAGATCCCCACACAGGCTTCCCTAAAGTCTTCCAACACAGGCTTCCCTAAAGTCTTCCCACACAGGATTCCCTCAAGTCTTTCATCATGGGCTTACCTTATAGATCACACCCCACCCCACCCCTTACACACACACACACACACACACATACACACACACAGAGGCTTCCCTCAAGACATCCAGCAAAGGCCTCTCTCAGGCCTTCCGCACAGGCTTCCCTTAAGGCTTCCCACACGGGCTTCCCTAACTGACCTCCCGCACAGGCTTCCTTCAGGTCTTCTCATACAGGCTTCTCTCAAGTCTTCCGACACAGGCTTCCCTCATAAACCCCACACACGTGCTTCCATCACAAACTCCTAATTCTTCCACATATGCTTCCACGCACAGGCTTCCCTCACTGGAATCCAACATAGACTTTCGTCACAGGCTTCCCACTGAAGCATTCCCTTGAAGATTTCCACACAGGCGTCCTATAGCAGCTTCCGTCACAGGTGTCCAACACAGATCAGATGTGACAAATGTACTGATCAAAGCGGCCGTAAAATCTGAACGATTCACCTGAAGACTGACTGTACAACGCTGTTGTAGAACTACGTATTACCTGAACCAAACTGGACACGTACGTTCCGCAGTCGCTCTATGTCTGTGGTCAGCCATGGCCTTGCTGACCATATTAATGTCAGCACCGGGACCTGCAGGACGGGGTCTGAACAAGGTCAAGGAATAGCCCATAATGAAACGTTCTTGTTCCTGGGAGCATGGCAGAGTATGTGCACGGACTGTTAATTGGAGATCAGCACTCATCTCGATTCCCCGGCGCCTCTTATTGGAATTCTTGCCCAGATGAGGATCAGTTGTACTGAACAGATTAGAGATTTACAGAAAATAGACCTACAATGGAGACAATGTAATTGCCACACAATGCCGCGAATGTCTGCCAATCTCTTGGCTCTTAGACCAGACGCAGCATCTGTTAATGGTTCGATTGCTCTAACAATACCGGCATATTAAATCTCTGAACTATTTCCATATCTACAAGAATTGATTATCAATCGCAGATAGGATTATCGGAAACGAACATAAGAATCGTTTTGACACGAAATGATTGAAAACGAGCTTTTGTTCAACAGAATCCAGATTTAATAATAGTCGTACCAACAAATGTATGCTATTTTGTCTGTCATGAACATTATTTTTAGATAAAATTTCTGTGAGTTCCAACTGTGCCTGTCTTGTGAGAAATCTAGAACCATTAGCACGCCTAGCCTGTCATACAGACCCTGAAAAAAACATATTTAAGACAGCCCATGCTGTCACTTAAAGGTCACATGCAACCAAAAAATCAAATATAATTAAAACACAGTCATCACTTGTTCAGTCAGGGCTGGTGGATGTGCGTTCATGTGTAACGAGGCCTTGTAATTGGCCACTGGTTCATTTGCCGATACGCTTAGCCGGCTCTTTGTTTATGACTGGTAGGTGTTAATTTCAAATTGTAAATGGTCAGTTATTAAAAATGGGCATATTGTCATTAGCACGACAGACTGACAGATATATAGATGTCAATAAACCAGACAATTAGTTTTCTCTGTGACAGAGTCAGGTTATCACAATCAATATTCCAACGAGTAGATTAATTGCTTGCTCATGTATACAACCGAGATTAGACTATTGTTGACGACCTCATACTCCGGCCAGGCATACTGTTTCAAACTATGCGAACCTACTCACTGCGTATGCGTTATGAGCGCAGCGCAGCATAGCTGTTGAAACCATTTTCCCCCAGCGCTGGGGAAAATTAGTGAATCCTTTGACGTCCGATTTCGCGAGCTTTTTGTCTAAGCTTTTTTTGAACTTTATAGGTTGAATTGGCATTTCGATGCTTTGTTCCGGTAAGTGTTTACCGAAAGGTATCAGAATCTGCAAAGTTTTGTTTTACGTTGCATATGACCTTTAAATATGTAACACAAATGTGATTTCCACACTTTTTGAACACGAAGAAAGTTTCAGGGCCCCTATTCACTATGTATATAGATTTCTTTTAACTGTTTCTTTTTTTCTGCAAAATATGTTCATTTCAGGAACTTGTTTGTCTACAGCACACCCTACGACGAGATAGATAGATAAACATTGACATGTAAAGGCTCTAGTAAACTCATTTCAGCTGTATTGCTTGTGGTATTCCAGCTACACAGGATTCCCTTAAGTCTCAAAGCAACTATTACAGCAAGCCATTGGTGAATATTGAATACACTGTCTGCATTTGTGGTCCACGACGTATCTGGAATGTATTCAATTTGTATATAGATAGATTTTGGACAAACTGGATTCCATGTGGGTTTTATATGTGGGATATCATACTGGTACTCATACTGGAAAAGACTAAAATGGATCTTTCTATCCCTGTGTTTTGACAGTTACGGAATCTTGAAATACACGACTCATGTATTGCATGCAGCAACCAGGCTTCGCTTGTACATTTTCAATGGTATTAATCCCCCCGCGATCAGAATCAATTTGTGCGTGTTGCCCAATTCGAATTAATCTTCACATCACAGGTGATGTGTCAAGAATCATCCAAATAAACGTACACTGTCTATTCCTCTGTCAAACTACGTACGGATGCAGTTTAAACACGTACGCGTGTTTTTCGCATCACCAAATCATCTATCTGTGAAAGCACAAAAGGTTGTACAGCCTATGGGTCACCAGCTATGTACTAACGATGTGACAGATTTGTACAATGTTTGCTGTAAATACACCAAGAGACTTACTCTTCGACCCTGGTCCCCCCGTGACACGAGCATACTGTGATGACCGACATAAATGTCGTCATTGAGATGCAAGATAAGAATATTTTTGGGTTTTTCGCATCTGTAACAGGTTAGAGAGAAATATTCCACTTTTATGGATATTGTTTACCTGAAAGGAACAGTGCATGTTTATACTTGAACCAAACACTTGGGGTCACTGCAATTTGCTTGTTGTTTAACGCCACACTCAGTAATTTTCTGATATCAGATACATTATATTTTTTATCACTGACTTCCGACAATATTTCAGCCGTGATATGTGAACATGTGACAAACAGTGATAAAATAATTTATACGAAATATTAAAGAAATAAAGAAACATATAATTATAGACTTCGATTATGATACATGATATCTTTTCTTGGCTTGATCGATAAACGACCATGTTGTCAGTCACGTTTGCGTACATCCTTATGACCAATGTGAACGTTCGGGTAGTCAATGGATGCGGGGAAGGTGGTGAGAACTTGATTTTCCACTGATCATTATCTTCATTCTGTTTTATTAAATACCCTTCGGCTTTACGACACCAAACTGTGGTTCGAGGACGACAGGGAGGAATTCTTGTGTAACAGCATACAAAGTAAGGACCAATCAAACACTTCTCGTGAAAACAACAAACATAACGCCGAAGAAGAGATAGTCGCGTAAACAACAAATAAAATCACAGAAGATCAACAGATTCTTGATGAAATCAACAACCATACATCAGAGAATAGTGGATTTTTGTTGGAAGAAGAAACCAACACCCACATCCACACCCAAACCCACACCCACACCCACACCCACACCCACACCCACACCCACACCCACACATCGTGCGAACAACAAACACGCTTATTAGAACGCACGCACGCCCTTCCGACACACGCACGCACACACACAAACACCATGGGAAGGGATTCTCGCGTATGAAGTTTAGATAACCATAAACTGCTATGACGGTTGTCTTCTCGCTGTTTCAAAGCAAGCAGCAATACAGGACGTTGTTGATTGCGTTACTGCTGGTCACTGCTGGCAAGCCGAGTCAGGTCAGGCATGATGCGTCGTCACGTCTCCGACCCAGTGCTGTTACCCAACGCCTCCTGAAGTTGGGTAATACAAAATATATGTCATAATACAATTACATAGTGGCTTTTCCTCTGTTTTCCGTGGACTGATCGAAATTAGTATGGAAGTATATATTTCACCACGGGGAAGAATTGTACGATTCAGTTACTTTGGGGCCGTTTTATCCTGCATACACTCTGTAATGAATTTAGACATTGTCAGGAATCTACATATAATTCAGATGACATGACAAAGAGATGATATGTGCTCTTGATAGATGTACATATTGTATGGCAGCAAAACAACAAAACCAAACCCAAACAACATTTCTCTGAAAGGACTGAAGTAACTTTATCAGTTTGAGCTGAGAGTGATTGCAGGAAATGTCGTTTGGAGCCGAGTCTCAGAAAAGAAAGTTGAAAGTTGTAGGGCGGAGCATTGCATTTCAAGGTGATGGGATAGGGTAATGATGGATCTGTCCATCCGTCCGTCCGTCTGCCCCTCCGTCCGCCCACCAATCTGGCTGTCTGCCTATGTGATTATTCATTTATGTAATCGTAAACAGACGTCAGATGTTTCCTCGCATAGTATCATTGCACTTTATCTTACCTCATACATTGGCCGATTGGCCGAGTGCCCTTCTGTTATTTTAAATGCACCCCGTCTACAAGCGAGGTGTATTGCAATACACCCCGCTGCCAATAGCAAATCATTCGGTACTTCGTGGTAGTTATCTCGAATAACATTGCATCACGCATGATCATTCGTAACTACCCGTGTCCATTCATAACTACTCATGCCATTCCGGCAAGCCGGATGGCGTCTCGTACCCATCTCGTGGCCATGTTTACGATTGGTCTTGTCTAAGCGCAAACTGGCATAGAGATGAAAACAGTCTAGTACTATTATCAAGGAAAGATAACTCTGAATTTCCAAACATGGCTCTTAGAATATCCTACATCCCCTGGGCAAAACAACAATACGGTCATTCCCTTTGCAAATATGTTTCAGTGTTGAAAGTTATTCATCCTTTAGCTCAAAGTTTATGTTTAATTTGTGCTTGGTATAGTTCAGCGAAGTTTCAAAGTTCAACGGTCCCACCATTTTCATGCTTTGAAATGCGCTTTGCTACGCGCGATTTGATTGGTTTACCACGATTCTGGGCAATAATGGCGCGCTAGAGTTGTACGAGTCTTCTTGTAGGTTACAGAAAGAGACGAGTAGTTACGAATGCACGCATGATGCACGGAAATTAGCGATGTTTTACGAATGCAAATCGATGGAAGGGAGATAACTCTAAATCGTTTTTTCTTGTGTCGTCCGCCATAACTTGCGATGGCTACGAAAAACATTGCCTCGCATTCCAATAAATAAGTTTTAACAAAACTTTCAAATGTAGTCCCTGTGAATATTATGAAGGGTATTTACGTCGGCGCGTCTTTACTAAAGACAAAACCTACGGGAAAAAAACCCAGCAAAATGCAAGATTCGAATCGTTTGTTGGCTGAAGTGTACGATCAGATACTCATTTATCGCCAACACCTGGCTGCAGCGCTTGTGAAGGCAGTTTGATTTTAACTCTCGTAGCCTATCGCTATAGTGATGTGTCAATGTGTGAAATACGAAAGTGCAAATCAAACTGTCTTCTCAAGCGCTACGGTCAGGTGTTGGTGACATCTGGTACGCGGCGATAACTGGTCGCTAGCCAGTGCGATCCGATACCATGCTTAAAACAGCTCAAAAATGAGATAAGATAACGTGGAAGAGGGAAGGGGGGGGGGTGTCCTCTCGAGACCGTGGACCATTGGATTCATCAGTAGAGAAGTGCATAAGTTTAATTAAAAATTAAAAACATTACAATGAGTATTCTTGAAATTTACAGACTGGGTTGCATGATAAATTTCATTAAGATGCATGGTAGAGAAATCAATCCAATACCGAGTGTAAATTGACATTTAAAGTTGCTATTTATTTATTTATTTATTTGCTAGAAGCAGAGGTGATTATTGGCTGGTCATGGAAATTAAGCAAACAATGTTTTGGCCATTAAAATGTCACTTCACTAAATGACTGAAACTAATTATTAGCCATCAACGTGAAATACCAACGATCATCAAAGCATGCTGTTCATAGATGCCTTTTGTACATTTAGTTGCATTACATAGCCTTGTAACATCGCTGCAAAAGTTAAGTGAAGTTTGCACCAATGTATAACGCTTAATGGAAATAAGACCGCGTGCTATTGACAACAGTCAACACTCTCTCCCTAGGTGACAATAACAATTTGCTGCTTTTGTTACACGAGCAACCTAAACACAAACCAACAGGAAACATCATTATCGACCTCAGGCTCGACTGGGACAAAGCGAGAAAGTTACGCACACAGCGATATCACTGGCTCGTATCGTGCTGTACTTTTTGCCCTTTATTGATGGCGACTGAAGTCGTGAAACTAAACAGACGATGCTTCATGGTGTTGTTCTCAGCAACGAAGTATTGCGACGTCAAGCATATGCATATATCGGTCGTAATTAAAATCGAAAGTCAATAGTAATATCAATCATTGAAAACAATCACTGATTCAAGAGCAGCCGCTAGTGTGAGATACAGATATTATTGAAAGAGTGTTTGCCAGATAACATTTCTCTTACGTGTTCAATCAAAGCGTATTTAGCGAGCGAAAGTAACCTCAGTTAGGGATATTGTTCGAATAAAGTTGCACTCCAACACAGATTATTGTGACGTCACCTATTTCAGAGATCCACTCTCTCTATTCTTTGATGGAAACTATCTAGTATAGCGGGTGTCTTAAAATTCGACCACCAATATCAGTCCCATAATAGAACAATACCTTACATGCAAACGGAAATCGAATATTACGGTTAACGGTTAACGGTTAACGGTTAACGGTCTCTAGTACAGCAGGGAAGAGACAACTCGAAATCGACTCCAAACCATTTGTACAAAACAGGCTAAAATTGATGTTAGGCTTCCCCTGAAGCATACATAATAATATTTTTACATCTGCTTGGAATTTATTCCGCAGTGCTGACAGTTTATCAGTGCAAGAACGTGGATATAGAAAACCGTTGAATTTTTTACTTCCTCTTCAGCTGTTGCCATTCAGTCTCGTCACCTTGCATAGATTCTATAGGGCCTTTAACAAAAACGGTTGGACGCCAGAAGAAATTTAGTCCATGACATTATAGGCGACATCGTCAACAAGGTTAAGTCTGCTGGGGGCGAGGATAGTCGCCGGATTTAGTTCTTTCTTCTTTTAGGTTGGCACATCAGCTGCTCGTCTATTTCAGGTATGGCTATGAGTACAGGAAAATGTGTCTATCACGTAAGCAAGATATGTCACGTGACCAAAGATCCTTACAAACACAATTGTCTCCACAAACATCATCACTATTACCATTAGCGGGAAGTTATGTCATGTAGGTGTAAGGAACGAAGAACCGGGGGATTCGGTGTTTGGTTTCAGGGGCTCGCCGGTGTTAATGTGGCACCGCAGACCAAGATAGCCATTACATCTGTTTGAAAATTGAGGATAGGACATTAATGCAAACGGAGGCATCCCAACAGTATCATTTGTGCTCCTCTTGTGGCCATTGTATTATTCACATGATTTTGTCACAGCGGTGATAATGTCACTTTTCAGTCTTTCACACTTAAGCAAGTAACTTGCACGGATTGACTGGAAGTGTGTCAGCTGTTCAAGATGTTCATCTTATCAGCTGTATCGACGGTCGTTACATCATTCAAGAATGGCCAGACAGTAAATGTACGATCCCACGGACCATTCCGTCGGTAACGTCTCGTTGCAATTGTGAATTCGAAATTGTGACGAAAGGATTCTCATATTTTCTGGAACCAGCCCAAGTACAAGAAATATAGACAAACACTGTCCAGTATTTCTTCTAAATTTCCATAACAAAGTTCACTTATAACATATTTTAATAGGGCAATCAACAGACAATCTTCCGAACAGACGGTTAATACTGGAATAGTGGAGTCTAAAGGACACCCGGGAAGTCAATTGCATCTCGTCTGTTCAATGTTTAGATAATAGCCTACAGATTTAGAGTAACACACACAAAAAAAGTCCCATGTGCCCACTATCAAGACGCATGACGTTACCTGTCAGCTTCCCAATGACTCTAATATCTTCGGTGTCTCCACCGTGCATCATTTATAGCGAGATTTCTCCTTCTCGAGCAAATTTCAAGAACGTCCGACGTCTATTTCTTAACAGTTTTTTTTTCTAGACCCTAGAAAGGGATATGTTTTACTGGTGATGTGTGAAAAGAATGTTAAATGAGCAATGATATTGATCAGTGACTAACATTTTGATATTTGGACTTGGTTTGTGGACACTTGCATGGTTTTGTGTGTGTTTGTGACAGGGCAGGCAACGTTTCCTGTTTCACGCAACTCAATATCACTGGTTCATAGCGATGGTTTCAGAACAAAATTTGGCGAAATATTCTGAATCATACAGCGGACTATTTTTCAGATATTTTTGAAATCATCTTCTCGCATATATTTTACATGCCATACTTATCGACGTAATTCTTTCCAGAGAGGCGTGATCCTCGAACATCTATTAAGAATCAATACGAAATACATTTTGGAATTTAGCCATTTTACTGAAGATTTGAGAGATAAAACGAGAGGTGCGAAACCAGGAGGATACAATCATCGCAGATAGTCATCACTTTGATGATACTCAAGTTGTTGAGCGGCCAAGGAGCGCATGACTCAAGAGGAACAATTGCCCTTGGAACACGGCCGTAGTCACATCAGCCGTGTCTGGTGTAATGTCGCAGAGGAAACTATGTCAACAACAATGTGAAAATGAGATTACGTGTAACCATCATAGGGAATTAATGCATCGTTAACCAAAATTACTATTTCATGAAGGAATAATGAACTGCTAGATTATTCCATAACGACGCAGAAGAAGCCGCTTCTCATTAATACTATATCAATCTGGCTTGCTATTCTCGAAACGTTCGTAGCCCTTCGAACTTCTGAAGTCCATTCTTATGACATTGGTTACGATCATAGTTAAGAATTCTTAAGGTTACTACCGTTTCGAGAATACGGGCCCAGGAACGCATTTGTGGAAACCAAGGAGCATTTCGAAACGCGGTGATATTCAGGGTCATCTGCTGCTTTTCCTGAACGATTGTCGTGACTACCAGCTGATGTATACAACCGTATTTGTTGATGTTCATTCTGTCTCAAAATCTTCCGAGTAAGAGGATACCATTCAGATAGAATATTCAAATGTCATAAATTAACTCTATATAAGTTGTGTTGAGGTGTATCAGATGTGTACGCAACTCCGTACAGCACACCTGATTTCTCTGTTGGGAGCTGACATTTGGTATTTTCGGGAAACATGGGTGGGTGTTTGTGGACCATATATAGGATTCAAAATGAGCATTTCCAAATTTCACATAGCTCACATCGAAATTTTGTTGACGTACTGACGAATGTGTACCTGTTCGAGATGGCTTCCAACGGTGGAGGAAGGACAACATTTCAGGTACACATAGTGTCCTAACTATTTCCTTATGGTTCGTATGGGTGATTTCTTCCAACATTTCCTGTTTCCACATTCTTATGCATATACATTTTACCAATATTTGCTTTGTACTTTGTACAATAATGTTTAATAAATTGTCTAATCTGCTGACGGTTTATGTGTGTTTGAAACCATATCTCTCAGCAGGTTTTACAAAAATGTCAACACCGTCTTTGTAAACATTGCACGCGCTAATTTCTTAGCTAAATATCGTCTGAAATGGCTTTGTTTCACTTAAGCACCAAAAGCGACTTGGCATGACTTGCGGGTGAATTGTAATATCCTCATTTGGCATTGTGCAGGGAACCATTGACTTCAATGCACTGCAAGTGTTAGACTATTTATCAAGGCTGTAGACGTGTCTCTCGCCGTGTTTAACTTACTCTCACCCTGCTGGAAACTAATCAGAGACGACAGAACGGTTGTTCGTCCACAAGGGTCCTGTAGGTCACTTTTAGGGATGGTAGTGACAGTTTCCTGTGTGCATTTGGCCTTTTTAATGGTGATGAAACCTGTTAAAGGCTTCAGGAATGAACAGCAGAAGACCCCTTCCATTTGAAATTGAACTGGAGTGTGATGGTGATTACGACCAGTCACTGTTAGGACTTCTGGTAATGGCCGTCTTTGAACCAAGTTAATCCAATGACCGTTGACTGAAAGACCTTTGTCTATATCCCACAGCGATGACGTCCATTTCAATGGTGATTCCACCTGCAGCATCGTTTAAAATGTTTTCATCTATTTTTTCAAAAAGAAATATTTTTTCACAGACTACAGCTTGCAGCAACACGAATAAAACAGATGGAGTATGTACTAACACGCGTGCGCGCACACACTCACTTTCACATAAACACTCACGTGTACAACCACACTCCTCGTCTGTGTTGAATGAAGAAAGTATTTCTTAATATTTTTTTTCAGAATATACAATACATGGCCTTGAATGAAACTGATGGGTTATGTACACACTCTATCAAACGCACAGACACGCTCTCACACATGCAAGACAGACACACACATGCATACAATTACACTTCAGGTTTGTGCTCAATAACCAATGCATTTCATCTTGTTTATTTCTTTTCCTAGACATAAGTTTATGTGATCATATCAGACTGTCGAGTAAACCCCTTTGCTCAAACAATTGCAATTTGTTTGACAGATTTTGAAATGTTCGGTTTTCCTCAGAAATATATATATCTGAGCCCAGTATCAGCGTCAATTTAATATAACTCGACTCGAAACTTCAGATAAGCAGACATGAAGTACCGATCTAGTAGTTATTCTTAATAACCAAAAACGTTAAAGAAAATAGATATTCGATATAAAACAGGTGTGATGAGACCGTGGTGATTATGGCTTGTGCAAGCATCAGATAGGACGTCCGCAGAGCATCTGGGAGCAGTTGCCTGGGGAGCAATTGCCTACATTAACATGTCTCAACTTCGAAATTTGTGAAACCCTTGGCATCTCGCTGGAGTAACTCACAGAGTTCATCTCCTTCGGTCACAAGAGATGTTCTTCAATGAATGATATATGTTTACTTATAGAATGTAAGGGTAACACCAGCAGTACTCACAATACGTAAAGATCGCATAATCAAGCACGGAAGGATATTTGGCGTCTATTGACGTACAGCTGCTCTTAACCTCCACATGCAGCTTTCCATAGGCAGTTAATAATTGTTTTGATGTCGGCTCCGAGATCTTGTGGAATATTGCCAGTAGAATAGCAACATGAAGACGTTGTTTCATAAGGGGAATCGATTAAAAACTCAAGGTGAACAAACAGATTGTAGTCTGGTTTATTTCGCACTTTCTACCCCTTCCAGGTTCTCAGACGAGTTAAACGATTACACGGTTTGAACAACCATTTCGAATGATGGACACTCGTACAGTCAGCTGGAGTTTGATTGCAGTCATCCCTGCCGTTTTAGGAGAGTGGTGTTACAGTACAACAAATTAGCCTTTCCGGTATACATGTATCACAATTTGATATGTATACTCTCTGATTTGTGCGGGTGCTTATAAGCTGTGCACAATGGACTGAAATGCATTGAAATCATGTACAGTTTAATTATCTTATGAACCATCGAGACAATTTTCTGATGATACGTGTGATAAAAGGAACACATTTTCAGTTTACGGTGGAAAAAGGTATGTTCAAGGATTCAGAAGACTGAAGATGGGAGAGAATTTCAGTTTGGGACATTTAAACAAGGGCCAAACAACAGGACTAAACTCAATCATAAACAATGAAATATGTTGGACATGTTATCCCCTCTGACAGGAGCTACTACTGTAGATGGATAGATAGATAGATAGATAGATAGATAGATAGATAGATAGATAGATAGATAGAAAGATAGAAAGTGATGACACAGATCTTCTACATGTTTCAATCGTGTATCTTCAGGGAGAAGATATGACCAAGGGATCACATGAAATCACAATTGTTCCCTTATTTGTTCCACGTTTCTAAACAAGTTATGCGATACGAAATGGGGGAAGAAACCTGCAAAAAATATACGAACGTTACCACTTGTCCTGTCATGTGATCCCTTATTATTTCCTTCAGTGCATCGTTGCCTTTCTGTAAATGTCCACTTTCTGTCAACTCCAGTATATGTGTAATTCCAACATTACAAACGTGGGGACGTGGGTGGGTTTTTCTCCCAGAGTATGGTCTGATAACTGATTAGGATGACACTCATATGTTTTTTGATCGCCTTAAATCAGATATTGCACAGGCATGTTCCGGTTTAGAGCACTGTGAGACGGTAAGCCAAAAAAGATAAAGTGTTTATCTGAGTAGTTGCACAGAGCTGACCATCCAGATAATTAAAAAAAATATCACGAAGGAGGCTACATTTGCACCGGTGAGTCTAAACTTTTGATGGGTATTATAGATTACGTTCTAACTTTAAGAAAAACAGACACAAAAATTTATTTCTCGCAGTACATGAACTTCTTCTTGTGCGCAATCTTTGATGGCTAGCTCACGTTCTTTCGCCGCAACCGTGTCAACACTTACAATAGTACAAACAGTTTCCTCGGTACATAAATCTCTTCTTGTACACATAATATAGTGTCTAACACACGAGGTTTTGTCTAGGAAACAGTATCAACACTTAAAATAAGAAAGTCATTTTCTGTAGTAAATCTCTTCTTTCAGGCACACTTTAATGTGGAGCACACAAAACACTTACCATTAAGGCGGAGTACAATTTAAAGCAACAGCTCGAATGAACGACCTTTTCCTGTTGAGAACGACTGATGATCAATCAAACGTCCAGACATAGAAAGAATGAGATCAAGATATGTCATATTGTTACAGATGAAGATATGTCATGGGAATTGTTTACGTAGGCTTGAGTGGTGTTTATCCATACGAAAGATATTTACGTTACTTACTACATCGCGTGTGTTTCGCGATAAAGATTCTTATGTCACGTATAATAGTGTCCGTTGCGCGATAAAGACATTTATGTCACGTGTTACATAGTGTCGTAAGATAAAGATATTTCGAACCAGTAATGAAACAAACGACACTGAAAGGTCGTGACAATTATTTTCGTAGACGCATGTATGCGAATGAGACGAAATGTGACACTAATAAATTCTCCTAAACATGTTCCTAATTGTATCTACCATTTTAATCAACACAAACACAGTGATCCACTGCCGCTTCCATTTGAAGCGAGTTTACAACGTAGACCTGCTGTTTAAAACGTTATCTCTTGCACTTAAGTGTGTTCGTTGCTAACGGAAACACCGCCCAGGATGTCCGGGCCAGGATGTGTTATTTTACTTCATCTGGTGAGTGAGTGAGTTTAGTTTTAGCACTCAGCAATATTACAGCTATATGGTGGCAGTCTGTAAATAATTGAGTCTGGGCCAGACAATCCAGCGATCAGCAATATGAGCATCGATCTGTGCAATTGGGAACCGATGACATGTGCCAATCAAGTCAGCAAGCCTGACCACCTGATCCCGTTAGTCGCCTCTTACGACAAGCATAGTCGCAAGCATGGGTTGCTGAAGGCCTATTCTACTCCGGGACCTTCACGGGTATCTTCATCTGGTGAACACCTCCTACTGTGCAAGTGCTGATTAGTAACGAAAGGTATTTGTTGGTCTGACTGTCTCCTGTCAAGGTTTTAAGAGAATAAATGTAGCAGTGCAGCTCAGTGAATCGCCTACTGATGGTCAACAATTTACCATTCCTACTTGTAGCACAGAGCTGAGGCAGAGAGAGTGTAATGCGTCATCGTGTTGCTGCAATAGTCTTGCATGCCTAGTCTGCAACAACAAAACAAATAGGAAATACTAATCGTGATAGACTGACTGTATATTACACAACCAGAAACATGTCACATTATAGACTTCGTAGTAAATTGCTCTAGGAAGAATATTCATTTTGACGCTCTGCCATTTGCTACTGCACCATTAAAATTCTAAATATATAAGGACATGAAAGCATCCGGTAACAGGAAATGGGGTCCTCGCATATGAGTAGTGTGTAAAACATAACCGGTCCCAAAGTCCTTTGAGGTCTCTCTTTGTGAAAGAAGCCCTTTGATCTGGTGAAATGTTTGAAAAAAAACCGAACTTGAAATTGTGGACTTATTATTGTGAGAGGGTGAGTTCATATTTTTACTCATATCGGCAATATTTAAGCCATATCGTGACTAAAACAATGTATACATTTATAATGATACAAAAATAATTAAACTATAAACACTTGTCAATGAAGGACAGTAAAACAACTGGATTTTGACAGATGTGTATTTAAGACTAGTAATCAAATCTAAAACAATTTAACTATAGTGGAACTGTCTTTAGATCGACAACGACTGGAGATAGATCACCATACTAAAAACCCTGAAGGCTTACTTTACTTTTTCTACCTGCATGGACCCTAGCTGGATTTACACCATCCCTTAAGCAGGGGGCAGTTGTAGGAAAATGTAGCAGTTGAAGTGTATTGAAGTACTGACATGACTGCTGACAGAAAATTGTATTTACACGAAATATCCTCAGGACCAGTTGACTACAAGATCATCGCCTGACCTGGAAACACTGACGTTCATCGTGCTGAAATGATCCATAGCAATTAACAAAAACATACTAATACCACTTTTACATTGAAAGGGAACATTTCGTGGGATTTTAATGTTCAGTGTTCAATGTGCTACATGGTGCATTTTCCATGGACAAGGGGATATTCGACTTGGCAAATCTGACACGATTTCGCCAGTGCCAAATAGGCAGGAGATCTGAATCTATGCTAGATCCAGTCAAATTGACATTATGTTCGTAAACAGAGTCCGCTTGGTTGATCTCACTTCGGCTGATTTGAATCCATGGTCACCGTTTTGTGAATATGTTTAATCGATTTGACTTAGAATTGACATAACTCGTAAAAACACTGGTTGCACTTCGATGGGCCAGTGAAGTCGAGATTACTTTGGTGAGGGTGCACGCTGGACCACCATACTGAATCATTTTTTGTGGGAATGACTCAATATTGCTGTGCATAACCAGAAGTGGGAACCCCTTGCCACATGGTGAATGACGGGGGAAAGCCATTGGCGCATGGTGTATGACGGGAAATGAAAATATGTCATTCGTTCCTTTTCGCAGGTTCTGATTGTACCCATATTTATCCATCGCCATTTACCGATTCTTACACGTCTCATAACTCTGTTCTATAATCATTCCCTTCCATAATGTAACCCCGTGCAACACATGTTCCGTTTAAGTGTGTCACAACGTATGTTCTTTGTGATATTTGCTCTCTCAAAATGCATCTTTAAACTTTCTCAAAACGATTCTCTTTACAATGTAAACATTGTTGCCTCGCATTGTGAACATCATCTCTCAGAAATCGTTGAACGAATGGTGTCGAACTATTTCAGCATGCCCTCTAAGGTAGTTATATTGAATAAACCATTTATGCCCACTGCTTTTGAGCTGTCTTTGCATTGAAGCATGTTACCAGAAAATTCCTGCAGATGCTGGACGTTACCAAAAACGGTCCTTTTTATGACTATTTGCAGAGAAGGATTAGAATTAAACTTTGTGCAGTAACTTGAAACCGTTTTCAGAATAGTTATATATGCAAATGTACAAACATTATGGATACTTTGTGCCACGTGTTGATATTTTAAAAATCATTAGCTATGGAGCATCTGGATGTTTTCCTATCTGCATATTTATTAACATCTAAACTAAATTAGAGGGCAAAACAAAGTGAACGCTCTTATTAATGACCGATAAACTCAGTTATGAAACGACAATGAGTCCAGATTTTCTAAGTTTAACGTAACGTTCCATGTTTGTGACATTGCAAAGATGTCGTCTGCTCTTCGCATGTGGTTAGGCGCTGCGCATGCGCATGTCAGGAAGAGCTTACTATCAGGTTGCCATTGGGAGTAATGATTGCACTTTAATGCACCCAGCTCAAATCAAACATACAATGTTTTAAATGATAGTGCATTTGATGATGTATTTGATGGTGCATTTGGGACAACGCACCACCGGTCTTTATGAGAATCTCCTGACAGATGAAGAGCACGTATAATTTCATTTCAAGTCTCTGGTCACGCATACACATCTACAGAAACGAGTGTGACCACCTCCAGACTTACCGTCTCTTCGATGTCGTCATCCAACGAAGTACAGAATCAGTCGGAATCCTATTCTAGCCGTTGATGACTATGTCTGCAGATTCTTGTCGGTTCGCTGGAAGTCGTGGTCGTCTTCTCATCTGGCGATTCAGATGTTTGAGATTTAAGTCTGGTGATCGGGCTTTTTTGGAAGAACTTGTATATTATGGACGTTCAAGAAGTTAGAAGTTCTAGACAATTCGCAATTCCTCCCATCACCATCACTCTGCCTCCAACGAAAGGCTGCACTTCATGGACGCATTGCGGCGCTAATATTTCTCCTTTGCGACGGTATGCTCGCACCTGGCCAACATGGTGAATCTTCTTTCGTCTGTAGAAAAAACCTAAAAAAAAAACAATCGCTGTCAGTTTCCAAGGTCAATGCCATTCCACTCACAGGGCATGCACCTCTGATACCTGTAGCACGCAGACGTCGTAGCACGGTACGTTGACTGATGACATATCCTAGAGCCGTTGCAGCCATTTCCGCTGCCGTGATGACCCGGTTGCGCAGATGAAGAGTACGCAGATAGCGGTGTTCCTGCAGGGTCGTCTCATGCGATCTGTCTGATAGTGGCCTGTATTGGGTGCTGCTAGTCTGCCTGTAACGCTGGAACAGCCTAACGATGGTACCACGTTCAGAGTTCAGAGTTCAGAGCCCTTGCAATGTGGAGGTTGTTGGCGTCCATCCGCTTAATACCTTTGGTCCCCTCCCGCCCTTTCGCTGGTAGTCGTGGCTATTTTCGGTGTTTTCCTGTTAGCTGCCTTTTTGTATCAGTTCTCGATAAGCATATGCTAACAATCCGAGATTCACGTTTTGCCATTTTTTTGCAAATTCACGGGCCAATCATGCACGGGTGCATATTAATTAATCAGTTTATGAGCGAACCGTTTCAAAACCGTTGAACAACTTTGCCAACACTTCAAAATAAAACGTGTTCACTTTCTTTTGCTCATGAGTATAGATCACTACACTCCTAGTTGAGCGATGCCGCTGTCATTGTTTTATCTCCAAACCGAGGAGCGTTTAAAGCTTTTGCCGCTGTCCACAAGCAAAACGTATCTTTTTTGTTTACGTTTCTCCAAATATCTGTATGTAACATCAGATAATGTCATCGGATGTTATAGAAGTGAAGCCTTTGTAGAATATTGGCATCATTATTTGGTTTTGTAGATACCTAGTATTGATTTTCTATCATGGATTGTGGACACAGGAAACATGATTTTGATATATTTGATCTAAAACGTACTTACCGCAGGTCGCTTCTCGCCTCATTAACTGATCCGACACATGGTGGCGTATTATTCCCATCCAAACAACAAAACCGTTACACATTCCCCATGACAGAATTGACATTTGAACCATTTGATAGAGATACTCTTTGAGAAAAACGAGGATGAGATGCTCACGAATACAGCTGTAACATATCCTGAGTGATTATGTCAGCCGTTGCAAATTAGATCAGTATTACTTTTTAATAACACAATGATGGGTTTCGCTACAACCATCATTCTTTTGCTGTAAGTTATATCTTTTGATCGCATACTTTAGTCTAAAACTAAAGTTATCACAAGGATTCCCGTATTATTCAAAACGAAAAGTTCCGAAAAGTTTTGCTAGTTTCCATTGTATCTAACCATCTCTAAATACATGCGTTAGAACAAAGTTGATATCATGTTCACTGAGATCTTGTATATTGTCTGTCCAACTCGCAACACCTCCTCCACCCAGTGGATAGAACACGATGTGGCCTCACAAATGTACAGTGAATGGCGTCATTTTGATGTGTCGTAGCAAGTTAAAAAGAATCACTTTCATATCAATGCGTTGAGGACATGTTTGTGGCAGCGGCAATGTTTTCATCTGACAGTCTCAGCCTCGTTCATGGGTATGTTATGTTCTAATCAACGAAAATGACGTTTGATCAGGTCATTAATGATGTTTCATTTAAACCAACTAGTACTTTTGTGTATCTCACGATGACAGTACTCGAGGAGGGGTTTTTCGTTCCAAGGCATGCCTGGACAGTTAGGACCTGGAGATAAAGGCGTGTCTGTGTCACATCGTTAAATGTTTGTGGGGTCCTCCAGCATCATTGTGGTAGAAGATTCTGTTAACAGGTGATTGTAGAGTACCTGTTATGATTGTTTTTCCTGACAGATGTTTCAGTAAACACACAGAGTATATGTTTTGAATATACACTTGAGACTACACTACTAATCACAGGGCATTTCTCCAGTGTGTATATCTCACGTGTATTGTCGTATGTACATGATACCGCCTACCAACATACATACAAACATGACCACATTACGTGTATGAAGTGACCTATATTTAGCTGTCACTTAATCAGGCGTACGACATGTTCTCATCAGAGGTTCGAATGCAACCGGGTTTTAAATAGTAAATAGGGTAAGGTACTGTCATATGTATAATATGTAAGCCAAATTACTTTCGTGTTTGGAAAAGAGAACCGCTTGTCGTTGTGTCACAGAAACAGATTACATGACTGATTTGAAAACCTATATGCGTGACATAGAGTTCCACCTATATGTGTGTGTAATGTGAGAGTTTAATGAAACTGCCGAATCAAATGCCTGACTGTGATTAATCGTGACTTTATTTGACTTGGATTGGAAACTGAACAAGAACTCGATATTTCAATTAACTATATCCCATTACACCCTGTGTCGCTTGAAGGTGTTTTATATATCATCATTCTGGTCCAGGATCTCGTCTAAACGTTTCAGTGTGTCCAACTTTATCTGTTTGATTGGTATTTTAGAAGTTGATGGATAATAGAAAAGTATAATGCTTTAAGGATGACAACTTCTTTATTTCTATGATGCGACTTTTCGGCATAGCTTCTTATACCGTTTTCAAGCAAGAGTAAAGCAACACAGCACAGAACCGACTTTTATACACATAACCGGGATTTAGTAAGACAACATACAGGAATGGATCAAGGGATTAACGATAACAACAAAGGGATAGGTAATAATAATAATAATACAGTGACAGAGCGAGGAAGCTAATGTTGAGGTGGAGGAACAAGGTATACATAGCAGATGGAGTAGGTAATCATGCCATAACAATTGGGAGGAAGCCAGAGTAGAACTAGGAATACATGGCAGATGTGGTGGTCAGTAACACAATGATAATGGGAGGAAGCCAGAGTAGAACTAGGAATACATAGCAGATGGAGTAGGTAATCATGCCATAACAATTGGGAGGAAGCCAGAGTAGAACTAGGAATACATGGCAGATGTGGTGGTCAGTAATACAATGATAATGGGAGGAAGCCAGAGTAGAACTAGGAATACATAGCAGATGGAGTAGGTAATCATGCCATAACAATTGGGAGGAAGCCAGAGTAGAACTAGGAATACATGGCAGATGTGGTGGTCAGTAATACAATGATAATGGGAGGAAGCCAGAGTAGAACTAGGAATACATAGCAGATGGAGTAGGTAATCATGCCATAACAATTGGGAGGAAGCCAGAGTAGAACTAGGAATACATGGCAGATGTGGTGGTCAGTAATACAATGATAATGGGAGGAAGCCAGAGTAGAACTAGGAATACATGGCAGATGGAGTAGGTAATCATGCCATAACAATTGGGAGGAAGCCAGAGTAGAACTAGGAATACATGGCAGATGTGGTGGTCAGTAATACAATGATAATGGGAGGAAGCCAGAGTAGAACTAGGAATACATGGCAGATGTGGTGGTCAGTAATACAATGATAATGGGAGGAAGCCAGAGTAGAACTAGGAATACATGGCAGATGTGGTGGTCAGTAATACAATGATAATGGGAGGAAGCCAGAGTAGAACTAGGAATACATAGCAGATGGAGTAGGTAATCATGCCATAACAATTGGGAGGAAGCCAGAGTAGAACTAGGAATACATGGCAGATGTGGTGGTCAGTAATACAATGATAATGGGAGGAAGCCAGAGTAGAACTAGGAATACATGGCAGATGTGGTGGTCAGTAATACAATGATAATGGGAGGAAGCCAGAGTAGAACTAGGAATGCATGGCAGATGGGGTGGTCAGTAATACAATGATAATGGGAGGAAGCCAGAGTAGAACTAGGAATACATGGCAGATGTGGTGGTCAGTAATACAATGATAATGGGAGGAAGCCAGAGTAGAACTAGGAATACATAGCAGATGGAGTAGGTAATCATGCCATAACAATTGGGAGGAAGCCAGAGTAGAACTAGGAATACATGGCAGATGTGGTGGTCAGTAATACAATGATAATGGGAGGAAGCCAGAGTAGAACTAGGAATACATGGCAGATGGGGTGGTCAGTAATACAATGATAATGGGAGGAAGCCAGAGTAGAACTAGGAATACATGGCAGATGTGGTGGTCAGTAATACAATGATAATGGGAGGAAGCCAGAGTAGAACTAGGAATACATGGCAGATGTGGTGGTCAGCAATAAAATGATAATGGGAGGAAGCCAGAGTAGAACTAGGAATACATGGCAGATGTGGTGGTCAGTAATACAATGATAATGGGAGGAAGCCAGAGTAGAACTAGGAATACATGGCAGATGGGGTGGTCAGTAATACAATGATAATGGGAGGAAGCCAGAGTAGAACCAGGAATACGTGGCAGATGGGGTGGTCAGTAATACAATGATAATGGGAGGAAGCCAGAGTAGAACTAGGAATACATGGCAGATGTGGTGGTCAGTAATACAATGATAATGGGAGGAAGCCAGAGTAGAACTAGGAATGCATGGCAGATGGGGTGGTCAGTAATACAATGATAATGGGAGGAAGCCAGAGTAGAACTAGGAATACATGGCAGATGTGGTGCTCAGTAATACAATGATAACGGGAGGAAGCCAGTGTATATATAGCATGTGTGGTGAAGCCAAGCTTGGTTGGTTGTTTATGAGGCGGAATGTCGCATCATACGAATAAAGGAGTTGCTATCCATAATGTATTATACTTTTCCGTGTCCGACTTTAGGAGCCCAAATTGATAAGAGTTGTCAACTGAGTCGTGTTCATACTATCTGCCTTATATCATTATATTGTTCTTACCACAGATTTGTTATGTGTACACGAACACATAATAAAACATTTTGATAACGTGTGTTCTTTGAGATTCATGGTCATGTGAAATTGTGCTTGCGTGCTTGCTTTGACATCTTATATGTACTAACTGCTAAGTGTGTATTTATTTCTCTCTGCTTATAACAAGAACGTAATCTACGGTAAGGAGGTGTTGCTCCAAGCAAAATATCCAAAAGAAACACTCTATTGTTGTGTCGTCATAAAACTTTGTACTTAAGATGTCTTCGATTGATTGATTGGTTGATTGGTTGGTTGGTTGGTTGGTTGGTTAATGCAGCACTCAGCAATATCCCAGCGATATAGCACCGGTCTGCAAATAATCGAGTCTTGACCAGTCCAGTGATCTACAGCATGAAGATCAATACAAGCGAATGGCATATGATGACATGCGTCAACCGAGTTAGGTTGACCACTCGATCCCATTAGACGCTTCGTAGAACAAGCACGAGTAGCTGAAGACATATTCTGACCGGTATCTTCTTCGATGGCGTCTTCAGTGCTACTTGTCAGTTACTTTGATATCCAAACCCCCGTAGCTGGCAGTTTATATTACGCACGTAATTACAACTACTATGGAACCGATGTACATGTAATCCGGCAGAAACTTGATTCATGAACAGAACCAAAATTCTCAATAGCCCTAACTGCATACACATTTCGGAAATTATAAACGCATTCGTTAAAATGCACACAGATAGAAATCCAGTTGTCACAAGTTCGGTCTGGAAATAGAGATAGAGTTCTGCCTTATCTTTATTGAGGAATGTGGTGAAATTTGTCTTATACTATTGATGGTCTTGACTAAACATCGCTTTACACTCCTCTTTTCGTTCTACCCTTTAGAGAAATAATGATGTTTCATGTTATTTCCTCTTTCATGAACTAACTTATATGCTGAGAGAACGTCCTCAAAGGATTAAGTGAGAGAGTGAGTTTAGTTTTACGCCGCACTCAGTAATATTCCAGCTATATGGCGGCGGTCTGTAAATAATCGAGTCTGCACCAGACAATCTAATGATCAACAACATGAGCATCGAACTGTGCAGTTGGGAACCGATCAACAAAGTCAGCAAGCCTGACCACACGATCCCGTTAGTCGCCTCTAACGACAAGCATAGTCGCCTTTTACGGCAAGCATGGGTTGCTGAAGGCCTATTCTACCCCAGGACTTTCACGGGTTTCAAAGGATTAAGCTGACTAGATCAAACTGATTTGAGGAATGGATTATTCGCATTCAATGAAATTGTTCGCTCACATTGTTCTGACTTGAAATGATGGACAACAGTGCACGGTGAATTTCTCCGGCCACTGTTACAAAATTTTACAACATAATGAAAAGGTCAGTCAATTATGTGTAAATCTGTTACTGTGTGTTCTTGTAATTACCTCACGTAACGTGATAAAATATAGGGCATCAAATCACCTTGCACACTGTATCTGTCTAGACACAGAATGACACCGTTAGTTCCCGAAAACAACTTTCCGTCTTCTCACCTGTTGAGTGTTGATGCTCACACTTCAATGTTCGCAGTGGCGTGACCAAGAGCTTTGTCCTATAGTACTCAGGGAATGACAATTAATGGATCATGTCATTTGGAACAGGACCTCGTTTCACAAAGTCCTCGTAGAGCTACGACTATCGATAGTCAGTGTTACAGTATAGGAGGTGAGAATGCTACAAGAAAAGTTTCGAGATCTTGGCTTACGGGAGCCTTGTCAAACGGAGCACTGGTACCGTATTGAAAAATTAATTGGGTTTTTAATAACAAATGTGGTTTGATGAAGACGTTCTCTGTCTCGATGTGAAAGAAGACCGCTTTCGTTCCTTTTCAAAAAAGTAATGCAAAGAAGATACTGCACATTTCGTGTCTCACTGTCTGTCTGGCACTGCTTATCGATCGTGTTTACGCGATGTAATAAACAGGGATAAAATAACTCCCTGCCAAATGCGCGTAAATGCGTTCTAAATTGGAGATGGTGATCTGTACATAGTCACAACTTTGCTTATCATTTCAAAATGTGTTCATGTGATATCGTATAACTTACACTTATATGGCCGAAACGGTAATACAAAGATACATACATAAGAGTAGGTCTGTTTCACTTTGTAACTCATTGTTGCATGACACTCAAAATAAACCTGTCTCTTAAATGACTCTTATACATCAGTCGAGATACAAAAATGGGGCTGTGAAAACATCAAAACATCAAAACTTCATCAAAGTCAGACTGTTTTGAATCGGTTACTAAGTCACAGGGTGTCCTAAAGAAAACTGAAGCATCTCAAACCAATAAACCGACTTAAATTGTTAAGACGCTATTAAGCTAAACATTTTTCTAAGCTAAACATCTCATTTTTTCACCACTTACGTTAGTGATCCTATTGAGATCAAGACCATAAATAATGATTTTGTGGTAATGAACGAGATCATTGATCTGCGGCATGAAATCGCCTTTATGTGAAATCACCCTTAAGCATGCAACGAATACACCTCACAGAGCGAGTCATAGGTAATTGCACCTCTGATATCTATATTTACCAAACTGACTTTTGATCACAGATGGAAAGTGCGGAATTTTGATAGATTTCAGTTTTTAGCTCATGCATTCATACTTACGCAAGGTCGCGTGAGGGTCACTAATCGACTGCCATATGAAGACAACAATTTGTCTCTACCAAATTTCAACAGATCCCTATTATTTCAGCAATTTTAGACGATGCTTGAGACTGAATGTAAGTCTCGGTTCTTGCCGTTTACCGACCACTTGTTTTTAAAAAAATAAAGTGCCCATTTAGTCATTTCGGAAAAAAACACGCAGTGCGTTGAAGGTCAGACAGTCTTTATGTGGTGTTTTGTAGGCTGTTCCAAAAGCGTCAATGCCTGCAGCTGCCTGCACCGATCAGAGGGAAAGAAACATCTCAGATCAGAGTGCCCAAGGTCAACGTGAGCTCTCGTCGCAGCCGACGTTACTTCCAGGCGTTATCATTACCCGTAAATTCACGGTGGTTCATTGCTTTGTCATTGGATATGGTATCAGGGAAAGACCTTAATATTTAGGATTCATTTTAACTCAAATATTTAGAAAATTACTACTGAGATTGCCCCATTGTCTTCATCTGGTCAATAGGAAGAGACGTTCTGGACGATTAAAGCTGGAAAGCTTGATATATTGTCCTGATGGGACCTGTTTTGATATATAAAGTATGATGATATTATGATACTGATATATGTCTATGACTTACCACTAGTCAGTGACCGATAAAACTATTTTCAACATATTATCCGTAAGAGTTCAAGGGCACGGGTATTCCAGTCGTTTGAAGCACTCAGATTTGTTGTACACAAACAAGCTTTGTGCTTGAAGGTAGGAATTCGCTCTGATTATCTTTACATATCGAATTCATCGTAAACCAATTGTCTCTCACTCGAATGCAGTGATTTAATGATGCTGATTATACAGTTGTTGGCAGAAGGACAGGCATGATGCTATCTGTTGTTATGTTACACGAGATGCAAGTTCCTCATTTGGTGCCATGTGTAAACACTGAACAAGGGACAACATGATTCAGATGATGTCTGTGTACAGAAGCTAAGTGTGACACGTGAAGACGTAAATAAACATGTATTCCTACTAATAGTGATGCCGTGGAATAATCATATGTAGAGTGCTCACCGTGTCGGGATTATTAATCAATGGATATGTGAACTTGTAACACAGCAATGATTGATTTTGTGCCATACTATGCCTCCCAATGGCGTCCACAGGACCAGGTTAACCGCACCCTTGGTGTGAGTGGGAAGTGATGTTACCAAGACCCCGCTGTTGGTGTCGTCACCTCTGCTAAATTGAATGAGGGGGTGGGTGTTCGTCCGTTCATGACGGCCTTACTTTGACAGTCTATAACGAGCATTGTGATGGGTACTTTATAATCTATATGAAACTACAGTGTTTGCTGAAGAATTAACATGCTAAGTGCATTTACCACGGAATATCAGACAACTCGGTAAAAAGTATACATTTTCATTACATGCAGATTTGAGTTTGAAATGTTCATTCAGTAGACATAGCTTCTCAATGTGGCGTTAAACACATAATACAACCGTGTCAGCTGAATCAGGTGCATTTCCGACCTATGTCATACAAGAGGTAGATACCATGGAAACTGATTTGTGGTGTACGATGATGTACGATTGTTTCATATATTTCACATTTTTCTTACATTTTTGACAATTACTGGGTTGTGTTGTCGAGACTCAATTCGTTTTCAAAAATCATCGCGCCAGTGATACTGCTGACAAATATATTTCTCATGATGTTGTTATACCTGTGCAATCGATTCTGCTTTTAGCAGATATGAAAGGGCGCTTGTCGCTTTTATTTACAGCAGTAAAACAGGAATCGTTGTATGTATGTGATTTGATCCTCATATGTCTGCTCTGAATTTAACATCCTACAGTTAGACCCTTGCACAGTGGTGTCCCGCTGAGGACAACTCTTGGATGTACCAGCACCCAGACAATGTGATGCCCTCCAATCCCTAAAATCGTTTAGTCAGATTTCAAATGGATGGATGGATGTAAACACATGTGTCGTTGATGTGATTTTGAAAGTAACTGTGGGTGCCATAGCCAGGATGTATCACAGCGGAAAGGTCACACATACAATGCATGAACGAAACTGGAGCCAACAGATCGGTTGTCTGGGATCATTCTTTTTGTGCGATGTGTCAATGTGCTTTCTAGTGTTGTGCTTTCGTTTCTGCGTTTATTGTTTCATGCTTTCCGTTATTTTATTCATTTTTTTGGTTAAACTTGTGTCCTACTACACGTTTGGACCACGGGCATTATTGCATGGAAAGAAGTTGTTACGGTCATATATACAGCCTTGCGCATCATCTTTGATAGTTTTTAGGTATTGGCTTACAAAAACATAACTAACAAGTGGATATTTGTTCCAAAACGATTGAAAATCTGTTTTTGTTACAAAGTTTCAATTGATTTTCCCTTCACGCTAGTTATTGTGTAGCATTGTGATTTTTTTAAAAATCGTACCTGTGCAATGTTCCATTTGTATTGAAACATGACAAGTGTATTGATAATATAAACATGAAGCGTCATGCGTGTTACAAGTAATGAGGGGCAAAAGAGACGCTGGCTTCAAATTTTATCATCCAGTAAAAACACATGACAAGGTGTGTCAACAGATATCATTGTATTTCACAGACACAATATTAACATCAAGTCATTTTAAACATTGTCCCATGCCACGAAATCAGCTGTCCACTCAACCGTTGCGAATTCTAGAATAAATGTTTACATTCTTCATTAATTAACCTCACATATTTTATTAATCATAATTTATCTTGCGATATCAGACTTGTGATACACAGTATAACATCATATCAATGTCTTGGATAATCGCAATTTTGTTTGGTGTGTAACATTGCTTCAATGTTAAAAAATAAGCAAATCAGACAATCAATTGAAGGACATTATGATTAAAATGCTATGCAATTAGGATAGGGAGTTTTGCGTCAACGAAATAAGGAGGACTAACCATCAGTCCCCATTCGTCGCTGATGATAATAAGAGGTGTGATGTCAGTAAAGTGTTTTCATAACTACAGTTCTGGGAATGTCTGCTGTGCATGCAATGCAATATGAACAGGTGTGTTTAAAACGTTATTATTTTAATGTCGTGTTTCCCTCTTGTTTCGTAGGTACCTTAATAACAGCTCTCTACAGCGTCTGAATGTCTATCTGAGAAAAGGTCAGTACTTTGTGTCACACCAGTCAACTTGCTATCATTAGCTATCTTACAATAACATAGTGTCAAAGACACAATAACATAGTGTCAATGACACAATAACATAGTGTCATAGACACATGTCTGCTGTTCATTAAAAAAACAGTTCCATTTGCGTCACTGCGTTTGTCTAGATAGAAAATAGATATATTTAGCTTCAAGCATTTCACCTGTAGGCTCAATGGACGTCCCATTTTTTTATCTAAGTTCTGTGGAATTGTTGCTGATGATTATTTTAACGATTTTCATGTCTCGGACACATGGTACTACTTGAATATCTTTAAGTTGTGGTGATTTTCTAAAAATATATTTACATATATTCCGTTTGAAACCTTCGTCATTTCGAACGCTGTTAATGGGTCTTAAGTCCCTTTCATTGGTTGCGATATTTATTCCATCTCAAACTTGAGAAAGAAAGTAGGAGATCATGAGGCACAAGGAGAAAGAATGACAAGATGGAACATCAAACCCATGCATTGGTAAATGAAACACTATTAAAACTGCACGAATTTTGAACATAAACGATTTTTCGATGACGGTCTTGAGTTGTTGAACTAAGATTGAGACTGCGGGTCCAATCATTGATACTTTTGTAGAAACACAACAAATTGCATCCCATACTCCTGCAAATGCAGTTTTTAGGACATTTCGCGGAAGTTTTAAAAAAGGAATGGTAACGGTAAAAACAACATGATACCGGTAAACATGGGTCTCAGATTCAGTTTGGCTACTAAATACCATTGGGAATTTCTTCATTGCACAAGTGAAAAACACCGAACTTAATACAGAATCACGTTTACTTTGGCACTCGTGCTTCTGGTACAGCAACGTACATGCAAAAAACATGCATTCAGAATACGTTTTTCTTAACTAATATTTCCCCAGTTGGCAGAAACAAGCCCAGTCAAAAAGTAATAAGCAAATATCTTTTTACGTACAGGGAGTCTCTGAATCAAGGGGTGACATTTGGTCAAGGAATGTAAGGGATTACACCAAGCATTCCATATTTGATGACAGGGTTTCCTTCAAATACCACAGAAAAAATCATGGCTTCCTGATCACGTGGAAGCGCACATGACAACGTGGTAAACGACAGTCTCGATAACAAACGGAAATTGTTATTTGTAACATATGTTATATTTGGAATTACTGAAGGTGATGAGTAACCCACACCTCAGATGGGATTCAGCTCAATAAAGCACTAGAAGTTGTATTTTTTTAAAAAGAAAGTGGAATCCCAAATATAGCATACGTAACATTTGACCACTTTCTAAACGACATTGTGTAATCATACCTTTCGGCTGTGGGAGCCATGCCAATTAAAATTTATCAGAGGGATACTCAACGCGGGTCAGGCGGCTGAGCGAGTTGGGCGGCTGACTTTGTGTGCTGGCGATTAGGTGTCTGACTCTGAAGGTGTGGGTTCGAATCGAACATTCTTTTCTGGAGATGGCATAATCTGACCCATAATGCTTACAGCAACGAATTAGAACACGCCAAATTCTCCTTGCTTTTAAAAAATCATGTGTGTGCATTTTTATGTTGGCAGACTTTCATTCTAACACATCTGAGAAATGGTACATCTTCTGCAATGATGCAAGACAAATTGGATTTGCATGTATCCTTGCCACGTGCCACTTTTGTACTCACTCCTTCACAGCAACGCCTGTTAATAAGAGTGATATTATAGTATTGAACCACCATGTGGCGTCAGCGAATCGCTGCTTTTGTCCTGATATGTCCTGGTAAACGTGTTGGCACCGTTATGTCCTAGAGGAATCTGCTGTCAGCCATATCTATGGCTGGTGTAAACATTTACCAGGAAATAATACCTCCATCAAGATGACCTGCTCCAAAACACCAGGACAAGCAAACAGTATTAAACGAAGAATAAGCACCAGTGGGCTACGGGTCAATTAATCACCAGATGCCGATAAGGCTTGAGAGAAACAAGAAATGTCACTCTCACTTAAACACGGATTTTACACAGCCAAACAGATTCTGGCCTCCTTTCTGAATATCATTCGTCAACTTTCACAGTTTTATGGGTATCAGTTTTTGTACACAGGCCTATGTTGCGATCCTAACATTTCACTATTACAAGGACCTACTTCCGCACATACATTTAACTATATGTTAACTCCAGTTCGTTAGCATAGAATATACAAGAACCCACAATAGTAAAGACTCCAGCAGTCAATGCGAAAAGACAGTTTGGATGATGACGCCGATACTGATGAAGACAGCAAAGATGATAACAAATACATGTATTATGAAGCTGATTATCTCAGTGTGATAGGAGCTTTATGCTGCTCAATTACACAGCCACACTGTCAGTATGGTGTCTCATCGCTTGCCCTATGCGCACAACCAGATCACTGTACAACACTTATATACCCGTATAGTTCCATGTCTATTAATGTTAGATGTAAATGTTTAAAAGCAATACCAGGCGCGTACTTCATTACACGGCTGGCAAGACAGGAACTTTATAACTGGATGGCAGCAATAGTTATATCCGGGATGCACACTGATTTCAGCAGCAAAGGCGTTTCGGATACAACTGAAAAAAGAGGTTCAATTTTCAGTGCAGTAGATGCGTGAGTTTAAGTAAGAAATATTCATTTTGTTAATGTCTCATCCCGCCGTCTGCCATCCAGCCTAAAACACTCTACAGATTGTGGATCAATCTGGTACACCATTGAATGTGTACCCTGTATGCTCTAGTAATTAGTGATACAGCCATACTCTATCAGGATCCATCGTGACTTCTTCCATGTGCTGTAGCCACCCGGTTTATTTCGACAACGCCTGTTCCGATCCGGCTCATAAAGCATGCATGGCGTCATTACACGCCTTCCAATACAGCAATTCGATACACCCTCACATCGATGGGCGTGTTGTAATACTACTCATTGCGACAAAATCTGTTGGCATCATGTTAATTTCGTTAACGATCGCGTATACTCTAGGGGTGTACAAATACATAAGTCATATTTTGGCAACGTTGTAGATAAAACCACATCATTAACACTACCCCTTTCGGCATATCAATACCTTAAATCGACTTTTCTGAAACAGCACAATTCTCTCCAACGAACGAAATCTCATCCAGTCAGAGGGGCGCGTCTCCCTGACGTAAATTGAGGTATATCTATGTGGGCCGCTGTAGAATTCAGGATTGGTACATTTTCGTGAGTAAATTATCTTGTTCACAGGCTTAAATCGTGACAGTTGTTGTAAAAACTGAAAACTTTATGTTCTCACAGTGTGCTGTATTTAATCTGGTCACACGATTTGCCTGGCTTCTGAGTTACTGCTTATTTTCATAGACTATTCGATCAAATTTGTTTGTTGTCGAAACGCTATGTTGACCGTTCCGTTACGAGCTGTGTCCTGCATAATCCTTTCGGCCATTATTTAAATATATATTTACATACGAGTAGGAAGTAGTTTTGTTTTTCTAACGTGATGGAAACAAGCCATAACCTAACTGATTCTCAAACTGACTTCACGATTTTTGAATTTTCCGTCTCCCAGTCGCGAACATCTGTCTGTGAGAGAATATATGTTCTTTTGGTTTGTTTTCACCGTATTACAAAATCAAAACGACTTTCTGTTGATATTAACATATGTATTTGGTTGATGGACGATAGGATTTTGCATAAAATAGCGTATATCATAACAATTTCACTCTTGGAAGGGAGGCGGATGTCAGTATAATAATACATACAATGTTATTGCCTACCTAGTCTGGCATCCGAGAAAGAAATCCTTACGTAACAAGATGTGTCATTCAAAATCCTTTTGGTCTTCAATCATTTACTACAAACAGTTTTTTTTCAAATCTCCATGAAAACAAATGTAAGTTGCATTTTTTCTATTGGTATTCACAACTTCCACAACGATCGCTTTGCACTCACAGACATAACCCATTTCGCACGAACTGCAGGGTCCGGTGGAAATCTGTGCATGGTGACACCATCACCCGACCATTGGAGAAAATTGACGACAATGCAAATTTCGGCATGTCTTTGATGACATCGAAAATTCAGCAAAATGACGAACTTGTTACACACTTTATGTCCGGTTAACGGAACAGCCTTCCTCACATTACATCACCTCCGGCTCTCTGCAGTGCCCTGACGTGGCCTGTCTAAGGTTTCCTTGGAGGACAAGAAAGAAGCAGACGACTTTTAGGCAACTCGTTTATCGCTCGGTATTTATTGACCACAAGTTTATTTAAGAATGGATTTGGCGTTCCGCTGAAGATTAACAGGACGTCTTCCATATGTAGTGGTTAAAGGGGTACAAACAAACGTATATACAGCTGTTGTCATGAAGTATGTTTGATAACACACCTGTTTGATGTAAATAGAATGTGTTTCTTGTATGGTGTCTATCTTCCTAAAAAAAAAACAGTTGATATTGTTCGTAAAATTTGATTTTCCATAGTGTCAGATTACAGCCTGAAGACATATTTTTCAATTTCCCAACACATCCTAAGAATGATTGATGCTTCAATTTGCGCGAACATTCATAACCTAAACACCTGGTTTGATGTACATGGCGTGTAATTGTATACATTTCCACAAATTCTTGACACATAATCTTTACCAAATGAGTTTCACACTGTCCATGAGCCTAATGACGTCATTGCAGAAACCGATAACTGCTACATCATGAAGAAATATACTTCAGACCTTATTGAACCTGCCAGGCATATTCTAAGTGAATGGCGACTGGGTGGTTACAAGAAACTGTTTTGTCGAGAAACTATAAGTCATGGATGTACATTTGCAATGCAGCAGGAATATTGCAGCGCCTAATTTCACAGCATTAGTCCGGATAACTTATAATCTTGTCAGACTGAATTTAGGAAAGTGAGCAATTAATGGACTACATGATGCTATATTATATTTCATAAGTTTGATCATTCGAGCCCATTTGAGGACACACATGCACATTTTAGCCGATGTAATAGAGACGTACACACATACGTTTCAGTGTTACTCCTATCTAACTGGGAATGTGGAAGGGGTGGGGGGTGGGGTGGGGGAAATACCTCTCCCAGAGAGAACATGGAACAAACATAATACACGTTAATCCCAGAATAGCATCGTAAACATTCGTAGAGGAGATTCTAGAAGGATGGCTTCCAGTTGCCATGGAAAGCTATCTGCATGGATGATATACTTCGTTTGTTTGTTTTGTGCGTTCCCCCCCCCCCCCCCCCCCCCCCCCGAGCAGGCAAAGGTCCATGACACCCAATCAATCACGTCTCGGAGTCGAATTATTCGCCTCTTATGACAAGCATACGTTGCCGAAATGTCTACAGATAATATACCACACACATATGCACAGATTGTTGACATTGCCTCAGGTGATTATCATTCCCGGCTGCCTGGATCAGAAAGTCCTGTATTTCGAAAGTCTTGTCAATGTGCTAAAACTATAAACAGACGGATTCCTTTCAGAAGGTGTAGCCATGACAATAATGTTGCTGAAAGCCTGACATCCAATTCTAAAACACATCCTTTGTGTGTTATGCCTCCTTCATAGCACTGTGGTTCAACACATAGTTTGCTGATTTTACGACAGTCAAACAATACGTTGTGGATATCATTTTATGTTCCATCATGCCAGTGCGTCAGGTAGAACATCTGCTGTACATAACAATGTATTGCTTCAGTTGTGTTGGATGAGAATTTTTTTAAGACTAAAACCCCGGTAACAAATGAGACTAATGCCTCCCTCGCTCGACGATCAGACAAATGATGACGTACAAATTCATTTTCTCTTCACAAATGTGATTACTTCCCGTATTTTAGAAAATAGTTACACATCACAATCCTCGCCAACCTTTGATGTTTGAATTTATCAGAAATATAAGACAATGTCAGCTGTAACTGTCGTGTGGTGTGCTGTTTTACTACCACCGTAGTGACGTATACAGCTCTCAAGATTAACACGTGAACCAGACAGATAATTAGAGTCTCTCAGGGGATGTTTTATGACAATACTCTTTCACCACGTTCAACAGCTTTGAAGTTTTCGCCATATTTTCCTGATTTGGCGTGTATTTATTCTTCCATACCTCTGAATGATAATGACCATTTGAATGATAAAAAAAAGAATATTATCATAAAGGGTTGTGGCATTTGTTTTGATGTAGCATTTGTTACTGCTGGTATGTAAAAGCTCACTGACACCTTCTCTCTTCTGAAAGGTTTATGATGTTTATGTTCCCTGGATATCAAAATATCTACAGCATTTCCATGACAGTGTTCTAGAGTTCACTTGGTTTTATATTGAATATGTTTTGCATAAGAAGTGTAAACAGTATTTTTGCGTGTTATACTTATACTATGTGGGATTATCGCTCTAAACATTGAAGGGCATTTGTTATCTCCTGTTTGGGTCTTTCCACCAACATGCTGATTATCATTTTGTTCAAGAGGTGCACGTCAAAAGTTCGATGCCCCCTCCAAGGTAGTGGTATTGAAAGACACTTTTATGCCAGCTACTTTGGCGTTTTGTGGGCTCTACAAGCTTGTTCCCAGAAAATACCACATTGTAGACGATGGACCGTAGCATAAGCGTTTCTTCTTATGATAGTATATTACACATTTCGTTCCATTTGCAATGTGTTGCACATCTATAGGAAAATGTATTTCAGTAAACATACAGTCCAGAGGTGGCTTGGTGTGAAATGACTCGAGCCGTTCTGTATTGCAATCCTTAGCCAAAAAGTTCACTAGTGTATGCAAAATTGAAAAAAATGTAGATAGCTCCCTCAACTAAACAGAAGAAAGGTCTGATCTTACCACATACAATCACGTATGATTCTGCGTATATCTGTCAGAGTTAATAAGATACAACACCTTAAAAAGAGTGAATGTCGATGTAGACTTGGTGTGTCGTAGTTTCAAAATGACATATATCTTGTGATTGTCATAACACTGTTGATTATCATTGATTACATTTCAGTCCTACAAGTAAACTGGCGGGCAAAAGAAAGTATAAGTTTTTAATAATATTACATTTTGTACATTTGTAACAAAATGTGATGACAGTTTGTATAATAATGACTGCCTAAGTTCCCATTTATGGTTTCTATTGCCAAAACGCAACTTCTGGTCGTTATTCTGGAAAAATTCAAGAAAATGGTAAAACATGTACAGAAGTCCAATTTCATGAAATGCTCGTGCAGGAGTTCAGTATAAATTGACTTCTCCGATGCTGCAATATCACAGCAACTGAAAACACACAAAAAGGATGCCACGTTTGACCCAGGAAGAAAGAGAGCGAGCTGTTGGAATGGCACAGATGGGAGCAACACGTGCAAATTGCGAGGACTTTCCATTGCTCACCCCTGACAGTGTGAAGACTTATGGGACCACTTGGACAGACAAATTAGACCTCGGAGACCTGTTCCACATGATCGTCAAGAGTTGCAACTCGCACTTACAGAAGAATGGCAACGGATACCTAATGACGTCATCAGACGATTGACTACGTCAATGAGGAGACGTATCCGAGCCTGTATTGACGTGGCAGGAGGTCATACACATTACTGACAGTGACCATGCTTCATTGTAGTGTGCTACTGACATTTGGTGTAACGAGAGATTTTAACAAAATGTTCTAATTCAACCCTTGTGTGTTTACTGGGCCATTATGGCATAAATGCAAACATAAATGTTTTCTGTTTTATGTTGAGAATATCATTAAACATCACTGAATCCGATAAAATAATATAAACTGAACTATTTTCGTTTGTCTTTGTTTTATGTGTTGTGAAAGTGTACCTATACTTTCTTTTGCCCGCCAGTTTAGCCTGGTGTATCTCACGGCGATAGAATATGGGCAGTAATTTTGGCTCGGGTGTATGACTGGACAGTTAATTAGAGCCCCGAGACAAACGCGTTTCAGTGATATATTGTTTCAGTGTTTGTGATACTCTTTATATCCTTCAGCATGATTCCAGTAGAGCATTCTGTGTACATGCTGAAGTAGTGTAACTGGTTCGATTGTTCTTCTCACTGATGTTTTAGTTAATGTTTATAGTGTTATCTTTGTACATGCTGAAGTAGTGTAACTGGTTCGATTGTTCTCCTCACTGATGTTTTAGTTAATGTTTATAGTATTATCTTTGTACATGCTGAAGTAGTGTAACTGGTTCGATTGTTCTTCTCACTGATGTTTTAGTTAATGTTTATAGTATTATCTTTTTTATACTTTTTAAACCTATGTAATTATGTATAATACAACAACGCATTTCTCAATGAGATGTTTCACACATGTATCTTCGTATGTACATGATAAGGCCTGCCTACTAACCTACAGGACTTCGTACGAGTAGTGACCTTTAAAACGCCCTTATTTAATTCTGAATAAATCATCTATGGGGCCATCAGAGATACAAATGTAACTGAGATTCATAAGTCTGAAAACCTGATAAGGTAGTGTCATTTCCAAATTGATTTCATCTTTAACAAAAGAGAATTGCGTGTCAGTTTGTCACAGAAACAAATTACATGACTGATTTGAAAACCCATATGTGTGACATAGCTTCCCATCTAGATGTGTGTGTAATGTGGGAGTTTAATGCAACTGCCGAATAAGATGCCAGACTATGAAATATTGTGACTTCATTTGACTTGGATTGGAAAGGGAACATAAATTTGATATGTTAATTAACTCGTGTTATAGTGTTCCTACTATTTGTCGCTCCAATTGCATTGTTCCCAGATGACAAATCAAACCCGGACCTTTGTCCAAAACGTGCAAATTACGGTTCATTTAGTCTTCCAAGAAAGAAGGATTTATTCGAAGCAGGATACCAAAAAGCGATGATAGGCAGTGCATGTTAGGTACGTAATGGCAGCTAGTACAAATCGCAAAAGAACAACTAATCAGTCAGCGTCGTTCATGCATACATCATGCAGCAACGCTCCTTGAACCTTGGACTCCTTATGAACTCAACGAAATCCATTGTCAGTAATTACAACACTTCATGTCCATCATCATTGTGTTTTAACTCTGACGTAAGCACTCAATAAGACACAGCTGACATTTCCTGATCTTTCAATGTACTTTGTGGGCGTATTGCAATTCATGGAACTATTGGATTGTATGCTCAGTAAACACTTACATTTATAAGCACAGCAAAGCGTTGAGCGGAACGTTTAGAACTAATGTGATTTACAGAATTGAAATGCCAATTGCTTTGAACAGAACTGAACTTGGTTCCTTAGGAAATTAAACACATTCTGTATAATCCACATTGATTTAATTCCACTTGTGGTAAATATGGTCTGGGGTCATAGATGAAGTCCCTTTGTGTGTTCAGTGAACACTGGCATGACTCTTTGGGACATGGACGTCGATGTCCTATTGCTGGCCTCGACAATCCATTGTTTTATGCTAAATATATTTCATCATTTATTCTTGAACCCTATATAGACGCATGTGATGACGATATTAAATAGCAACAGTCCGTTTCTCCTGTAACAGTTACGGAAATGGACAATACATTGAAAAGGTCAGTCAATTTTGTCTACGTCTGCTGCTGAATGTTCTCGAAATTACCCTACTTTACGAAATAGAATACAGGACAACTGACCACCGTGAACACTGTATTTGTCTAGACATAGAATGATATCGTTAGTTCCTGACACTAACCCTTCCAGCCTCTCACCTGTTGAGTGTTGATGCTGGCACTTCCATGTTTGCAACAATATGGCTTGACCGGGATCTGACTTACAGTATTGAGAGGAGAGAATGATTCAAGTCAAGGGAAGGTGGTTGGGGTCTTATAACCTTTTCAAAAAATAACTGATTTTTAAACCAGATATGGTTTGATGAACATGTTCTTGTTCTCAATAAGAAATGACGCCGTTTCAGGTTTGTTCACAAAAAAGGATGCAAGGAAGAGATTGCACATTTCCTGTTCCACTGAATGTCCGGTACCGTCTATCGATCGTCATTTTCGCCACGTAGTAAATAGTGATCAAATACGGCCCTATAAATACTTACTAATCATATTGCTTGGTATATTTATATATTTATATTGAATTACGTACAGTGGGATGGTCTAAACAGGGGTCTAAAGTTAAGAACGATTATATTCTGAAAATAAATCGCGTCACTTTTTTTTCTGTTTCACTTTACAGCGCATTGCTGCATGCCTCTGAATGTAAACATCAGTCAAAATACCCATATACATGGTCGAGGTTCACAAATGAGGCTAGGAAACAATGTCAGTTCAATGACTTACACTTCACACTGTGTGAAATGATTGCAACAAAACATGTATCAACTTCGAAGCTTGTGGTCGATATCGAAGCAAAATTTTAAATACAAGATACCAATATTTTCCTGACTGAACACCCGAAATCTATATTCCGTATTTAAAATTCAAGCAGTTGGACTGTTTTACGTCCAGTAGCCGGAAACAGTCATGTCCACACCTATCTTTCAATTTATCGCATCTCGCCCAACAGTAGCTATGCAATCATGATGTAACCCACAGTACTTGAGCAATACTGAAGCAACACAATGTACCCATCCGAATCATGTTAATTTTGCCATTACTTAGATACTGACTCTTGCTGTCTGCGTCCTGTCCATGTGTTTCCCACTATCCCATTCAAACACAAATTTTCTGAAAATACGAAGTCAGAAAAGAAAGAAAAAAGATCCAAGTGATACAACTGATTTCCTAACAGTATACGGTATTGTGTCACCAGTTAGCCTTTCTCAGTACTGATTACTTGTTCCCGTACAGTTTTGAAACTGATAACTCGATTAGGAATACGTAGGAACCAAGCGTTTTCGATTTTCGAGACAACTTTTAGATCGACATAACGTATAACATTTCGCATGTTATTCAAGAAATTGAAACTATTTTTTGAAGCGGTGTCTCAGTCACAGTATTTCTAAGCAAACCCCTCAATGGAGCGGTCTCTCTCACGTTAGGTTATCAAACAGGCGCTTTTAAGCCAAAAAGACCCTTATGCATGCAACGAAGACACCTCCCAAATCGATGAGCCCTAGGTAATTGCACCTCTCATATCTATATTTACCAAGCTGAAGTTGGATCACAGATGGAAAGTGCCCAACTATTTAGATATATATAAAGTTTTTACTTCATGCCATCATACTTACATAAAAAGGTCGTGTAAGAGTAGATAATCGGTTACCATCATGAAACCAGTAATTTGTCTCATTTACCGTATTTCAACGGCTCCTTATTATTTCAGCAATTGTAGAGGATGCCTGAAACTGAATGCCAGTCTTAGTTCTTGCCGTTTACCGACCACTTGTTTTGAAACTTAAGTACACACTTACTCATTTCTGAAAAACACACAGTCCACTGAAGGCCAGACAGTCTTTATATGGTGGTTTGTAGGCTGTTCCAAAAGCGTCCACGCCTGAAGCTACCTGCACCGACCAGCAGGGAAGAAACATGTCGCTGGCCAAGGTCAACGTGAGCTCTCGTCGCGGCCGATGGTCCTTCCACATGACATGATTACTTATAAATTCATGTTTCTTCTTCCTTATTAGTTCATTGGTATATCATTGGATGCCTGGCAGTGAACGACCTCGATATTATGGACCCAGTTTAAAAGTTTATATTACCTATGTGAATAAACGTGAGCATGTACGAAATGAATTACAAAACAGTTTTTTTACACGGGATTTAAAAAATTTAATGATGAACAAATAAATAAATAAATAAATAAATAAATAAATAAATAAATACGCATTTGAAGGAGAGACTTCTTGTTAACTGTTGTCATATCACACATGATACGGCTTTTTCCGATTTTGCCGTACATTTTTTTACGAGCCTGATAATCACATCATATAATGTAAAGTACAAAGTACAAGGAGAAACCTGCTATACTCTGTTTCGTATGAATATTACACATAATATATTCATGTTTTTGTTCCCAATGTGTTTTTCTTTGATTTATTGATGAGAAACCTCATTGTCACATGATAGCTGGTAATAATAAATTTCAAAACTATTTGCATGACAAATATATTACATATGATAAAAACGAGAGAAGCAAATAGCCCGCATGGTACTGTGACTGGCTTTTTGAAGTAGCTATGTCTTTCCACTAATATGAATAGCTTGTTGGAATAACTATGCATTTCCACTAATATGAATGGCTTGTTGGAATAACTATGTGCAGAGTGTGTCAGTATTAATAAATAGATATGTGTACTTGTAACACCACTGAGATTGATTTTATGCCATAACTTCCCTCCTATATCATATTCGCGTCCAAAAGACATGTTAAGTCCCGCTTTTGGCGCCAGAGTGGGAACTGATGTTACAACGATTCGCTACTGATGTCACCTGCACGTAATTGAATGGAAGGCATCGTTTCATGATGGTCGCTCTTGGACAGTCATTAACGAACATCGTGATGGGTGCATCATGTACATATATATGGAAATACAGTGTTGCTTAAGATGCAACACGAAAAGAACATTTACCGCTGAATATCAGAAAACTCAGTATAATGTATTTTTATTACAAGTTGATTGTGTTTGAAATTTGTATTCAATAGATAAATCTACTCAATGTCTTTTAAACTTTTTGTACATATGAACCCACCCGAACTAAAGCATTTAAGATCTTATACAGGTGGAACATCCCATGGGAGACAGTTTCGAGGTCAAAATAATTGTTCAGGTGAAATATTTCATATTTTTATCATTCAAAATTTAACGATGACACACAAAGAATGTAAGGAAGTTTTTGTATGTAGATGATATGATCTACACATTGCACTGAACGTAACATTATATCATCACATCTTTGCAGGATGAGGACAATGTGCTGCTCAGGGCCACACTTGGATGGACCCAAACTGTGCCAGAGCTATTATATATCATAGAGAAAGAGTCACCGATAACCTCTACGAAAGAAATTGACGTAATTGGATCGATTGTTTGAGATGATTTACCATTTGTGATGAGTCAATCACGGGGTGTTTTTGTTTGTTTTGTTTTTTTGTTTTTTTTGTTTTTTTGTTTTTTTGTTTTTTTTGTTTGTTTGTTTGTTTTTTCGTTTGTTTGTTTGGGTTTGGATTTTTTTTTGGGGGGGGGGGGGGCGTGTGTGTGTGTGTGCGTGTGTGTTTTGTTCTTGTTGTTTAGTTTTATATTTTGTTTTTTGTTTTTTACTTTTGTTTTGAATTTTCTTTAATTCTGTTCTACTCGTATGTTCAAGCTTTGTCGGTTACTCTACTTTTGGACCCTAGCCGTTACCATTAGACATTTTGTTTGTTTCGGGTAGTTCTTTTTTCTGTTACAAATTGAGAGATATGGTTACGCTTGTCATCTTTGATACTTTTATTACTCACCCTACCTCCCATCAGTCCAAACCGACTGCTTTTTTCATGTTACATTTCACTTTTTCTTCGAGCCAGTGTTTGTTATTGCTGGTATTCTCTTCATCTAAAACGATGAATGGAGTTGTTAATTTAAATTTCTGAGTGCTCTGTGATTTCTGCGTCTTGTAAATATGATGCACTTTACACAGCACTCAGTGTGCAATGTTAGCATTTGTGTTGAAACATTATTACTACATTCATGCAAAATGAAATAACAGCGAAGCGTCAATTATTCATATTATGCTATCAGTATCGTTTGTCATGTTTGCAAATAACAATCGAAATATGAATGTCTGTCCACCGCCTGATCGAATAGAAAACACGGAACAAACACACCACACGACATGCATAACCTTTCAGGTCACAACAGTCTGAAGTAATCCTTTCTCAGTTTGTAATTTTTTGGCATTGCATCATAAAACACACACACACACACACACACACACACACACACACGCACGCACGCACGCACGCACGCACACACACACGCACACACACACGCACGGACACACACATACATACACGCACACACATGCTGTACTAGATGCAAATAGTGCTTATCACTGAAGGTGTCAGAGAAGATACCAGTTATGTTCCCGCAGCTTAGACTGAATACGGCTATCTATTGGCACCGCGTTGTGGTGTTACAGTTCATATATTATGATAATTTCAAATCACTGTCTTGAGGTATCAAACTTGTGATGCACAGCTAGCATCACATTCATTATTCCTTTCTGTGTTTGAGTAATACGCTAAAGGCAGAGTTGGTTGGTGTTTAACGCTGTGATCATTGTTAACGATATATGTCTGTAAATACGCAGATCATACAACCTGCTGCAACACATTATGATCAGTCAACGATCATCTTCTGCGCATTTGCAATGAATGGTTTTGTAACTTGAACCACAACCTCAACTGACAAAATTGATAGCGTTATATTAAACTGAAAGCCATTAAAACGCATTTGGCATTTGTTGTCTTGGAACTTACCAAAGTTATGCTTACGATTTTTCTCCTGCGGTGAAAAGGGATAAAAAGTTATTTCTCTGCGCCATCTCGATTTCGATTCCCCGAGCGTTACTCGCACAGGAACTTTGACGCTTACAACTGAACCTATGACAGTTCTCGTTGATCAGAACCACATTCATGAAACATGTTGTGCACGGGCATTACCTGAAGCAAGGTCCTTTAAAAGCACCCGGAATTGTGAAAGTCTATATCACTTTGGGAAAAGACTCAAGAGGAAAGGAATCACACTATTGCTATGGTCAGCCAAGGTGCTTCTGATGTGATGATTGCCAGGTACTTTAATGTGTATTAATGTGCAACTAGGATACGATGACATGCGTCTACAAAATAGGAAGACTGAGCAGCCATCACTGAAAATAATGAGGGATGTGATTGATAAAGTGTTGATAAATACAGTACTGGGAATTTCTTCTGTAAATGCCACACATTGTGTTTGAAACATTATCATTTTTATGTCATATTTACTAATTTTTCGAATGTACCTTGATAACAGCTATCTACAGTATTTGGATGTCTGTTTGAGAAAAGGTCAGCACTTTGTGTCACTCCAGACTGCTTGCCGCGCTGTTTCTCTATATTGTAAAGCAATGGCTAGTATTATCTACTCTACAATTACACAGTGTCATAGACACATGTCCGCTGTTCATCTAAAATGTAATTCCAGGTGCATGGTTGTGTTCGTCTAGACAGAAACTAGATACATTTTAGCTTCAAGCATTTGACCTTTAGGCTCTATTGACGTCCCATTTCTTATCTGACCGCCATTGATAAAAGACAGTGATATCCTGAGTTCTAGGCAGCTATTATCGTTATTCTGGAAATCGTGCCCCAGACATATGGCTTTATGTGCATTGCTTCAGGTCTAGTTGTGGTATATATATTTCATTGTATATTTATATATGTACCCATTTGAAATCCCTTGTAAGGGCGAACAGTGTTTATAGATCTTAATAGTTCCTTTCATTGCTTGTGATCTTTATTCCGGTCTATACTCACCTAACAAAGTAGGCGATCATGAGACATGCGTTTCCTGATTGGAATTCAAACAATCAAGACAAAATGAAAAATTAGACGCAAAATTCGGTAAGCACTAGAGACATTGCATGATGCCTAAACTTAAACTCCGACATGTCGTGGAGTGGCTTAAGGTGTTGACCCATAGGAGGGATTGCAGGTCCGATCATTTTTGGCTGCTGAAACCTCTTAATTTTTGTTTTAAAAAATATCACAAACCGAGACACTGAACACATTACCTTAATTCCTTCACCGTGTTTGATGAAGTGTCCACAAAGACCTCATTAGTCCATGCACACGAAGGAAAGGTCAACTGATTGTTTTGGACGATGGGAGTTGGGAAAATATTCCTTCCGTCATTTTTTTCCGAATTCCCTTTTTTTCAGACGAGATATGATATGATATGATGTGATACCGAAATCTGAAATAGAATCATGATTATGCTGCCAGTTGGAATGGCACTCATCCATCTCACACTGTAATGCACCAGAAAAATACCTGAACTGAGAATATACTGTTTCAATCGACATTATACCAGTCACCAGACACAAGCACATACACCAATTACGATTTAAACCCCTCAAACCCCCCCACCCCCCCACACACCCCCACCCACACCCCCAACAAAAAAACAACAAAAACGTTACTTTTTCTGTTATTTTTTGTTGTTGTTTTTTTTTAACAAAAAACAAAAACATATGCTTTGAACCAACGGTTGGCATTTGTCATTTTTCTAATATAGAGCCCATCATGTCTCCTCCCATCGTCAGATATTATTGCAAATGAGCTTTTCATTTTCAATCATCATTTATACAGGACTTCCAGTTTACAAGCCATTTCCTCACATCACCTTCACAGTTTCGCCCATAATTCCAGTAAAATTAAAACATTGGGGCACTTCGTTTTGGCGTCGGAGAATCACTTCTTTAGTCCTGATATGTCCTGATAGACATGTTGATACAATTTTCACCTAGAAGGATCTGCTGACAACTGTATCTTTGGCTAGTGTAAATATTTACCAGACAGTAAAAAGATAACCAGTTTTGAATAACGAAACACCAGGACAAGCAAACAGTAATAAACGAAGAACAATCAACATTGAGGTACGGGGCAATTAATCATCAAAATCCGATAATGCTTGAGAGTAACAGGTAATATTATTTTCGCTTGAACACAGCCTTGCCAAGCCAAACAGCTTCTGATGTCCTTGCCAATATAAAAAATATATGAATCATAACTCCGAGATACACATGCCTGCGGGCATTCAAACTCTGTAACGGATTTTATTTTCTCGTTAAAATTGAATTTCTTCACTATCAGTGTTTTCAAACGACTGCGGTTCGTGCATTATTGCGTTGCTTCAGCATCTGTACCTGCAGTACAAACTTGAGTCCTTATTTATTGTGGTTAGTGCTTCTTTGACATATTACAGTGACGAGCTTCTGCACATATGATTAACGATGAAAACGTAAACGTTTAGGATCCTAGAAAATACAAGAACTAGACACGGCCCATGTATTGATTCACACAACTTGCTTATCATCCAATAAATTTCAGCTGAAATGAATTGATTCCCAAAACATTTGACTGAATAAATCTTCGTCGATCTACGATCATCTATCATCTTCTGCGTATTTACAGTGGGTGGTTTTGTAAGTTGAACCACTACCTCAGCTGACAAACTGACAGTCACATTATATTGAAAGCCATTAAAACGAAATTGGTATTCGTTGTCGTGGAACTTACAAAATTTATATTTAAGAATTTTCTCCTGCGATTCAGAGGATGTAGTGATGAAATGTTATTTTCTGCACCATCTCGATTTCGATTCACACAGGAGCTTTGACGCTTACAACTGAACCTTTGACAGTTCTCGTTGATCAGAACCACATTCATGAAACATGTTGTGCACGTGCATGAAGCAAGGTCCTTAAAAAGCACAAGTGGAAAGGAATCGGACTATCGCTGTGGTCAGCCAAGGTGCTTCAGACGTGATGATTGTCAGACACTTTAATGTGTATCAATACACTGTTGGTCGACTCAGACAACGTTTTCGGGCCACCGAAAGGGAACTGATAACGCGGTGGCCGCCAGTGTGGTAATATCGAGGTGTTAGAGTCCCACTGATTTTGATAAAATACAACTTTTGGATATAGCTGAGAAAGAGGTTCCGATATCAATAAGTAAATGCGTACATGTGGAGAGCGAAATCCAATCTGTTGATGCCTCATCACGCAGTCTGACATTCAGCGTAAAACGCTTTACAGTCTGATACAGCACTGAAAGTTTAAACTTCATGTACAAGTGCCTAATCCTACCGATACAGTCACACAATATCAAGCTGCATCGTGAGTCCTTTTGTTTGTTGTTGGAGTCCCGTGGAGTGTGAACACGCCTGTTCTCATCCGTTTCTTACCGATAACGCCCGGTGTCATCACACACCCTTCAATAAAGCAATTTGATACATCGTCACATCGATCCCTTTTCATTTCGAGGAATGTGCTGGTGTCATTCGTTAATGTCTGCTGCCATCACGTATGTTTCATAACGCCTGGGGGTTTTTTTATCTCTTTCATTCACTTTGGCAGTCAATATTGAGACAGCTGACAGCTGTTCAACCCATCTGGCTCAGTCGTTTGTTATTCACGTATGAGTAGAGTGAGGATGTTGTATGTTGCCTATCTTCCCCCCAAACAGCTGGTATTGTTCGTAATATTTGATTTGTCCATAATGATCAAACTACGGCCTGTGGGCGTATTTTCAATTTCCCGAAATATCCTCCGAAAGATTGATGCAGTTACAATTCGGGCAAACATTCATTATCTAAACACCTGGTTTTATGCCTAAGTCTTATGTTCATGGCATGGAACTGTACAGATTGTCAAAGATTCTTTACACATATCCTTTACCGTCTTAAGACGTCAGTATGGAGACCGTGCAATCAACTATGTCATGAAGAAACATACATCACATCTATTGTAGACGTGCGGTAAGTAGACACCATCGGGGGGATCCCAATCAAGGGCCCCGCTTCACAAAGTTCTCGTAAGCCTAAGATCTCGTAACTTTTCTCATAGCATTCGTACCTCTTATAGTGAAGCAAATAAAGGAGGAATGCCACGAGAAGAGTTATGTGACCTACGCTTACGAGAGTTTTGTTAAACGGGGCCCTAAAAGGTATATACTAAAACCATAAGCAACGGGTGGTAACACTGCTTTGCCAAGTAACTGTTTGTCATGGATATAAGCCCCTAACACGTGGATCTAAATTGCTGGTGAAGCTGGAATACTGCCGCACTCAATGTCTTCACACTAGTCCGTCCTGATAACTGTCATGAACTTCTAAGACTGCAACTGACGTTAAGAAAGTGAGCATTTCATTGGGATTAGGTCATGGTACCTTCCTTTCCATCATTCTGTTAAGGCGTTTGTGCATGCAAACGGATTTGAGGACAGACACACATACGCACACCTTCAGCTGTTGCTCACTGTGCCATACAACTATATACAAAAGTCAGCGTTATTCCTATATTGTCATCATCATCATCATCATCATCATTACCATCATCATCATCATCATCGTTATTACCTAAAATCATCCTTTCTTCATCAGCAACAGCAGACCTGTGACGATCCAGGTTAGAATATTGTCCTTCAGGCGACTAATGGGATCGGGTGGTCAGGCTCGCTGACTTGGTTGACACATGTCATCGGGTCCCAATTGCGCAGATGGATGCTCATGTTGTTGATCTCTGGATTGTCTGGTCCAGACTCGATTATTTACAGACCGCCTCCATATAACTGGAATATTGCTGAGTGCGACGTAAAACTAAACTCACTCACTCACTCACTCACTCACTCCTATTTTGTTGTAAGACCTGGACGGGGATAATTCCTCTCCGTGAGAGATCATGGAACAAATGCTGTGCATTTGATCATCCTTTGTCCAGTTGAATCCATGACAGTAATTCTGTTATAAGGTGGACATTCAAAAACACATGCCTTGTCTCCTTAATTGCACTACAGTTCGACACATCGTTTGCTGATTTTGCTATATCTCAAACTCCACCATGTCAGTGCCTCAGTCAGAGCATCTATTGCACATGACAATTTATTGCTTCCGTGGCTTTTGATGAGAATTTTGTGAAGAATAAAACTCAGTAACAAATGAGACTAATGAGGTTGTATCACTCCACTATCAGAAAAATGATGACGAACAAATTCATTTCCTCCTCACAAATGAGATTACTTTCCGTATTTTAGAAAATTGTTACACATCACAATCCTCACCAACCTTTGATGTTTGAATTTATCAGAAATATAAGACAATGTCAGCTATAGTTGTCATGTAGTTTGCTGTTTTACTACCATTGTAGTGACATTTGCAGCTCTCAAGGTTAACACATATGATCGTCAGACAGATAATTAGAGTCTGTGGGAGAATATTTTAGAACAAAACCATTTCACTGCGTTCAGCATGCTTTGAAGTTGTAAGCTATATTTTACTGACGTGGGATGTATTTATCCTTCCAAACGACTAAATAATAATGATCATTTGCATCCATATTTAAGAATAAACATACTATTGACATAACACATTGTAGCGTTTTGTTTGGATTTCGCTCTTGTGTGCACCTGGTATGAATTACAGGAAAGTCATATTACATATCATATAATTGTCTTTGTATATTATAAGTCTAATTGAAGACGAATATCAGTTTCCCTGAGCGTGTATGTGACCAGCGTACAACTCCGTCGCTCTCTTTATTTGTTTACCATTTCCCCTATTTTTTTCATTTACGTTACGTTTAAGTATAACAAATATATCTCTCTTTATTTGTTTGCAATTTCCACTATTTTTTCATTTATGCTACGTTAAAGTATAACAAATATTAGTGAAAGTGATTAGAGTCTTACCGGGGGTAAAACAGAGGCGTGTATTCTGGCACGTATTTGGCAGAGTTTTCACAGTCTGCTCTAGTGTCCTGTTCGTGTCGATACAACAAATGTTGTCGGAATGGTCTACAGTGAATATCTAGGGATTGAGGGTTAGTTTTCCATCTGTGCGAAGCTCGTCCATATACAAGATGCTGTGGGGGAAAATGTCATATATGTCACGGTTAAGAATTTGCCGTGGCAAAAGGTAAAAGAAATCCTCTCAGAAGCAGCAAAATATAACTCTGAAAGGTCTAAAATGATCAATAATATGTATTGACCAAAGAGCAAGGTACAATGATTCACAATAGAGTTTTCTAGTAAAATGCAGCTGAATCAAATCTAAAGTAAAGGGTCACACATATAATATCAACTCACCAAAATCTTGTTTTTCAATGGAAGGGTTACAGTAAATCTTTCACAGCGACCTTTCTTGAATGTAGGTGAAGCGTTCACGAATAGGCAGACAGATGTAGGTAAGCTGACATACTAGTGCCGCGATACGACATGCCTGACCCCTGACCTCACCCAGACATCCTGCATTGCAATCCTCTTTTCTCTCGTGTGTAGAGAGCTACTAAAAGCAGTTAGGCAGCAGAATCGAGTGCTTCATTCACTCTTTCAAAAGGGCAAAACCCTTTCAGTAACCAACACCATGTACTGCCTACGGGATGTTTGAGATACAATGTATGTAAAGGTGACAACGAAGCGATTCATGCATTAAAGCACCTTCTTCTTACAATGTGCCATATTCCTCGTTTACGTGGATTGGCCAGCAAAATATGTTGATGTGTTTAATGCAATCTTTCAGGGCTTCTTCCACCTGCTTCGACCTTTGGAGCCTCATACAACATCGCTACTGAGCCAGAGGTCGAATGTTGATATCATTTTGCATGGGGAACACAATCAATACAAGGTCGTAAACAATGCGTGTCATAACCCAAGTGTTCACATATTGTGAATGCGGTAAGATATAGTGACATGATCTCACGACTTTGTTTCCTTCGCAGCGACATTACCTAAACTGCCATTCATTATAACCGATATGCCTAGAGCGAACAGATCTGTCGGGTCTATTGTGTTAATGTACGCGTAATATGCGAATCATATACGTAATGTTGAAGTTGCCTGATGTATTACTTTAATTATCTGGTAGTGAATATACAAGCTGCGTGTCTGCCTTAACATACCATCGGAGCACTACTGTTAGAGACACAAAAAGCTAAGATATCTCGATGGGAGGCAAAATAGTAAAGTATTTGGTCCTAACTTCTTTAAAAAGACGGATGGAATGGTCAGCATTTTGAAAACCTTTTAGTGGAAGGTAATTTTGATCAGTCACTCGGGGCACATTAGACTTCCTCAGGATATTATCTCATTATGGTCACAAATGACTCTGTCTTAAAATAATGCATCTACATCGAAAACACAATCTGTCTCCTTGAAAGAAAGGACAAATTGTCCATGCTATTACCACAAAAAATGTAAATTTGTTCAATCCCATCGATAACTTTGTGAAACATATTAGACTCAGTGATTAGTTTTTAACATGATTATACCTTAGGGGTGGTACAGAATGAAATATAAACATTTGAAACATTTAAAACCATGCAGAAACTCCAAAAGCTTAATTATTTCTGATGTTCTGTCTTTTGAATCAGTTTTCTAAGAATCTACGTTCTAAACGTTTTTCAGACTTACCATAAACTGTGTTAGAATATTTAACTTAAATATACCCAGATTACTTTTTCCGTCATTGAAAATTAATGTAATTTTATCGGTCATTTTGATTATCACTGCTTTGTGTAGATTTTGTAGGTCGTAATGTGTGGCTAGGTTATTTTGTGTAAAATAAAGGTCTTAAATAAGCCAATTGATTGATTATTTTCCAAACACAGTAAGTCTGAGATTATCGACAGTTGTATATATTTGTTTGCTTTTCATTTTTATTTTCTATTTTATCTCTCAAGTTATATATTAAAAAGCAATCATGTAGACGCATTCTGAGAATCATTTTACATATTCTGTTGTATATATTTGTTTGCTTTTAATTTCCATGTTCTATTTTATCTCTCTAGTTATTTATTAAAGAGCAATCATGTAGACACATCCTCAGAATCATTTTACATATTCTGTCGCCAAACATTAAAACTGAAAAAAGTGACGCTTGTTATAAATGACGCTGGGTTATATTTTCATGACTAAATGTAAATATGAAGACGAGTGGACGGCTTACATTTATACACAGAATGTGTGTTTGAAAACTATTAAAAGCTTACAGTTAGTCGACTGAATGTGTGTATAAGGATGATAGGCGATTTATTTTTAGTCGATTGAAGGAGTATATGAAGATCGACGACTGGGTGTATGAAGGTGATTGAAAGGCTAGCTCATTCAGCAGTAATTGTCAGATGACAAGTTACCGCACTTTTTTCCTGAGGCTTTTCTGCTTTGAACCAACATATCCAGTGGCATATCAAATTGTTAGTGGCTCTACCCTCAAAGAGGGTTAAAGTACTGTAAGTCCCCATGGTCTCTAGTGTGGTGATCTACCTTCAGTTGTTGGCAATCTATAGCCCATTTTTATAGAATTGTATTGTCCTTTATAGTTTAATTGGTTTAGATTTAATTACAAGTCTTGAATGGTTATCTGTGATATACCAGTGTTTTACTCTTTTTTCACAACGGGGTTTTACCTTCTAATTTTCCTGATCTAGGATGTAATTATTACTTGTTTTCGTCAAGATATGGCTGCAATTGTGCCGATGTGACGATAAATATTAACTCACTCACGCTATGCAGTAACTCAATCCGTTACCCGTTACCCGTTACCCGTTACCCGTACATGTTCAAGCTTTTGCATGAGATTTATGGCACTTTCAGATTGGACTTTCAGATAACATTTCGAAACCTGCGGTGCTATGAAACAACAATGTGTTTATATTATTGAAATCGACCTTTCGAGATGAGATTTATGGCACTTTCAGATTGGACTTTCAGATAACATTTCGAAACCTGCGGTGCTATGAAACAACAATGTGTTTATATTATTGAAATCGACCTTTCGAGATGAGATTTATGGCACTTTCAGATTGGACTTTCAGATAACATTTCGAAACCTGCGGTGCTATGAAACCACAATGTGTTTACATTATTGAAATCGACTTTTCGAGATGAGATTTATGGCACTTTCAGATTGGACTTTCAGATAACATTTCGAAACCTGCGGTGCTATGAAACCACAATGTGTTTATATTATTGAAATCGACTTTTCGAGATGAGATTTATGGCACTTTCAGATTGGACTTTCAGATAACATTTCGAAACCTGCGGTGCTATGAAACCACAATGTGTTTACATTATTGAAATCGACTTTTCGAGATGAGATTTATGGCACTTTCAGATTGGACTTTCAGATAACATTTCGAAACCTGCGGTGCTATGAAACCACAATGTGTTTACATTATTGAAATCGACTTTTCGAAGTCAGTAACAGAATACCCTAACACTCTTTGACTACTCTGAATGGACAACACGTATGTGAAACCTTTCCACGTTCTGCAGCAAAACCAATATTCGCAATAACATCTTCAAGTCAGCGTAAAGTAACTAAAAATGTTTTGTTGGCGTAAGTGAGCTAGTATTTAGTTAATATTTGAGTTGTATGGCAGTGACTCAGAGACATGAAGGTAACAGAGACTAATCCAGAATTCTGGAACGCAATTCTTCACGTAGGTTTTCTCATTTAATCGACAACATACAGCCTCATGATATCACAGAGAAGATAAGAAACTCGTTACGCTTCTATAATATGTCACTGTCATCCTTTACACGAAATGTCAGCTTAATCCATTTACTGTGTTGATCCCTCGAGAATAATGTAATGGCACAATGATATTTTATCCTTCTCTTGTGCAACATACATTTTATGACTGTTATCTGTAAAACCTGACGGATCAGCGTTTCAGCGAGGCCAATTGCGGTCATAAGGGTTACATGCCAATACTTTATACTTAACATCAAGCATGTACGGGTTATGAACTATATGGAAGTAGAGATCTTTCTTAACTCACTTTCGTCTGCCCAAGTTAAAGGGTAACATTGTCTGCAGTAGATTCCAGGCCATTACAGGACCAGTATTCGGGGGTGTATAATATATGTTGTTCACCGGTCACGAGGAGGGCATAGGTTGATGTACCAATGTTCATGTTCGGACTCAGGGGCATAAACAAACAGCCAGGGTACATCAACGAAATGGCCACGATTAAAAAGTAACATGCTGAAATGAACCTTGTAATTACCAAGGACAGTGTGATATATAATAACGAGGTTATTTTTCAAATACTTGCCATCCTTTCAAAATGCTTGGCTTACTTTAAATGCGAAACTGCCTGTAAAGGTGTTCACTGGTCACGAGGTGGGGAATAGGTTGACGTAGCCTCCATATTTGTTTATGTTCCAGGTACCCAAAGTGGCATCAACCCATGGGCCACGAGGGACGAAAGAAACATCGTAATTATCTTACCGAACACCTCAATGTTAATTTTGCAATGTTTGAAGCATGGGTGTCAGATCGTACACTTCAGTCAACCTGTGTGAATCAAACGATTCGAATGCTGCGCCTTGCTGTTCTTTCCTACAGGTATTGTCTTGGTAAAGGCGCATCGGTGTAATTTCCTTTCTGGATACTACACGAAGTACCGAATGAGTTGTCATTGTCAGAGGGGTACATTTAAATTACAGTACCTCGCTTGTAAGTGGGGTATATTGAAAATAATAGAATAGCGCTTAGCCAATCAGAAAACGAGATTTATGTGTGAGGTATAAATGAACACAATCATATATCCCATATCACGTAGCAAGTGAAGGTACATATGATTTGGTATTTTAATGAGTGGGTTTTAATGCAACTTTCAACAGTCCAAGCATCCAGCTGCATAAGTGTTGGGTATAAACGCATATAACAAGGAATATAATATAAGTTGTTCACTGGTCACGAGGGGTCCATGGGCTCATGTACCCTCGAGGTTTGCTTATGTTCTCCGAGGCATGGACCCCGAGGGACCGGTGAACAACGTATTTGTCTTACCGAACACTTGACTTTTAATTTTGAACTGTTTGAAGCACTTCTGTTGAATGCTGGGAGAATCGCCATTTTACAGACGACACAAGGTAACCATATTTAGAGTTATCTCCCTTCCATCGATTTTCAATCGCAAAACATCGGTAATTTCCGTGCTTGATGCGTGATTCAATGTTATTCGAGACAAAGAAGTATTACCATGAAGCACTAGAAGAGTTCGGAATTCCCAGCGGTGAACATTGAAAATAATACCTTGCCTGTAAGCGGTGTACATTGAAAATAACAGAATAGCGCTTGGCCAATCAGAAAGCTACATTCATGTGTGAATGTGTCAGGTAAGATAACTGCAAATGTACCTATGCGGAGCTCTGTCCTCTTACCTCCACGGATTCAGTTATCGAGAATCTGTGTCCCAAATTCGCTGCGGTTCGACCCTTTTACATGTACCACTAAACTCGTGCGCTCTTTGCAGAAAGGATGTCACTTCTTCAACCACTGTCAGAGCTGAAAACGTTATAACATTCCAGTAAGTTCAATACTCCACTTGTCCAAAGTGCAACTGGGAACACACTTTCACTGAATATGTATAACTGACAGAGCATAATAATGTCAAAGTATGAATAAGAACATGTTATTTTGTGAGTAAGACCTTTCAGTACATAACCTTGTACCATTCTCTTGCAGTGGAAAGAATCCGTTGCACCAAGATAATAGGAGAGGTTGTTTTTCATAATGCTGTCATTATTGCACTTCAGTTATGCAACTCAATGAAGATGACTCCAACACCCCTAAGAGGCATTCAAGTACATGTTCTAGAGCATTCAGTACATATCGCCCGTGTGGCCTGTCCTATGTATGTAGCTTGAGACGACACAGTGTAAATGATACACTCTTAATTTACTCTGCACACACAGACTGATACAAAAAGGTGAAATAAATGAAGCATTTGTAATCGTTTTCTTGACATAATGTGTATTTATTTTGTTTTAAGTAATACCCATGTAAACTGGTGATGAGATTACTAAGAAATGTTAAATTTTGGATCTTACACTAATCAACTATTCACTTCGTGTCGGTGTAATGTAACACAAAGTGTGCGTCGTTAATATTAATCATTCGCTTTAAAACGCCACCTCAACACCATAGACACTCTCGAATATCTGCCGAAACACATTCAAAAGGACGTAAAATGCAAAACAACGTGAAAATTTTCGACTAATGTGTTCAAATTTATTGCCCCAAACCAGTACGCCATCAGGTTTGCACGAAAAGTATGGAACAGACACTAATCGGTTGTTACATGTTTCAATTTCAAATCAGACTGTTCAGGTGCCCTCCCCTACAAAAACACACGTGTGTTGCCCCGGTCAAGTACGTGCGGATAAATGACAGCTCAAAATTGCAGAAACTTCTAAATGTGAATCGCATTTAATGCTGTTCACCAGCTTCCATGAAACAATCAACACAGACCAAGTTCACGAACAGAAATCAATAGTAAACTACATTTTGAGTGAATATTGTTTGTTTTACTCCGATTATACTTTTTCGTAGGACAACAGAAATGGGCTTCGCATATTGTACTCTTGTACGGTATTAGTTTACTAATAGGATTGTTTGAATTAGCAGTCCTAATCAGCAGGGTTATTTCCGAGCGTCCCTTTGGTGTATAATCGTGTTAGGCACTGTTAAAGTTGTTTTGCATTTAATATCGCAATCGTTGTATCTGTCACCTTCATTGAAAGTTTTACCAAATATTTTACGTTTGCAGCAGAAGCTCTGAGTAGTGTTGAGTTGCTACTGTTTGTACAGCGTTTACCATTATCAATGTAATCAATGCATTTACCGACGGTGCATGAGTAGCCATGACTCTAATCTAACTTTCAGGAGAGGTCTTTCAGTTAATTTCATGATCCCGCTCTTGTGCTGCTCCTGCTCTGGCTGACGGAGCCACTCTGTCAATTAGTTGCCCCTAGGTTACATTTCATTTCGCCAGAAGAAACTTTCGAAATTTGTTCCATGGAGTCAGCCCTGATTGTATTCTCAAATTGTATGTCCCGTCCAGGACGCCTAATCTCAGAATATATAATACTTCGGATACAAAGAAATAACTACGTTTGAATTGAAAAGAAGGGCGAGTGGCCTCTGCAGTTCAGCCAGGCAATACAGTTACGTTTCGTCTAGAGTTTTATTAATGCAGAAAGACTGGGGAGAAGGTGGCAACAATGCGGTTCAGGGACTGCGTGACTAACTATTCTGTGACCAGTGTGATGGAACATACACTAACTAGCAGTAATCTCGTTACAACAGTAACTTTCCAAACATCGGTGGTACACACTGGCATGGGACAATATCAAAATAATAATTATAAAGATAATGTCCTTAAATGCACTATATCACACTCTCCACCTCTCTAAAATAAATACATTAAATGCATTTCTCTCAATAATACTAGTTATTACTCCTCAGGGAAGTTACTATAAAATATATTACAAAAATACGTATTTAGATAATAGTATTAAATTAAAACGTTCGAATGAATTAATGCCCTCTAACGGAAGAACAATCATTAATTCAACTCCATAGGGAAATGTATCTTGGAGCGGTCTTTGCGAATAACCGGTGAGCAACTTGTGACTGAAACCAAACACCGACAAACACCGACAACACGGCTTTCGATGTACGGAGCAATTGTTTGCACTGCGTATAAGCTAACTGATCCCTGTTTGGAAGCTATTCCCTTCGAAGATTCAAGTATCGATTTCAAGCAAATCGTAAGGGATAGTAAGTCTATTAAAGTATTCAATTCTGACCGTTTTCACACTGTTAATGTCATAATCATGAGATATGCCAAAATATCGTCGAAAATGTGCATTGTGCTTGTCACTGTTATCCTTGTGTCGATATTATCCCCGTGTTGGCATTATCCTTACACTGACGCTGTGCTTGTGTTCACATTCTACTTGTGTTGACGTCATCTTAGAGCTGATGTTATATTTTGTTTGACGTTATCATTGTGCTGACGTTATGAATATTAGACGTCATTGTTATGGTGATATTATCCATGTGTTGACGTCATCCTAGGGCCTCGTGCTGTTGTGCCATGTGTTGACAATATCATCCTTCTTCTGATTTTGTTCTTGTGTTGACAATATCCTTCTACTCGCCTTTGACTGAGCTGATTTTCAGTTGATGTCTTTGTATTCACATTGTGCTTCTGCTGACATTGTGCTTGTGTTCACAGTATCATTGTGCTGACATTATTTTCCTTTTGTTGTTATCCTTGTGTTGGCATTATCCTTCTACCCGTTTTCCACGAGCTGATCTTGCACTGACGTTATCATTGTGTTGACGTTGTCTTTGTGTTGCGCTACATCCCTGGACAAGTGGGACCATTTACTCAGTGTTCAGGATATGTGTAGCATATTCCTTTTTTTCCCGCATCAAGCTGACGTGAAATGATACAACTGAATAGTGTTCAAATACGTGATATAACTGAAACCACTGTTCAAAACGCCTGAAATCCCACTCTCACACCAATTCCTTCTCCGTTATCAGACCTATCGGTGTCCCAAACTACAAACTCACACGTTTTGGTGATCGTTTGTTATGTTTAGTCTGACATAAAATATCTCAAGTTTGATTATTCATTAGGTGAACGTTGAGCGGAAACACAAATCAGTTTCTTTTCTGAGCACCGGTTACGCATGTAACCGATATGTTGAACCTGATATTGATGTTTAATATGATTAAGATGGGGTTTAGGCAGGAATGAAAGCAATTACTGCCCTTCGGTGCATAGCACATAGCTGACAATGATCGACTACTTTATCACATTACATCATATTTCTACTCGTCTGTTAGACCCCTATAACGCGATAATTCTGTCTGTGTCAAGTAGGCTAAACTTTTAATCAAACTATACGACCTTAAAGAAGGCGTGGCGAGTGCAAGGTGGTTCAGTCAGAGCTTTCTGGGAAGAAAACTGTCCCAAACAAGTCTTTCTATGTTTCAGATGGTCTGTTCCCGTCGGCTGTAGTCGGACAATAAGTTGTTTAATATTGATTCCAAAATGCCAAATGCAGTATATCCGTGTCTAACGAGCTGTTGAAACACTGCAATGAGAGAGTATATTTTTACGCCGCATTTATCTGTATTCCAAGTATATGTCGGTGGGGGAATACAATAAATGGGCTTCTCCCGTTGTACCCATGTGGGGAATCGAACCCAGGTCTCAAACGTGCTGTGGACGATTTTATTTTTTCCGAGCAGTTTGCGTCTGAGTCTAAGCACAAATTAGAAAAGAAAACTGAATATGAACTTTAGATACCGACCTGGGTGCATGGTGCAAGTTGCGCAAATAGAACTATTTAGGAACACGTCTCTCGTAATAACAGCCTTTGTATCAGTGTGTTTGACGCAACTGTGAAATTGTGTTTCCAGAGAGATTAGTTCTATAACCTCGAACCTGCTCTTAATAAATTCAAATACTTCCTGACGAGATTATGTTCGTTAAATGCCACAACCAATGGCGAATATCCATTTCAGGAATATATGCAGGTGCATTGTTTCTGATTATTTGATACGTTTAATCATGACTTTAGCTCGACGAAGTTTAACTGCGTTTGAGAGAATTATCAGTGCCCCAAATCCATCTCGAAATAACTATGATACCCTTCAGGTCCAGTCTGATATATCACTGATTATAGCAATAAATTTACTCTGTTTACCTTTGTATCTTAGTCATGTTAAAACTATCTATCAGTCATCTTTTCACTGATCGGTGATGGCAGATACTCTTGTTACCACCATGGACTCATGAAAGGGATGTTCCCTTGGGGCACATCTGTCCTCATTTTGATGAACTATTAAGCGTTTCAATTTCACGTTTTTTTGTCGCTGCCATCGTACACAAAACGCCACACGTAGTAAAAGATATTGCATAATAAAACCATCGCGATATACAATGTGATAACAAAACTAACATGCATGTAAGCACACTCTGAAGGTCGTGTCCTTTGGCGCTCACACCATGAAGATTTAAACTCCACTGAAGTTAGAGTTAAAGTTAAAGGTCAACAGAATCCTCGCTACTCGTTTCTAATTGACACTAGCTAATTCTTCAGTGTCCTAGCTTAATTTGACGAGTCAATAATGGAGCATATGAGTTTGGATAACAACGTTATGTTTATGGTATAGAGCGACGTATGCGCGCCGATTTCCTAAACCATGTGGAGTTTTACGCTGCACTCAGCAATATTCCAGCTATATGGCGGCGGTCTGTAAATAAGCGATTCGGGAGCAGACAATCCAGTGATCAACCACATGTGCATTGATCAGCGCAACTGGGAACCGATGACATGTGTCAACCAAGTCAGTGAGCCTGACCAGCCGATCCCGTTAGTCGTCCCTTACGACAAACGAGTCGCCTTTTATGGCAAGCATGGGTTGGTGAAGACCTATTCTGCCCGGGACCTTCACAAGGTCACACCATTTTCAAGCTAAAAGTGACTATCACCACTCTATGAGAAGGAGAATATATACACTTACCTCACAAGTAAATGCCGCTGATGGTCTGAGCGCTCTTCTATTATTTTCAGTGTACCCTACGTACAAGCTAGGTACATTGCAATGTCCCCCGTTGCCAATGGCAACGCATTCGTGGTTGTTATTGTTGAATAACATTGACTCCCGCATGGTGTACGAATATTCCCGATGTTTTGCGAATTCATATCGATGTAAGGGAGATAACTCTAAATCACAAACTCAAAATCTAGCGAGGGCTAAGGAAAGATTTGCTCGCATTCCAATAATTAAAGTTTGAAAAACTGCTCAAATTTAGTCCGTGTGAATACACAGAAAAGAAATTACACCGCGGCAACTTTACAAAGACAATACCTGCGGGGAAAAACAGCAAGATGCAAGATTCGAATCTTTTTATTCACACAGGTTCACTGAAGTGTACTAGGTAGCGACCAGTTATCGCCAGTAGGATCCCATACCCGTGCTTAAAACAGTTCATAATTTACAATAATGTGTTCGGTAAGACAAATATGTTGTTCACAGGACCCTCGGGACCCGAAGGCTCCGAAGACATAAACAAACATCGAGGGTACATCAACCTATGGGTCCCGAGGGACCAGTGAAAAACATATAATATGTCATGACAAACAAGAGATTAATATGTCTTTGATAACAGGTGGTTCATAACTGTATGAGGTCAAGCTTCTGGCGGTAACCCATCTACCAAAACGGAACTCACAAGCTTTTCGGAAACCACCTTAACTTACAACTTGGAAGCTGTTATCTATAACGTATCAAGCGCAAAGGTCAGATGCAACCCAAAGCTCAAGCATATTTAAAACACAGTTATCACTTATTTGTGATATATAAAATGCATTTCTGCAAATACACAAAATTATAGCGTATAATCGCAAATCAAAAGTGCAGCAATTTGTACTTGGGTTTACCTGCCTCGAAACGAAGCAGGCGCGATACCGAGCTCAGAGCCGAGGGCGTGCATTCATGTGTAACGAAACTTTTTCACTGGCCACTGGTTCTTTTGCCGATACCCTTAGTCGGGTCTTTGTTTATGGCGTATAAGCCCGATAGGTGTTAATTTCAAATTGGATGTGGTCAATGATTAAAGTTCTGAAATGTATGTTGTCATTAGCAAACAGGCAGACAGACATGTATTTGTGAATAAATCAGACACTGAGTTTTCTCAGAGTCTGCTTAACACAGTCAACACATTTTCAAAAATATTATTTTAATTATTATCATTTATTTTTTATGTAACGTGTAGATTATTTATTTGTTTGTGTACACAGCCAAGATTAGAGTACTGCTCACGACCTCATACTCCGGACAGGCATACTGTTTCAAGAGCCGCGAACCTATTCACTACGAATGCATTATGTGCAATACCGAAAGTTATGAGAATTTGCAAAGCTGTATTTTACGTTGCCTGTGGCCTTTTATTGTTTCTTACACCTGTCCTTAACACAGCGAAAGTGTCATCCACACGGTACCGACTTTGTTAAAATGATTAGACTGTACACAAATGAACAATTACTTGATGTCAGAAAAGCCACCAAACAACGATAAATACAGCACAACTACGACATGAGGTCAATAAAACGTCTTGTTTTGTAGCTTAGTTTTCAGTTAGGAATGAGTTATCTTGTTTTCCGCTTTTGAAGCTGTTTCTATCAAGATGACATCGTAGATGCAGTGACGACGATGTTCTGTTTCGCATGTCACTGTCAATTTCCAGCACTAACAGCCAATATTTGACATTTTGAAATATTTCATAGTCGAAAGAGCAAATTTTAGACATAAGGTTAATTAACTTATGCAAAACTATCAGGTAACAAAATGAAAGTGAATTATCGATTTGACAGACATTTTGATACGGTAATTTTATGTGTTGCAAAATCATGTTTTCAAATACCATCAGCGTGCTAATATATGTTATGAAGATTAAGAAAAGAATAGTCTGATGGACAACATGGAATGCAAGAACATATTTTGAAACATATACAGCAATGAAGTTTTTGTACAGGTCATTGACTGGATGACGTTGATATGTGCCATTTATTGACACGTACAAACATCAGAAATCACACACATGTTTTTGCAGGTACATCAGAAGCATCTGTTGTAACTGGGAAATCATCATATTGTCCGTTAGGGTCAAGGGAAGAGCCTGGTCAGAACTGGCCTTCAGTAAGCCATGATTGTCTGGCTCGCTGATTTGGTGGACCCATATCATATTGCTGATGTTGAATTCCGATAGCGTAGATAGCTGTTCGTGCCGTTGATCACTGGATTGTATGGTTGAGACTCGATAATTTACAGACAATCGCCACATAGCCGAGTGCGGCTTTAAATAACCAGCTCACCAAACACTCTAGGGAAGGCACAGTCTGTATTGTGCAGAGTTGCAATACTTGTTACCAGATCATATAGGCTCCTAATTGAGAGTAGTTCCAATTGAATTCCCGTTCCCGTGGTTTTTCAGGTCAGTACTTCCCGCATGCTTATGACTTGGGCCACTGGTGAACCCCTCGTATCATCAGTATTCGATACCAATATTACCACATGCTCATAATGCATTCAAAATCGTAAGTCGATGTTTCTCGTAGATGTTGAAAGAGATCTGTCGTTTATGTTGGAACATTCATGCTGCTACCTCTACATGTGTGACCCAACGCTGGTATTGGAACTCTACAACTGGACTTTTATGCTTACACGTATGTTTCAACACTTGCATCCCGACTCATGTAACCGCAGACTTTATACATTATAAGTTTTTCACTGGGCACATGGGGGGCATGGGTTGATGTATCATCGGTGTGTTTATTTTACGGATAAGGGAACATATATCAACATAAACCCATGGTCCCCGAGGGACCAGTGAACAACGTATTTATCTTAAGCGAACACCTCAGTGTTTATTTTGAATTGTTTGAAGCATGGGTATGGGGTCGTAGACTACACCCACCTGTGTCAATCAAACGATTCAAATTTTGCATCTTGCTGTGTTTCCCACAAGTATTGTCTTAATAAAGTTGCCGCTGTGTATTTCCCCTTCTTAATATTGACAGGGACTACATATGAAGGTTTTGTCAAACTTAATTTATTGGAACGCGAGACAAGTTTTTTCGTAGCCATCGCCAGATTTTACAGACGAAAGAAGAAAACATCTCCCTTCCAACCATTTGTATTCGCACAACATCGGTAATTTCCGAGCAAGATGTGTTTCACTGTTACTCGGTATAGAGAGGTAATACCACGAATTACCGAATGATTTGCCATTGGCAGCGAGGTATATTGCAATGTGAATCTCTTTTAAATACGGTACACTGAAAATAATAGAAGAGCCAATCAGAAGCGACATTTATGTGAGAGATAAGATAAAAATTAAAAAGATACCTCTCTGCTTGCATCCATACATTCGTGTCAGGGGCATAAGAACGAATAATCTTATATCACCCTTCAGATGGAAAGATTTTTTTACGAACGCGAAGAGTTCCTGTTAGTTAGTTTACAACTGCACAGAATATTCTTCAGCAAAGCAAAAGCTTTGATTGTGCCTTATACTGGTAAAGTGTCTCGGGACTGGGGACATCAGAGGATCCAAACGATGAGGTCTTTTTTCAGATATATAGGTTTTTACTATACAAATACAAAGACATGTGGTTTTGCCAGTAGTAACTGATGAGATGGCGGTGCTAATAGCATCGGGAGACAGACTGAACGCTAGCTTCCCATCACGGCACCGCTGGGAAGCCGACATAATCGGGAAATCTTCTAACATTGCCAACTTTGACATATTGGATATAGGAAAGTAATCGGTGCATGTACGACCTCTGATAGGTTTTGAACTATTTTTACTTCAGAGTGGAAAGGTTTTGTTTGTGGAATCGTGTATGATGAATACCTCTGTCAAGTGGTGACAGGTGCTTGTGTGAGTAAACCAAGTGGCCTTGGATCGTGACGTAAAACTCAGCGGGACATCGACAGTGGGCATACTGATACATCACTTTGAAAATTCCCTCTATCCACTGGAAGTGAGAGGCTCACTGGGGTATATGACGTCATGGTGGTCAACTTAATTTCTTTGGTAAAAAGTGTACCAAATATGAAGGCATCGCATTCGCAATGTTCAGGTCCTATTTCAGCTTTCACCTTCATGGCAGAAGAGTTCAGTACACACAACCGGGATCAATTCAAAATCTCAACCCTAGAAAGCACGTCGTCTTGATTACCAGTTTGGCGTAAAATATAAAACACACATGGCAAGGAAACAATTTGATGACTCTTTGCTGTCACCAGGTCGTCTCTAACACGGTGGTCATACCAGTTCTATGGAGGAGGCGGTGCAGTGTCCAGTGAGTGTAGTTTTACGACGCACTCGGCAAACCAATCAATCGAATCTGGACCAAGCGATTCGGTGATCAACAGCATGAGCATCGATCTAACTAAATGGGATACGATGGCAAGTGTCACCCAAATCAGCGAGTCTGACTCCCCGATCCCGTTAGTCGCAGTTATCAATATGAAGGACAGGAATCCACGGCGTTGTGCCAAGTCGTCCTCAACGCTGACCAGTCTATCCACTCACGAAACTGTCAGAGAATACTTAGGTTCTTTTATCACTTGCTTTACGGATGTATGTATGTATGTATGTATGTATGTATGTATGTATGTATGTATGTATGTATGTATGTATGTATGTATGTATGTATGTATGTATGTACACACACACAAACACAAACACACACACATATATATATATATGTGCATGTACGTACATACATACATACATACATACATACATACATACATACATACATACATACATACATACATACATACATACATACATACATACATATATATGTGTGTGTATGTGTGTGTATGTGTGTGTGTATGTGTGTGTGTGTGTGTGTGTGTGTGTGTGTATTACGTCGGTTGTGAGGGAATATGGAAATGTTATTTGCACACTTGAATATATCGTGGTGACGATTTGTGTGATTGTGTTTTGTTCCAGGGAATCTTTTTCACTTTCTTTGTTTCATATCAGGTCAGCGATATATAATGGCAATAAAATGTGAAAACATTTTTGTCCACCTTCATCACATTACGGGTCGGTAGATTCGTAAAGCAACAAAAATGTACAGGCCTTAGGTAAGAAACAATGCTGGATAGTACAGCATTGAGCATCACTTTGACACTGTAAGTCTCATATGACAAGGTGTCATTGATGTCATTTTCAAACCTCCGGAATAAACTGACAAAACCTTTCATGTTGACACTTTGACCAAAACTCTGAATGTGTCGTTCCAGGATGTTTGAATAATGTTTTTAAGGATCAGCGCAACTGGAAATACTGACACCAGATACGGATGATGTCAATGAAAGTTGAGGTTGTTGGTGTATTGCTGGACAATAAGGGAAACGTCATTCTTGGAAAATGAAACAATCCACCTGTTATAGAACTTGGCTATGACCATTTAGATTTACTATACACATATCCAGGCTGATCGCCGCAAATTGTTTGTAAGTCGTCTCCTTGATGTCCAAGTGTGAAAGATAGATAAGGCAAAGATTTTCAGATGTAGTAATACTAATTCCTTCATATAGCGACTAGTGTCCATCTATCCACCTGACTACTCATTGGACCTGCTACCAGAACTTGATTATTATAAACCGATAACCCAAGCTGCATGTGAGGCACCAGAGGGTTAATATTCACATGACTCATCTCTTACCGGGTACCCATTTTCTGCTGGTTGAACAGAGGCAGTTTTGAACAAACTGACTTGCCTAAGGAGAGACCGCATGTATCACATGTGCTTCTTGATCTGAAGACATGGACAAGGAAACACCTCGTTATTAAAACCAGAACAGTATTGACTGGTTTTGTGTTTATAATGCTGACAAATGGACCAAATTAGCCCAAGTTGCGAATAGCTGTTCCCGTTGAAAAGGAGTGTGTCTCAACTCACTCACAACCCCAGAAAAAACAACCAAACCTGCTTTAGTTGTCACTACTCAGAATAGAACATGTTTTTGTTATCTATCCATATAATATTCTCCGCCATTTTGACTTTTTCGCCCAACCATTTAGAACATGTTTCGTGGATAATCGAGGCTGTTTCATACCTGGTGAAATGAAGTGGTAAGCCAGTTCGGATGGATGCAAAAACATAAAGTTTAACTACTGATAATCTTATTTCATGAAAAGATCATGAATTCAGGGGCATAAACTATAGGCTGAATGTACCGCAATGGGGCTAGATCTACTATCTCGTCCTGTGTATATAGTGAATGTTAGTGACATAAATTAAGCATGTGGAACTTCATTTAAAACGTAACCGTTCTGTCCAAACTATATCCCTGAATGACATCATGTCTTTAAATAGCATCTTCAGTAACCACATCAACTGACGTCACTTGGGAGAACAGCTGCTGCGTTTTGAAATTTGATATGACCCCCATTAGATCATTTACTTCATGAGCACAATAACTCTCGGATGGCGTCCTGGATCTTAGAACATTCCGAAACAAGCTCATAAGTAGTTATCAATGGCAAAGTTCAACGTTAAAAACCGATACTGACATGGTACTCCGTCTATGTTTAGTCCGACTTCCGGAAGTTTTAAGACGAAATTCTGAACTATCGTATTGCAGTTGTTCCATCCGCAGGCGTATATTAGTACTGGGATATACTGTGTGCTGGAGACCCATTGCAAAATAAAGTAAATACGTAGCACAGGTGTCACTGGTTATCGACTTAATACTGTTAATATTCCCTATATACAGAGTATCATGTAACTTGAAATGAATAATGAGTTTCATTTGTATTATGAATGTAGAAAGGATTTGGTTGGTCGCTTCTGTTTTCATCAGAGTCTAGTACTTATTATCCGCTGTTGTTTCCACCAATCCTTTAACAAAGACCTGTCTGAAAACATTACGAGATATCAACGGCAATAGGAAATAGTTTCAATTAAAATTGTTCAGATTAACAGCCTCACATCTGTCATCTTCCGACTTCCTATGAGGTCCTTTGATGGTTTGCGTATGAAATCATTCTAGCTTATAATCCCAAGGAAGTCCAACATTACACATATTGTTATCTAAGTAAACTCCAAATGACATTTGTTTATTTTTTCAAAAATATTCCCGAACCAAGTTTGTCATTTGAAAGTACTAAACTAGGTCCCTTTCTGAGATAACAAACATTTGAACAAAACCATTACTCTGTCGTCCACTGCAAATAAATAACATGATAAGGCTTTACTATAGCCTGTGACAGCATGATTGATCGGCACATTTCACTAAGCCTATTGATAATAGAAAGTACAAAGTGAATGATTTCCTCCTTCATCATTTCGTGTCATCTCATCTTATGCAACGGACATGAAAGTATTTGACATGACATACGGAATAAGGAGTTTTATACATCAGGTAAAAAATAAACTAATCAATATTCTCCAAAGTGTGACTTATGTAATGAACATGAAAGTATTTGATATGACATGGGAAATTAGGGTAAAGATAAATCAGATAAAAATAAACTAATCCGTTTCCTCCGAAGTATGAATTCTTCTATCATGAGCTGAGGTCTAAACACAGTTACCATTTCAGGACTGTTGTCTGGTACCCTCTCATAGCCTTCAAGGTAGTACGCGTTCTACAGACAGGAACAGATGCCCGTGCATGTCCGTTGAAGTGTCTGTTTTCAGTAACTGTAACACATGTAAAACAGAAAGACCTATTCATACACTCGGTTTGTGCACGTATGTTGAAAGAAATAGGCTTGTTTACCAAAGCCTACCATTATTTTTAAAGCATTTTTTAGGAAAGTGTAATAACTCATCAAAGCTTTCTTTGTAAATGACTCCTGAAAGCTATCCAACTGATGAAGAGTTTCAATGCAGATGCGGCGAAAACTGACCCCTACTCAAATTGACGATGTCGTTCAAGACACAAATGTGTATTTTGTTTCTGCGGCGTTTTACCAAGTCGCGACCAAGAGATGTAAGCCTGATTTCTCTTTAGAAAAGGTCCATTCAAAGTCTTTATGCTCAACAGATGTTGTAGGTTAACATGGCTAAATGTTTCTGTGTTATCCTGGACATTTGCATCAGTAATTTATCAATGCCAACAAAAGATGTAACTTTACAACCTCAAAAAACAAATAAAACATTGACAATGTAGCTAAAGGTAGGAAGTCTTTCCCCATGTTCACTGTATATGTCTGGCTATATCGCAAGTGTGTGTTGAAGTCCATATTGATCCAGTGGTTTCTACCATAACCCTAACCCCTCCATCAAAATGAGCATACAATCCATCTACCCAAATTCCACACATCTGCAACAGTACACGTAAGGCATTACCAATCGATGTTAACATTTTCCTTCCATAGTTTACTCGGCGCTTTGTGCTTTGCTTTTGTTTCTTAATTTGATTTTCCGCTTTCACTTTTTTAAAAAATACGTTCGAGGCACGTTTGGCATTCAACAATTACCCAAAATGCCATGCTACACTGTACAGCAAAAGAAACGCAAGTTTTCAAAAAAGTGAAATGTCAGAAAAGTAAGCTTTCATATCTATGTCTTCTAATTAAAAGCTTGACAAAACAAAGAGTGTTTTATTGTTCAGTATACTTGACGCAACTAATAAATAATAGAGATAGCGATGGTATATGCCCTCCATAAAACCATTTCATGAACGCTGACCTCCATATTCTCACTCCTAATACTGGTGACCCGCTGCCCCCACAACTACACAATACACAAGCTAAATATATCAAAGCGTTATGCATTGTCCAAGTATGGTTTTACGCCGCTTTTAGCAATATCTCCGCAATATGACGACAGGGGAATCACACTTTGTATCGATGTGTGGAATCGAACCAGGGTCCTCGGCGTGACGACCGAATGGTTTAACTGCTACCCACGATCCCCAAAACGTTCTGTAAAACAGTACTCAGTAATTTCAGCAACGACTCGCACTGACTGGATATGCTGCCAGACATCAACTGCAAAGCTGTTCCGCTGCAGTGCGCACCTTTAAGACGGATCAGAGTCTGTCCTGACTTTGAGCCTTTTTGCGAATGCCTCAGAGGGCCGGAAGTGGGACGCTCCAACAGTCTATTTATTTACATGGGAACTCAATCTGCTACGGAATGGACAGGTAGGATCTTGTTCAGATGATATGTTTATTCCCCAAGGACAATACGTGTACACGATCTATTATGTATGTTCTTTATAACGTTCATCTTCACGTCATTCATGTATTAATTCCGGTTGTCTTGACGTTGAAGGTCTGCGAAGGATGTATTGATTCCGATTGTCTTGACGTTGAAGGTCTGCGGAGGATGTATTGATTTCGGTTGTCTTGACGTTGAGGGAATAAGCTGTGATAAAAACAAGCGACATTAGACAGTAATGAGTTAGATCTCAATTATAACTTTGTTTAGAACTTTAATTTTCTTTGAGAACCTGATTTTGGTGTTGCCAAGACCTTTTTTGTGGGATGTGGATGACTTTTCTCCTATGCCAATAACTCGTGCACGTCTGCAGAGTGTCCCCCTTTTCTTTAGTTGCTGTGTAATTGTATTTGGTCACCGCCTCTCAAGACACGTTGTTTACCAAAAGAGAGAAACGTACCTTTACCAGACAGCTTCATGTTAACGAAGGCTAAAATAATGTACATGTTTTTATACACCGTCTCAAAGGATACTGCTACGAAGTATGGTTTCATCCATGAATTTGTTATTAGATGAAACACCAACTATTGTGTACGTAACACGTAAACCACCTGAAGTGCAGTTACCTTGTGCCGACTTACATTAAGTCGAGAACATGGAAAATACTGATAAATGGCTCGTGGTCCCATTCAGTGAATAATGGCAGTATTTGGTATAGGAAGCAGTGCCTTGAATCGGTTTTGGCTCAATTATGTCAGCAAAAAATAAAAACCACTTTTGTGACTATCATTATTCTGCACACAAATACTTCCATCATGCCCACAATAAGTTCTTTCATTACATATTATTTCTTTTGACCTGAGTACAATTACCCAATAACCAATTACCCAATTAACAACGGAGGTCACCCTTCTGTTTCCGCCTGTGACGACCCAGTTACAACTAATCTTTACTGACCAATACTTGTAAAAGGCGACCAATCGAACTGGTTTGTCATGAACCGGTCCACTGGGTAATGCATCTGATCGTATCACAATTATTTAGGTCGACGTACATGATGTCAATCACGAGGTTTCTTGAAATAGTTGGAAACTTGCTAGCAAACCAATCAGCCTTTTGTTCAAATGGTAATGTTACACCCATGGCGAGCAGGTGTACATACACTGTGTTTTCATAATGGCCTTCTGCTATGCCGATTCCACCTGATCACTATGACAGTATTTCCTCTGACCATAATTACATTCCTGTAGCCATCTGTCATTATAACCGAAGTCGAAGCAGTCGGACATAACTTCTTATCTTACCTAACCCATAAATGTCGCTGTCTGATTGGCTGAGCTTACAAGCACCCCGCGGCTAACAGCAGCTCATTCGGTCCGTCGTGGTAGTTACTTTTTCATCTCGAAAAACATTAAATGACGCATTATGCACGGAAATTACCGATGTTTACCGAAAGGATATTGATGGAAAGGAGATAGCTCTAAATGTGGTTTTGTTGTGTCGTCCGCAAAATCTAGCGATGGCTACAAACACATTTGACTCTTTCCAATAAATACATTTGACCAAGACGTGGAAACGTAGTCACTGTGGATATCAAGAACGGGAAATACATCGCGGCGACTTAAAAAGACAAAACGGGCAAAACAGCAACATGCAAGATTCGAACCGAACAGGTTGGCTGAAGTGTACCCATCAGTTCACCCATCAGTTCAAACTTAATACCCATCAGTTCAAACCATTAGTTCAAACTTACCCATCAGTTCAAACTTAACACTGAAGTGTTCGGTAAGAACCATCAGTTCAAACCATCAGTTCAAACTTACCCATCAGTTCAAACTTAACACTGAAGTGTTCGGTAAGATAAACACGTTGTTCACTGGTCCCACCGGGACCAGCTGTTGAAGTACGCTCGTTGTTTGTTTATGTCCCCTCGTGACCAGTGAAGAAGTTACAAAATAAACGTTTCTACAGTGCAAAACATCAGCTTCAAGTTAACGTGAAACAGACACCCAAAGAATGTCCAATCCAAGTGTCTACTAATATCAATTACATGATGAGATGTTCTCACACGCGCCAAATCCTAATGAACAACCTGAGTGACACGCGTCACTAGTGTTTTGATGGCTACTTAATCAATTCACACCAAATGCCTCCTGATAGATTAAGAAATCATGCAGTCGTGCGGTAAACGGTATTGACGTGACACATACACATGTACGTTGCACAGATCTCTCCGTCCGGATAACTGGATCATTTTGCAATGGAAATGTATGGGAATGGTTTGAAACTTCGCTGTCCGGGTCCGGAAGCGCGGGGTCCGGTTAAGCGAGTACAATTAATGAATGCAAGTTTCATTTCACATAAAAATCGTCCGGAAGGCGGGTTTTCCGGATATGTGGGGTCCGGGTAAACGGGGTTCGACTGTATATCAAAACGAGTTGATATTTTAACTTTATCAACTCGTATCACCACGAGGGTGAGATTCTTTTTATCATAAAACATCATTCTTCATTAGTTTCCAATGAAATATTGTACATCTCTGAACACTGTACTACCGTAAACATACAGTGGCATTGTACCGTCATCAGTTTCATGACGTCATATCATTGTCACGGCATTGTACGAAATCCTCTGCCAAAACGATATCTCCTCGGAGATATCGTATGATCTTACATAAGTGGAACATCTCTTGTGGAACACAGTATGGAAATGATACATTGCCGCCTACAATGGTCATTCCATCCATGACACATTCCCGTTCATTAATGTGCACGTTGGAATACAGTTGTGTTATGGTTTTTATAGTGCCACGTGTTAGGTGTGTATTAAATGATTCAATTTCCATGAAGAAGGCAGATTTTTAACACAGCCCCCTAAAAAACAAATAAGACATGGGCTCGTGCGCGAATTAGAAATAATTCTGCCTTCAAGCAAAAATGTTTTTCAATTATATTTTTTAGCCTATTACTTCTCTTTTGTAATTTTGGTTGATCAGTTGGAAGGCCATTTAGTGACGCTGCTGTTCTAATATCGTTGTCTCTGTCACACTGACAATTTCTGTGAAGTGTAAGCTTACTTTTACTGGATTAAAAACATTTCTCATTCTCTGATAGGATTTTCTTCCCGAATCATAGGTACATAGCGAAATGTGTTCCGTGACTGACACCTACCCAAAAACTGGTCTGTCACTGTACACGGTAATTAGATTGTGTAAAAATTGAACTAACGCTCCAGAAACTGAGCAACTGAGAAAGCAGCTATTGATTTTTCAACTTTTTTTTTAGATTCTTATTTTTTTTTTTTTTTTTTTTGGCATTTTGTGTGAACAAAGATCTGTATTTACAGATACTTCGAGGTGGAGTTCACGGGATCGAGCCGACCTGTGACCAGGTGTGAAATCCTTTTAGTCAACATAGAGTCCACTCCAAGTGTGCTTTACTGATGGTGGCTACATGAATACATGAAAATACGCATGGGTACAGCACGTGCAGTAAACATGAACAAAGTACAGTGACTGTGTGTACCAGTCCACCCAGCTGTAATGGGTGCCTCGTAAGGATGGGAAAGACACATAAACTCGGTGCACCTTGTGGCTGCAAGAGGTGTATGGTCCCCAGTGATCATGAGATGAGAGTGATAATTGCACCGCTTGATATATATACATCCTATCAGAGAATAAGAAATGTATTTAATGTAGTAAAAGTAAGCTGTATATATATTAATGATGTATAGATAGATAGATAGATAGATAGATAGATAGATAGATAGATAGATAGATAGATAGATAGATAGATAGATAGATAGATAGATAGATAGATGCTTTTTCATTGTTGTTCACTGTCCAGGTACATGTTTGAAATGATAGCTTAAAATGAGACAACGGGTTTCTCTTACATTTGTAAGTGTGGTCATACTATAGGCCTTTTGGCATATGGCGACAGGTTGCCGTCCGCTTTAATGTGAGTCAGAATGGTGTTGGTGTGCTGTGGTAGAGATTTCAAGCCAATGGGTCCATGGAATATGCATGACAACTAGGACGCTCCACAGTCACAACAGTGCGGGATGATAGGCACAGGAAAACAGCATTACTTAACAGATTCCCTAACGCAGTGGGGCCTAGATTTTTTAAACTCTCCTAGCGCTATGACAGTCGTAATGTTAATGTATGGCACTTACGACTATCTCAGCGCTTAGAGAGCTTCGAAAATCTAGGTCAAGATCTTCAGACGAAACACTTCAATTTTAACAATGAAAAATATCCAGTTTGTCGACGTTTCAAGACAGCCGGACTCCACTGTAGTCGACCTACAGTTCCTCTATCACTAAACCAAGTCACAGGCAGGCGCATTTGAGATGGAGTAGACATCATGGCCGCTGGAATCAACGTCAGTGGTCTCGTGTGCTCTTCACAGATGAAAGCAGATTCAGTTAGCGCTTCCAGAATGGTCGACAAAGGATGTTATCGTTGCGACGGAAAGCGAATCATAGATGCAACTGTTGGTACGCATAACTGATTTGGCGGAGGTTGGTCATGGTTTGAGGATGGATATCTCTTACTGGACATACTCTACTGCACGAAGTCGATGGTAATCATACCAGACAGCGTTATCGGGACGAGAGTCTGGCTGCCATAGCAGTACCATTCCTACAAGCTATGCATGGCTTTTACTGCAATACGACAACACTGGGCCTCATAGAGCCAGGATTGTCGCGGAATTCCCTAGGAAGCAGGGCGTAGGTGCGATGTAGTGGTCAGTATGGTCGCCAGACCCCAACCCACTTGACCATGATTGGGATGAACTCGGCACATTACTGTGTCAGCACATCCCGTGGTTCCATTACTTCTGATAAACCATTCTTTACCTGTAGTATATATCATTTGACCTTTATTAATGACGCCAAGCATACTTCATCATCAGATACTACCCATGGTTCAATATCGTGATGGATATATTGTGGCACTGACTCAGTCGAACAGAGAATGTAGTCAAAAGGAGACTCGTGTGTAATGTCAGCCGGCATCGAGTAATTTGGAGCAAGTTAGTTTGAACTGTACAATGTTTCACACTGTGTGAAATACCTATCAAAGCGCACTTCTTTGGCCAAATTGCTTGATTTGACAGTATGATGTCCTAGATGACACAATATTAGTTTTGTACCAAAGCGTGTTTCTCACAGAGGTGTTTTCTTTTACGGATTCTTAACTTGAGCAACCATATTAACATGACAGCCCTGGCCTATGACGCCAGTTTGAAGAAAAATAGCTTCCGCGAGTGAGTTCGTTTGATGGTCGTACCTTTGAAAAGTCTTCTCGATACATCACAGCGTGTATGCTTCATGTCGACTTCATGTCGGCTTGATGTCGGAGGAAAGTCCGATGTGATACAAGCCTTAGATGTTTCCACTATTGTGAAACCAAAAAGCTATGCTATGGTGCTGACAATGAGTGAGTGAGTTTAGTTTTACGCCGCACTCAGCAATATTCCAGTTAAATGGCTGCGGTTTGTAAATAATCGAGCCTGGACCAAACAAGCCAGTGAACAACAGCATGGGCATCGATCTGCGCAAATGGGAACCGATGACACGTGTCAACCAAGTCAGTGAGCCTGACCATCCGATCCCATTATTCGACTCATACGACAAGTATGGGTTGCTGAAGACCTATTCTATCCCGGACCTTCATGGGTCTGGTGCTGACAGACCCAGACATTCCCAAATCAAGACGTCCATCAATGTATCACTGTACAAGGAGGGAGAGAAGGGCAACAGACCAAGTACTGCCTGGTAACAAGATTTCTTCCACAAAGTGGAATCCGTCTCTTCTGTTTCATACGTTTCTGCCTTAATATTCAGACTGACTCTAATCTGTCCACAGTACTGTGTGGTATTTAACTCACGATGACCAGAACAAGTCGGTAAGGCTATCTCAGCATAGCATTAACATGATTTTGTCTTCAATGCACCGACTCGCCTCCACGCAAATGTTGGTGGTAACCAATCTATCGCGGAAGCCTAGTGTTTAAAGCTTTCGCTCCTCCCACCGAAGACCCAGGTTCGATTCCCTACATGAGTACTATGTGTGAAGACCATTTGTGGTGTCCCCCGCCATGATATTGCTGGAATATTGCTTAAAGCGCGACGTAAAATCATACTCACTCACGCATAACCAATACTCACTGCAATGTGTTGTGCGACTATTTTGCGATTAAAAACAACAAAATATCGTGTGACGTTGTCATTCGACTGATTCGTGTGAACCCATACCTAATGACGTGTTTCTAAGATTACAACGGAAGCCGATCCGTTAATAAATTCCCGAGAGGGCTTGATTTATCCCTGCAACACTGTCAGCAATAATTCAGAAAGATGTAGTCTCGCAAACATAACCCGATGTCTAGAGCGTCTTTCAAAGTTCTCTCGAGTGGAATTTGAAATATCTTCTGTTATAAGCATGATGATGTTGTTCAGATGACAATGTTCTACAATAGAGACAAAGTGTCCGTAATTCTATATTCACCTCAGAATATCCAAACTACCAACCCGGGTCCAGGCAAGTAGGAAAGTATGACTATCTATCAATAATGACTATCTATCCTCAGTTGTTGGCCATCTATAGCCTGTTATTAAAATTGTCTTGCCATGTATACTTAAAATGCTTTAGCGTTTATTACTACTTTTAAAAACTATATCTGTTATAAACTAGTTTTATTGTCTTTCGTTGACAAGTGTTTATAATTTTTTTTTACTTTTTGTAAATCTGTAACTTCTTGTAATCACGGCATGGCTGCAATACTGCAGATATGACGTAAAATTTTAATTTTTAATTTAGTTTCCAAACTCACATGTTCATACAGTTCTAAATCAATCTCCATGGAGTCAGTTTTCTCTTTTGTAGGAAAGAACATGTGTTAGTAGATGTCGATGATACTACAAACCTTAAAAAGGGAGGCGAGTGGTAAATTTTCTGAAACCGCGAAAGAGGTGAGAAAGACAATACCAATAACATGGACACACATTAACTTCATTATTTGTTCATTCATCATAGTCGGTAAATAATCGAGTCTGGACCAGACAAACCATTATTCAAATTGTGCAATATAAATTCTGAAAATTGAAGGAAATCTAAGTCAAAACAAACATTCTAAAAGTGTTCTCTTTTTTTGGACGAGGTATGATATTTCTGATATCTGCATCTTCCAGGGATGAACCCAGTCTGGTTTTGCGCTTATGAGATTAAGTGTCATTGCAATACAGGAGTGTTTTATCATGTAAGTACTTATAATTTGTATAATGCATTTATGTGTGCCAGGACGCCAATTTTATAGAAATCTTCTGTCTTTACCAGCAATCGGGATCGCTCTTCTATTTATCGTCATAGTTATTGAATTAAGGCGAAACGAGCCCGTTAAATATCTTAGAATCCATATTTTAAGATCCTTTTAGAACAAAAAAAAAGAATTCGCAGGGGAAATCATCTAATCCATAGCTTTGTTTTTTGGGGGTTTTTTTTCATTGATTTAATACCATACGCAAGTTCTTCAAGTCATATCTCAGTGTCACTATTTGATTTAAAGACGTTTTTGAAAAATCGATTGTTCATGTATGGTTGTATTTTTTCAGCCATAATTCTCAACTAGTATCAATAATGACAGACCTCATATGTTTGTATGTGTAATTTCTATTCTTGAAATGACAAAAACTAATTTGTTGGTTTGATGCATCTTAATCTAAACTTCGCATGTAGTGTTTAGTAAATAGGATGATATGCCATGGCATGATGAAACACAAGAGGATAATATTCACCGTTCGCTTTTTATTATCTCAAGGCTTGGTGAACCATTCATGTCTGGTTGTTGTTTTTTTTTGAATAATTTAAGCAGCAATCCACATCTTCTTTGAGTGGCATGTCAATAAACGGGATGACATGCCATGGCTTGGTCATCTATTCAGAGTTGACCACTGAGGAAAAGGTAGCCTAAAATATGTCACTCTGCAGCAACCAAGAAGAGGTCTTTCTTACGCTTCACTCACCAATATTCCAACTATATGGCGGTGGTCTGTAAATAATCGAGTCTGGACCAGTACAAACCATTATTCAAATTGTGCATTAAGTAATGATCAATATGTCCCAGCTTGTCTCCGTCTTACGGTTCCATCAATGTTTACGTCATCTGTGTGCATGTGTCTGGCAAACCACAGTATACAACTAGCACCAAACTCCTAACAGCCTGCCACTACAGTCATTCCACCCTCGCATACACGCGTTATTCCGCATAGGTTTGATAACTTTTTAAGCTTCTTACAAATGTTCATTTGAAGTAATGTCCTTTCAAGTAAAATTAACAATAAAGAGATGAAATTAGCCGTCTTTGAATATTCATTAACAGAAAACCTGTCGAAACTAAACCAACAAGCACCTAATCTTTAACACAAATCTGCTGGCGGAACAACACTGTCCCACATTAAACGAGAGGTCGACAATGACAGGATGGTTTCTTGTATATGTCCATGTAAAGTCGAACACCCGACAAAAGGACATCCGAAGACAGGGATGTTTACATCGCGTCTTCGGGCGAAAATGATTATTGATAACTCATAGTGTCAACACGGTGTTCCTTTCTTTTTGAACCGCTATTTATGGTGGATTGGTACGTGTCACTTCATCACATCCATCCCAACAGAGGATAAATGTCACTATCTTTCAACGGCTCTACTTTGGGAGCGGTAATGTTCCACATGCAACATATGTATCTATTAAGCTTTTGAAGAAGAATTGCAGCATGAGGCGACATTCTGTCTACGTTATGAAGAAAGCTTAAAACTGTATAATAGAAAGGAATGTTCACATAAACCCCTCACGGATGACACTGAAACCATAATAAGACACAATGTGAAAAAAGGACAAGTATTTAAAGCTGTGCCATGACGCTAGAAGAATCGTGTGTAAACCATAACGTTGTTTTAAGCCTAAGAGGTCGTGAAATAGATAGGACCTCGCGCCTTTGTCATGATTTGCTAGCATTTAGTATGTTACAGAATATTTACAAGACAAAACCATACTCGGTTGTTAGCGTTTTCGTGGCAATATTCCCATTTACCTCCACGCAGAATATTAAGTCGGTCACCAAGGTAGTCTACAAGAGAAAGACGATTTTGAGAACGAGTTCGTTTGATGTTTCAATAACTGTAGCTGCTTGGACAGATCGTAAGAACACGTCTCGGGATATTTCTATAATAAAATACAGATTTTGACAGCCTTCCTCCTTCGAGGAAAACTGAAATGGTACGAGACACATCCTCGCCGACAGTTTGCATGATTTAGTGGACACACATCCACCCTCACAATATGTTATCAGTCCACCTTCACTGTCTACCTTTCGTTTCATGGTTCCTGTTCAGGGAAGACATAGAAAATTACGTTTCAGGGCCGTTTGATCTGGGAAATATCTCTGTCTAGGAATCTACAGATCTTCTCATATAAATTTAGTTTAGTGTTTGCTTAGAAAATACGAAAGGATACAAATGGAGAATATTAGCTGGGGATGATTTTATAAGAAGGCATCAAAGTGTCTGTCAGGAAGTGAACACAGATACAGTTAGTGAGACGGATGGTTTGTGAGGCTGTTAGTCAGAACTAGTGTAACGTTTTTCTGCTTTTAATAATTACTCATGTTTTGCAGACGTTTGTATATCAAACGTCCAATGGAGACAGAAGTAATTGCGTTGGTTTTGGGACATGAAATGCTCTGACAATGAAATAACATCTCATTACGCAATGCTGTTAATCTCAATCGATCACCAGGGCAGACCTATAACAACAAATATACTTGGTCTGATTTATAACACTGATAACAAAACAATGGCGGCAAGCATGTTCTCAAGCACCACGATCAAAGATGTTCACAGGGCGCAACTCTTATCAGTAAAGACTGTGTCACTCTACACACCTCCACCGCAATGAGAAACATTGGGATTTTGTCCGGATTTTTTTGTTTTTGTTTTTTGTTGTTGTTTTTTTTTTCAATTTTAACAAAAACTATATGTTAGCCATAAAAAGCGACTAAGATGCCTCTTATACTGAGCCAATAAGAAAAAGAACTGTTTCATTAACACATTAATTGATAGATGAACAAAATATGACTCCTTTTTTTAGATACACCATATGAGGTACCAGAGATCTGACAAAACCTATTAAAACCCGCTGTGTAACCTATCTACATGTAAACATTGCTTTAACGTGGTGTCTCTTCATCCAAAATAGTGGATACAGTTAGATAACGGAGACGTTGAGCGTCATGGCGACGACATAGCACAGGGCCAAACGTCGAGTCTCATGGCTTTCAAACCAATCTCTCTCAACCTGTTCCGTGCAGTTTTGACCGGATATCCTCCGAACACGCAAACGTAGTACCCGAGTGTACCGATCGTCGTCTGCAGTGGTAACTCGAGGTCTGGCCGTATGGTTGAAGTCATTTGTTACACCTGTTTGGTTGCAACGAGCTGCAAGCCGTAAAATCTTGCTCAGACTGACAATCAGACGCCTGGCAACAGAATGCATTCTTTCCATCTTGATGTTCCTAGGCGCAGTCATTTGACCTTGAAACTCCTTCAAAACGAATGCCATTTTCCGAATGTAATATGAATTTTCATTGCCAGACAGTGCACGCTCTTTGCTGCACAAGTTCAAGTGGAGGGTGATTTCTGTTTCATTTTGGCGATGCCTTTTTAATTCTTGTAAGAAACCTAATAGAAATCAACATTTTCAGGTAAAATCGATTTGTTCTGCAATTGTGTTACATTGTATTATCAACGCTGTTGCAACATATTTTGACGATTGTTTGAACACGGGTAATGAATAGGTATTTTTAAAAATACAAATCGCCTATGCGTTTCTTTTTGGGATAGTATACAATCGGACATTTCCATGGTCCTGTAGCAATGTTTCCAATACAAAGAGAGAAAACGTTCACAAAGCAATAATTATTTTTAGTATTCTTCACGTTTTCGACATAGCATGCAGTACCTAGGTCACCGAACCTGACACAGGGATCCTCATACGTAATATAACTGACAGAACTGTCATTTCTGTCAGAATGACAATACAGATTAATCTAATCACAACTCTAGAGCGAGCATAGTGAACATTATGGGGTTTATTTTGTTTCAAAATCAGTACAAAATAGGCATTAAATGTCGGAACTCGGGACTTTGGGCAGCATGCTGTGGCATTTCTGTGTTGTCTGCGTCACATTTAATTACAAGTCCTTCCACTCTGTAGGCGGACGTCGACTGCGAACCCAGCCGCGGTGATGATATTTCACCACCAATATGTGTATCACCTGACCACTGTCTAGCTGGGAAACAATGCCTCCTTCATTACTTTTAATGATGTCAGAGAAGGCTGTGCACATGGAGTAGAGGAACCTGATTTTGGATGCAGTAGATGCTATACACAGTCCCTAAAGAGTGAGAAATATGTCTACAAAGTTAGACGTATCGAAACAACATTACTTCCGCAATATGCGTGATGGGTGGCAGCTTGTAGAAATGACTTTTCATGGATCACCTTTCCGCAATGCGGTGTTCACATGTTTTTACATTTATTCAATTATCTCTGTCTAGGAATCAACAGATTTTCTCATGTGTTCACATGTTTTTACATTTATTTATCAGCGTAGACGGAAATATAATCCACGATAGAAATACTTTAGTCCATGTCTGATACAATGGTCGCCAGGAAGCCTTGGTAGGAGCGGGGGCGGTGGGGTAGCCTAGTGGTTAAAGCGTTCGCTCGTCACGCCGAAGACCCGGGTTCGATTCCCCACATGGGTACAATGTGTGAGGCCCTTTTTCTGGTGTCCCCCGCCGTGATATTGCTGGAATATTGCTAAAAGCGGCGTAAAACCAAACTCACTCACTCACTCATTGGTAGGAGCAGGATTTGCTTGTACATAGCTGCTGTTGTCTGTGCTATCGACCTGTACTCTACTGTCTTCTACGTTTTACTCCCATGCTCATATTTCGTATTTTCAAAGCTATGATCACATCTCTGTTATATTTATATTGTATTGCTTGCATTTCTGAAAGATGACACGTATTACTGCGATTCAGTTACAGCTATTTATTTCGGAGTCACCACTTCAGGATTTTGAGAACGCCTATCATAGAAGTGTTGACGCAGACCCACGATATGTCTTATCACAATACTACATGAATGACAGCATCGTATCTTCGTGGTCTGTGCAGTAGACAGCAGCAACGGAAATAATCATATATTTGACAGATGTAGAGTAGAGTTGTCACAATGAGTATCACCTCCAATGAGAATCCACACCATGCAAGAAGCGTGAATTGTTACAACAGACAGACACTGAAGTGTTGCAGTGAGTTAGGTTTCATTCTGCGTTGACCGGTAGTATCAAATCCTTGTCCTGATAAACATTTGGTTAAACAGAATCCTTTGAATTCCAACTCGTACACAAGCTCGTATTTATAAATGTACTCAGATGGGGACAACAGAAAATTTCGCAACGGACCCAGCCAAATAACCACATGTAACACAAATACTCTATGAGTTTGACATACCCACACACGTTCACATGTAAAGACAGATCACTTCTTCATCTGCACCTCCAGCCCCCATGAAATCAAATCGAAATTAGTGTATCGCATTTTATGGGAAGAACGTTCTACGAGCAATCCAAAACAAGAAAAGGCAAGTAAATGTTAGACTTCAACTAACAAATGTTGCAAAAGAAAACAAAAACAGTGGTGCTGTCCTCTGATTGTCTAATCTATTCTGTATAGTTTGCAGTGTATCATAATATGTCAGAAGTAATATCCAAAGGCGTTATGCAACGAAAAACGTTCACTATACCTCCACTGTGTAAGTAATGGGTGTTATCGGTAGGCCAGGATACACCTTTCCACGAACGTTTTGAGTTTGCTTTGTTTGTCATATCCTCTTGGCAGATACTCAATACCGATTTTTCTCTGGCATGGGCTCTTTAACGGTCTTGAGTCTTATTTACACGGTTTCTTGAAAACGTGGAGCTGTTGACATTTGTTCCTCAAGCCCTTGATTGTCAATTTATCCTTGCAACTGGACCAAGTGGATTTGTACTTCCTTGAAAGTTTTTGATACGCGAGTGGTTTGTAAGATCAGAATCAGTAGGGTCACCTCCAGGACGCCATGCGTCGCAGTGACACAAAGCCTATTACAACAGGAATTGTGCCAAAGAAGGATAACAATATATGGATGGACAACTTCTTTACTGCTATGAGAGCGACGTTTCGGTGTAGGTTCTAAAACCGTTATCATGCAAGTGATGAACGGTATGTTCCGATTCCTTATAGGGGTTATCTTTTGCTTGATAACGGCGCTAGAGCCCACACCGAAGCGTCGCTCTCATGGCAATAACGAAGTTCATCATCCACATATTGTCATCCCTCCTTACTATTGCAACTTCTGAATGCCTCTCAAAGACGTTAAGGAATTGTCCGGTGTGTTTTACTGTTGCGGGTGTTTTGCATAACTGACATTAGTCCTTTGTAAAGCGAACTGATGTTGTGTACTTTTGAAATTATACTAATCCGTCGTCTACGAAATGATCATATTGACAAGCCTGTTATTCATGTCTGTCAGGTCGGAAGAACCTTCGTCAGCTAAATAATGATAGGCATAAGAAAAAACGGCCTTGCCAATGGATTCATTCTGTCGCCTCCTCCATCAAAAACTGGCAGGAAACTACAGTGAAACAGGGTATTGTTATCTAGCTACGATGTCAGCAAAGAGTCTCCCAATACACTGTATCATCTCGTGTCCAGTGCACCACAAATGAACATGGGAAATAAACAAACACCTCCATTTGCATTCATAGTCAGGGTCACCAAGTCAAATTTAATAATCATCAGACTGGACCGGTTGTTCGCTTGAAACCAATCAGATGATCCCATCTGATATTCAGACAGCGGGACTCCGAACTTAACAAGCTGCATCCTGTGGCATTTAGCTGTGGTCTGGTGGTTCATACATGATGCAGCGCGTATCAGAATCGGAAACAACCCATACGAATATGTCACCGAAAGATTCAGGTTGACTAAATCTCCTCTGTATTTGTCAATTATTGAAATACAAATCTATAAACGTCGCCAAATGTTCGGAACATATGACAGCCAAACAATCATGCAAGACCAATATCCTAATACATGGATATCGGATTGTATTTGCTTATCCAAATGTCACCACCGTAGTGCCTTATATGCACATATGCCCTCGAAATGGTTAGTACATGATCGTGATACGGGTTCCAGTTCAACATACCGGTTACTGCTACATGCAAGGCGGACAACATCCAGTCTTCTTACTTACACCTCTTAGGTGTCCTTGGATAGTTCGTAAAACATTCCAAAATCCCATTATAGACAGATGAGATCCTATATTTCAACGGCTATGACCCCATCGTTTAACTGATACCTATAACATGATCTGCGATCCGGTTTATTGTGATCTAATTAGAGCTTAGACTCTCATATCCCCTCTAAGGCACATGCATATTTTGGTAGCTTTGCTGATAAAGATTATGCTAACTCGACGGGAAGAATGTTCTCCTGACATTCTTCTATTCATTCTTGCTTTGGAGGTATTTAATTGATGCTAAAATACCGAAACAGCAAATCAAACTATTTAACAAGTCAATATATATATATGACTGATGGAAATCGGAGAATGTGTCTCTCAGGGCAGTCTAATTAGGTCTACAGACGGCGATTGATACTAAAACCTGAGAGACATTGAATGTCCTTAATCATCATGTGTGGCAATCCAATGTACACATACTCAAATGTATGCAGAAACCTATTCCATTTGGCTGACAAGACTAGTTAGGGATAAACAGTAATCAGAGAGGATTACTTGAAATTGGTGATGAAAGCGCCACTTCGCGTTCTGTGGAACTTGATTTCTTTCTGGTTTATTCTGCCTGGTAAAAGCAACGTCTGCTTTAATCTCGATTGGACTGGAACATTACAAACGTCATAAAAAGTTACTTTCTGTTTTGAACCATTCCATCCCAAGAATGGAATAGTTACTTAGATGACTATATTTATGTACTGAACAGCAAAAGAAACGCAAGTTTCGACAAAATGGAAGCTCATAAATGAAGCGTTAAGTTTATGAGTTCTTTTTCATGAAGCGAATAAAACCCAGTTGTCTTTCTTTCGCTATTCAGTGTAGTTCTTCAGTTAGTGCTGGCAAACGCCTCCATGGACTTTTGGCATGCTTCAGCAAGACAATGATAATTATTACATTAAAAGACTTGCGCACTGACTACTTTGGCTATAAGAAAATAATAACTTTATGATGGTGATGCATTTTATCATGGACTCGTGTTTTGGAAATCACTGCTTCAGTCTAGTCAAACCCAAACGTTTGATAGAATATGTGTAAGGTTTTGCGTTTTGTTGTAACGAGATGTAACAAGCAGCTGAGCAGGTCTTTTCATATACTATTTGGTGTCAGGCAACAAACACAGTCGTCAAGTAGGACTTGGTATCGCAACTCATTTTAAGTTTTGTTGCCACAGAACCTGTGCCAATACATAATCAAGACTAAACATTTGATGGTGTAAGCTGTATTCATCAGTTGACTTTTTATTACATTCTCAGCATAGCATTTTGTTTCACATACGCCTGAACAGTCTCTCAGTTCACTAGTTCACTGGTGTTGTGGTTTTGGGTTTAGTATGCTGTGTGTATGGTACATATATAGATTTGTGTTGCAATTTCATAATTGTTGCAAGGTCTTGTATCCGTGTATAAAAGCAATAAACCCGCCACTTTCAATTAATTGTCATTTTCTGAAAAGCTATAAAAGATAACCATGTACGCTCCTTAGAATGGCAAATGAAAATTACATTAACAGTAAATACCTGTAGACGGCGGACTGGATCACTCTCCCGATACCGGCAACAGGAAGGATCGTAATCGGCAAATATAGATTTGATCATTTAATGGATTTCGTCTTGATTAGTGTCGAGGCCACTGCGTTATCCAGACATATATAAATAGTTTACGTAAAGGACTAAATTTGGGTATTGCTTATGTTGGTTTGTATTTATAAGTTGAAGTGGCACTAGTATCACGGTCATTTGAAAGTCGTATGTGTAATACTATGCAAGACACTGTGTGGGGACATGGGATATGCATGTGGTATCAGATCTGGTTTCGTATGATTCCTTTGAATGACATATGTTGTGATCATTTAACGACTCTTACAGATTCATATTTCAATAAGTGTCAAATACTGAGTTTTAGTCCATCTGTCTTCAATGTAACATTCGTATGGCTTGCTTCCGATCGTGATACTCACTGCATCATGTATGACCGCAGGGAAATGCCATAGGATGCAGCTTGTTAAGGTCGGAGTCCCGCTGTCTGGATATCAGATATTATCATTTGACTGGTTTCAAGCGAACAGCCGGCTCAGTCTGATGTTTATGAAATTTGACTTCGTGACTCTGACTATGGAGGTGTTTGTTTATTTCCCATGTTCATTTGTAGAGCACTGGAAACGGGCCGAGTTCCTTTATCTACTGTCATTCTGTCTAGACATCTACACGTACACGGCAACATACTAACATCAGCACACAGGTCCAATCGGTATATTCCGCAATCTGTATGCAAAACCATGTTCAAGGATAAAAACCCATGGCGGCTCCATGTAGCCTCAATGCAATGATTCTGCATGAATCCACTGTAAACAATATCACGACAAACCATTCGGCATCTGCAATGAACACATGATTGAAATGCAACTGACCGTAAGAAAGGATATTTGCAAAATACAAGGCACAAACACATGATGTCCGAGCACAGGCGTTGGGCGGAAGACAGTACATGCCTGTAGAACTGGGTAAGGCTGTCTGACCAACATAGGGAGGGGTTGTTAATCTGATGGATTGGGGACGTGTTAGGCGCACGTAACAAGACCTATGAAGTGTATGATTTTTTACTATTACCAAGTTGTTGAAGCCCAAATGGACGACTAAAAAAAACAGATTGGCCAGCAAGTTGACTCTGAAATATGTACTAAGAAGGAACCAATGTCAACGTCTCAATGTACACTACGAAGAACTGAGTAAAGCCACATGATGCATACATATGTATAGAGGTCAGATATAGGTAAAACTCCAACAACAGAAAATACTCAGTCTACAGTATCTGCCGGAAGACGTAGGACGTAAAATGCAAAACACTGGAGCTCATACAATATAAAGTGGGGGAGGTAATTACATTGACTATGGACGTTGCTGACGTTGCTGTTAAGTGTCGCATGTGCTGATAAACGTCAAACAGCAATTATTATGACTTGACTTCGCAACCGTTTTGTTTTTATTGTTTTCTGGTTTCACTCTGTTGTGACTGTGTTTTGTCACCTTTTCGCGAACATACAATTTCCATTTGGTTTCAATACAAGTTTCATGTTTACGTACAACAGAGCCCGGATTATACAGGGATCTTGTTTTCTTTTAGCGATTAAAAAATAACACAGATTTGGGGGTTAAACTATTTTGGAGCAGTTGGTTTGAGTGCATATGGATTTGGAAAATTATCATCCAGTTCATACAGTGTTATGAATATTTGTGATAAATATCATGCAATATCATGCGGTTTCCGAACGTGTTTTGGCATCCGACGTATGTGACGCCAGGAACGTTTAGGAACATGGGACTGAAACTTCATATAAGCCGAGACACCGTGTTCGCCTTTGGTCTGTCTGCTTAACTTCATATCGACAAAGAACATTATGTGCATTATGCAGGCATACTTGCGACCACCCCATAAGAGCTCAGACAAGTTGTACATGGAGTAAAACATGTTTGTCATGAGATACATTTGCTACTCGTTTGACGAATATTTTAATTGTTGATGAATAATTCAAAATGTGTGCATTGCCTTACAAAAACGTCATGGTCCACGACAAGCCATTTGTACGTGACTATATGACACGTTTTTGACTGATGACAACTTCTGTTTACATCCACAAAAGCGTGTCATGTATTTATGTTTGTCTAACGTACAATGTCTTTCAAAAACTCCATTTGTATCTGTCATCACACATACTGCTGCGGCACACAGTATTGTACCGTGAAAAGACGTGTAGATGATTTGTCTCACTATATATCTCTGTTGTCTTGAATCATATTAAACCTATAACCTGCTCCGAGATCATTAAATATAGCGAAACGGACCTGTGTTTACAAGCGACACTGTGGAGCGGTCACGTGATACACATACTGGCGGTAAAATGTCATCACTGTGGCTGGGTTAGCTATAGATGTCCGCCTACAGAGTTAAAGTGTTATGATTAAATGTCACACAGACAACACAGAAATGTCGACTGTCATAAGATGTTCCATAGTCTGCGGATGTCCTCTGTGTGTTGTTTATTTTGCATCAGTTTGTAATATCTGAGTCCCAGGTATACTAATCACATAAAGAAACTGTACATACAAACATTTTACATCTAAATTTATGAAATCCTGTAGACACATAAGGATTTAAACTCAGAGATAAGTGACATGTATCCAACATGCATACACTTGCCACGTTCCGTGACGTCAGTGGTTTCGTCCTTGAGGCGTTATTGCACGTGAATTCCGGGAAAGAGAAACAGAACAAATGAATGCCACACAATACTGTGACTTTGGAAGGCTCAACTCCTGCCCTTGGGATCACTAAAAAATTAAACTGCTATTGAAACGCATAGCAAGGCTAACGTCTACACAACGTCATGATTCGATTGGGATGGTACTGGGGGAAATGTGTCAACGACAAGTGGCAGCACATTCCCACTGCCACCGGATCACCATTTCTGCACTGGTGAGACGCTAACACAATGCAAATGACGTCATCGATCGGCCACGTTCTGGACGCCCACGTGTAACAACATCAAGACAGGACAGGTGGATAAGGGTGACACATCTTCGTCACAGGTTTCTGACTGCAGTGATGACTGCCCGGACCATCCCAGGACTTCACCGTATTCAGGCCAACACAGTTAGACAACGTTTACTTCATCACGGGATCAGACCACGACGCCCCGCCATACGACCTATCCTGGCAGAACGTCATCGACAAGCTCTCCGAATGTGGTGCCGAAATCGTGTCCGCAGACCCATGTTTTGATGGAGAAATGTTGTTCTTACAGACGAGTTTAACATTTCCCATAGTGATGGACGTCAACGTGCCTACAGACGCGCGGGAGAACGTTATGCACAGACCTGTATTTCGGAGAGGAATCGCTTTGGTGCTGGTCCCGTGGTGATTTGGGGTGGAATAACAGCACGCCAAAGAACCCCTTTGGTGATTGTTCAGGGCATTTTAAATGATGTGGGCTACAGGGATAAGATTCTTCGATCTGTGGCAATTCCTTTTCTGCAACGCCATGGCCCTGGGTTAACATTCCATCAGGACAACGCCCGACCTAATACGGCCAAGGTTTCTGTGGATTTCTTGCGACACCACAACGTTGACTTACTGCCTTGGCCTGCAAATTCTCCGATGGATCATGTTTGGGACGAGATGGATCGACGTCTACGCCGTCTTCCTCATCCGCAATATAGCGTCCTTGACATTGCAACAGAATTTGAGAACATCCCACAAGCCTTCCTTGCACGTTTGATAGGCTCTACGCGTCGTTGATGCACTGCTGTTCTCAATGCCGATGGTGGACTTACCCGTTATTGAGTTTGTGACATGGTCGTTTGACCCCTGCCCCGCTTGTGGACTCGTGACGTCAATGTGATTGACTTTTTAATTGAAATTCCACCGACTTGTCATGGTCTCATGTTCCCTTCATTAAAGTTTATATGTACCTTTGCCATTGTTATCGTACTTAGCAACTGGGCTAATATTTTGATAATTCACGATTCCTTTATGTGGCTAGTATATAATTGCAACAGTTGTGTACGGTTAGGAAACTTTAAGCTGGATCGCCAAGAATGACAACTTGCAGCTGCAAATCCTTGTCTGACAGGGATACTTTCATCAACCACCTTTGAAAGAGCCTCGACTCCTGCCCGTTTTGAAAGATTTTCGACACGGAAAAGAGACAAACTCTTGTGTCATGAATTCGCACAGACCATCCGATGATAGTATCCGTGAAGACATTGTATTGTAATCACAGAGTGCCTGGAGAATGAGAGAGTACGAGACCGTATGGTTGCAATAATCCCAGTGAGCTACTTGCGATGCCGTGAGAGGAATGGGAAATCCAGCTAAAGCTCATGGACAATTTGGAAAATACCATATGTACTCAACTCGTAGTATCACCACTTTAAGATCTCGCCACAAAAGGCGACTATGCTTGTCGTAAGAGGCGACTAACGGGATCGAGTGGTCAGGCTCGCTGACTTGGTTGACACATGTCATCGGTTCCCATTTGCGCAGATCGATGCTCATGTTGTTGATCACTGGATTGTCTGGTCCAGACTCGATTATTTACAGATCGTCGCCATATAGCTGGAATATTGCTGAGTGCGGTGTAAAACTAAACTCACTCACTCACTCTTTCAGATCTTCTCTTACGGAAAAAAGTTACATATTTCGGAAGAGAAACCTGCGTCACATGTGGACTCACACACGTCATGAATGTACCAATCAATGTTCCCACAGTTCCATAATCTGATGATGAAGCCGTCCACTATATTGGGACAGCCACTTTCATTCATTATGGCGAACAGCTTTCTCTCTTAGCTTTTACAAAATCCTGCAGTTGTGTACAGATAAGATCGAAAAACCCTTTCTTCATTCGAAATTTATCGAACCAGTCCTTTGCGTCATTAAATTTGTCTTTCTTAGACTATCTTTCTTTCTTTCTTCCAGAGCAGTCTACCTTGTTACTGACCTATTACAAGGGCGGTTCACATCTGATACTGTGTGTGTGTTCTTGGATGCCAGTGATAAGAAAGCACCTTTCTCTGGTGACGTTCAGAGATAAATGAGACGATTTAATACATTAACTAATTACGCTTTCAAGTTTACACTATCCAAATAATTCTGTGAAAACGCGAAGTACATTTGCTATTACGCACGTATGTATATTTACGATGGTCAAACTATTTAAACGAGCAAGTTTTGTGCAGGTGAATGGGGCTTCTTCCGACTAACCTGATCGAGTGAGCAGGCTCGAGAACCTATTTGATACATGTCATCGTACTTCACTTCATTATATCGATGCTAATGACTGATCCAGACTCGACTTTTTATTTGCTTACCGTCATTTACATTTTGCCGAGTGCAACTTTAAAAGGGAAGAAAGTACAAACAACATTGTAATAATAAGTAAACATATCAATATTGGGATTTCCCAATGACAGGTGGAGTTCATCATCACATCACATCAGTTCAGTCTCGCTATAGATGGAGCGGCATCGATAGCGCCATGACCAATGCTTGACAGTAGTCATTAAAGAGAGCAAGATGACGAAGAGGTGATGGTACCGTATTGCAAACATTGCCAACAAATCAAAACCTACAAGGCACCACGCTTACCTTTTTATGCAAATCGTGTGAAGAGCAGTGGGACGTATCTATGCAGAGAAAACCTGGTATCATTACTGGTGTTCACTTGCCACTTCCTTCTCTGTTTAGATTTTGCATCAAACGGAAGTTGTGTCGGGAGTTAATCGAAACTCATTACTCTCTTACATTGCCGTTTTATATTCAATTTGAACTGACGCAAAAATAGATATACTCAAGCATGTTCATACATGTTTTGTCAAAAGGTTTAAAAGAATTATCCATCAGGCATTTCACTCATACTGACAGTTTTCTGTCAATTGTTTCAACATAAGCACCCCGTTGTTTCTTTTGAAACTTTATTAAGTTAATTTATTTGTTGAGACAGGAGCTCATTAAAGTTTGGCTAGTCCGTAAATTACACAAGTTATTTAAATTTGAAAAGATTACCTATTTCCATTACTGAGTAAATGCGACTTGGTGAACGAATGTATCTGCCTCCGAACAGGTTCTCAAATGGCATGAATGGTCTGTTTTGATAAATAGCAATAGTCAGTTATCTATCTGAATCCTGGTTGCTTGTAGTAGCAAGTAAAAAAATATGATGACAAAACAACGAAGTCAGAATTATTTAGAAACTATTTATAACGTTTATAACGAAATCAGAAAAAAGTGATGTCGCTCACTGTGTCACACATTGTGTCCACGGAATTGAGGCCATCAGAGTCATGCCATTTTTACACGCTTCCTGCAATGTCTTTGAAATAATTCTGGAACCTTATAACACTACCCGCATGCGTCTATGCTTATCTAGTCCTGTGTGGGCGGACATCTTAATTATAATCCCTGCAGGAGTGTGTCGCGCCAAAGAACATTATTCTGACCGTCTAAAACTGATTCAAAGCAGAGCATGTGTGTATCCTGAACTCAATGGCATGAATGGCGAAATCAATCTCTTCATCATTCTTCGATTATCTAATGGATTATGTCTCTTGTCTAAGATGGTACGTCCCTTGGACAAATGCAAGTCTATGCTGACCTTGATTAGAAATACTCGGTGCTTAGCTTATCGGTTTGTTCTCATGACATTCTCGAAGAGATCATTTGCCGCCGTTCCAGTTAGAAACATTCAGTTTTGCACGATTGCTGATATGTGCAGCACCACAACGATGTGTTTTGGTCTGTATGTCAGGAACAGTAACATTGCTGAGGGAGGGAGTTTTACGCGGCTTTTAACAATATCCCAGGAGTATCACGGCGATGGACACCAGAAATGTGCCTCACTCGATGTACCCATGTTGGGAATCGAATCCGGATCTGCGACGTGAGGCTCGAACGCTTTAACCACTAGGCTACCCTACGCCCAAGCATTAACATTAACAATCGGGTTAAAGTTTGTCTGTCATGTGTCCTGATCATTTGTCAAGTCGGCCATAGTATAATCGTGTGGTCTCATTGCCTCTGTCTCTTTACAACTACTCCATGAAGCCGATCCCTGCCATTTATGTCCCACAATCAACCTCCTCAACTTTTTGTACGAACTCATGTGGCCGTGTATTAAGACACAGTTGGGCACGGTTGCTAATATACATTCGCAAAGAGCATATTCCAAACCGCGTGGTAGAACACAAAAGGAGAAAGCAGTTCATCTCTTCTAATCAAAGATTACGGAACCACAGATGTATAAAAAAGGATATTACACCAGAGTCGGTGAAAGATCAAGCTTTTATCCTCAAGGAAGTAGGTTTACCAGTGAGTATCATGAGTCGGTGATATCAAACTGAAGGGAATGTAATATTATATTCATTACCCAGGTAGAAGAAATACACGACAACAGTTTCACTAGAGTCGATGTGGAAGAACATGAAAGACCGTCATCAATGTGAAGAAACCAAAGCGGAAGTCATTTCTCAGTGTACTTTTTCTCCAGGTAGGGTAGACAGTGACATTATATATAGCTATACAGCGGAATAGTATTTCTGGTATTTTAATGATGTTGCAACTTCTTTCAAAATGCTATTTTTAAAATTGTTTGCTGTTGCTGTTGTTGCAGCTGCTGTTGTTTCGCCCAGTGAACTGGTTCACTTCCTAATCACAGGTAAGTGTTAAACTTAAAGTTTGGCTGTAAACGATCCGCTGAGAGTTTGCCAGATGCATCTGCTGACAGAACTCGGGGCAGATGAACAATTGAGTTTCTAGTGCGATGTCTGTCAGTCTATGCTACGACAAAACGAACTGTCAGAAATGCGTTTCATGGACATTCGTCGTTCTTGGTCCACTGTTGAAAAACGTTTTGTTGAAATCATCCCCGAAATTGCGTCTGATTCCGGGAATGTCTCCCCCTGCATGGATCTTCGTGAAACGTCTAGGTACAACAACCGTAACCTGCTGCTTTTTGTGTTAATGGGTCACTAATGATCCAGAAGATGAACGCGAAAGCCGTTTGTGAAGCAGAGCGAACCCGGAGATCAACGGTGAGAGTCCCAGCATGACGGCGTGTAGAATGGTCCTTAGGTGCTCATCAGGGCAGTAAGGTGAGGAAGGTCCAGGTTTGTAATAAGTTTGTCGTATTATGCCTGTTTAGAGGACGTTACCCTGTATGTCTGATTCTCCAAGGGTTTAGTGTTCAAATATATTTCATAACCTCTAAAAAATGGAGAAACTTAAGGTTTCATGATACAGGCCTGCTGACTGATATCGTTCATTGTTCTTTGCCCCAGTCTTCTTTGAACCAAATTTCTTGTACACAACAGTCTACGGTCTTTTTTCAAACTACTGTAGCAGTATCCATGATAGATAAACAGACATAAGCAAATTTAACGAAAAACGTCTTTATTCCTTTTTAAACCTTGTTCGAGGTTCCGTTTTTAAATTCCGTCAGTTAAAAGCGTACAATTCAATTATCGGCATTTCAACAAAAATGGCCGTTCTACTTAATTTCTTATTATTCCACTGATGACAAAATCATGGTTAAATCATTCCAGGAGTAGGGCATGGCACGTCATCTGTCTGCATATGTGGACTCCCGTGATAGGACCAATGCATCATTCTTCACTGGCCCCACTCTGGGAAGCACAATTGTATGACTGACCGGTCCAGCCGGCAGAGAAGTAAATCCAAACCCAGTTCGCAAACACTTGTTGTCATTGATCATTTTCAGCGATTCTTTCACCTAATTGTGTTCCGTTTGCCTTTGTAGCCTTACAGTATCCGTTTGGGCAGATGTTCCAGACAGATTATGCTCTTGACGTTTTAAATGTACCTGTCATTGGCCTTCCACAAATCTGACCTGCCAGACTTCTCCTCTAATGAAACTGCTAATATTTGATTGATCATCAACAGTGTGTTGCAGACTGAGAGTGCTGATAGAAGGCGTCAGTAAGTGCTTCCAGACAGGGGTTTTCAGAGCACAAATCTGAACAGTCATGATTCATTCATGATACATTAAAGCTGCCAAACCAGACTGTCACGGACGTAATCTTTTGAAGATCTATATACATGTCCACAAGGGAACAAACACGCCCAGATTAATTGTAAATGCATAAAAGACTTAAGCTTAAGTACGTGTCTATCACCGCCATGGAGTCAACACAGTGACCAAAATACCTTAGTGGCTGAGGTTTTAAGCAACGTCTATCAACATTTAATCTATTCTATGGGAGGTGAACGCCACTTACGAGATAACCCAATGTACCCAATGTATATTCTAGACCAGAGGAAAGAGGGGTCGTCTTAATATGTAGGCACCCCCTCACCTACAATACCACTGGCACGTTTAAGACATTCCCCTCCACTGAAAAAAAGTCCACAATCTAGCTACATAGAAACCAAATGGTCTGTTGTGACATTTTCTGCATGACCTTCTCCTTGTACAACCCTTGCAGCTGCTATCTCCAGATCAGTCAGATCGACCTAGGAGATCTCGATTATCTAACCACAGATCATTTTAGGACATTATGCCCAAGTATTTTCGTGCATATTTCATATAACTGATCATGAACGTGGCATTTTTGTGAAAGTAGCCTACTTCATGCAAGGTCCTTGTGGTAATTATCGTGTTTACAACCATATTATACTCGTTTTATCGCAGAGGTTTCCTGTGGCTGCGGAGAGGCTATCTCGTTTTTCTACAATATATTCCTTACGTTTGCATTCATTATTGTTCCCTCCTTGGATATACGATTGAGACAATTCCCTTTTATCTTACGAACGTGTCAGTCTTTTACTTCAACTGGCTCACCAACAGTACATGGCTTCTCTGTCACGGCTTACTGTTTCATCAATCATTCGGGTTTCCGTTGTGGCTCTTGAATGTCTTCAGTTGGCATCCCCTATCTCCGTGGATTGTTTAGTGCAATTGCGTGTAGATACAGTCCTGGCAAGTGATTGTGTGTTTGTATGCCACATTTGTCGTTACCAAAGCAGTTTATTTTAACGTTTATTACCCAGACACAGTATCCACGTTTCAAACATGAGGAATAAAGGTAATTCTGTGAACAGAAACAACAGGAAGATTACAGTTCCCCTCCTCTAACCAAATTTACACAGAAAATATATATACTCGTATGTCCTATTCTCGAAAGTGATAGCTAGTGGCACCTTGTCTCTTTAGCTTAAGGTGTGTAAGTGAAAAGGTTTCGTCATATCATCTGACGAATGGTCACAATTAGGGAACATTGAGAGCATCCAATGTTTATGTGACAGCTTGGCGGAGCAGGAGTCATAACAATCAAAGATTTTAGACGAGCTTCGTTGAATGAAGCATGAACTATCGAAGGACTTGTAAGTTAAAATAAAACATAACACTTAAAGTTAGACAAGTGCCTGCCAGTTATTAAGCGAAAACTCACAGAGAACTTGTGAGAAATGAACACAAATCTGTGAGACGGGGCATGGGTGAACTTTCTAAGGTGTAGAAAAGAGGAAATGAGCAAGGCTGAGTCAGTATGATAAAGTGTTTATTTGTTGTTTACCGCCACACAGAGACATATTCCAGCTCTAGTGCGGCGGTCTGTAAATAATCAAGTCTGGCCCAGACAATCCACTGGTCAACAGAATGAGCATTTGGACCACTGGGATACGATGACATGCGTCAACCAAGTCAGCAAGTTTGACCACTCGATCCTGATAGTCCCCATTTGTACAAACAAGGGTCGTTTAAGACCAGTTCTATGCCAGATCATCACGGGTTTCAGCGACAATGTATCGATATTTGTTGATACGTCTGATTTGTAACCAATCATTCTCGGACATTTAATGGGGAGTTTACAACTCCGATATGAAAATAGATGTATGGTCAGTAAATCTAAGTGATAAACTTGACTTTCTCGATTCTTTATTGTCGCTTGTTTAATTTAGCTTTGTTTGAAAGAGTCATCCATCAAGCTGTGTTTGTTTTAATAGTTAAAGGAAGCTCCTTTTCACCTTTATGATTTATATTTACTGCACATGTATAGAACTCACAACAGTCCAGAAACTCTCCGCACTGTGGCCACTCTGTCACAAGAGATTTGGCAAAAATAAACATGCAGCTATTATGAATATGTGCTAAGGATGAAAAAATGAAAAGAAAATTTTTCGAAAACTCAAAATTTAAACACGTTCGCCCATGGGCGAGAGTGTTTAATTTCGTCCAGAATAAATGTTTTGGAGGTTGTAAATGAATGAAAAAATGTTAATAACTATCATGACACAAATTTCAGCTCGATTTGACTTGACTCCGCTAACTGACAGCGATTTAAAAAAACATTGCCTTTTACCACAAATATATCTTTTCACGTGTTTTGGAGGATGTAAATGAATAAAAGTACATTTATGAGCATCATGACTGAAATTTCAACTCATTTGACTTAATTCCGCTAATGGAGAGCGATTTTAAAAACTCTCGCCCATGGGCGAAAAACATTTTAGCCCATGGGCGAGAAAATATTTTTTTCACTCAAAATAGATCTTTTTACATGTTTTGCAGTTTGTAAATGAATGCAAGCATAATTATAAGTATCACGACACGACATCCAACTCATTTTGACTTAATTCTGCTAATTTAGAGCGATTTAAACACAATCTCGCCCATGGCCGACAATATTTCCTTTTACTCCAAATACATCTTTTCCAATGTTTTGAAGGATGTAAATGAATGAAAGTGGCTTTACGAGTATCATGACACAAAATTCAACTGATCTGATTTAATTTTGCGAATTCAGGGGGTTTTTTTAAAATATACGAGAATAATTACTTTTACTGAAAATACATCTTTTCCTGTGGTTTGGAGGTTGTAAATGAATGAGGATATATTTATAAGTATCATGGCACAAAATTCAACTCATTTTGACTTAATTCCACTAACTACAAGAATGTGCACATCCACTCCAAATACATAGTCTTTTTAATTGTTTTAGAGGTTGTAAATGAATGAAAGTGTGTTTATAAGTATCACTCCTGTCTTAATTCGACTAACCTCGCTCGTGGACGAAAATATTTTCATTTGCTTGTTTTCTTTATTTTGCAAGCATGTGGTTAAAATTCAGATGAAATTATAATGACAAATAATTTCAGTTTAATTTAGTGAGTTTAGTTCTATATCGCACTCAGCAATATTCCAGCAATATGGCGGCGGTTTGTAGATGATCAATTTTCGACCAGACAGTCCAGTGATCAACGGCATGACCATCGACCTGCACATTCGGGAACTGATCACACGTTGCAATCACGACAAGCATAGTCACCTTTTGTGGCAAGCATTGGTTGCTGAAGCCCTGTTCTACTCCAGATCTTCATAGGTCCTGAACGCAGAGCTATGAAATTGAAGTTATTTGTGAAAGTCCTTACTCCAGTGACACAAAGACTATGCTGGGAGACATTAATAAAAATTGTGAGATCTTTAAACTGTATTGAAATATGTCTTGTCAATCCCACTGACATTCGCCAATAGCCACTTAAATATAGAATATATAGTCCGTGTGACCCATTGCCTTAGATTTTGTCTCACCTGTATTGAATTTGTAATCAGTATTGTGAAACTGACTTTTGACCTTGTATACCTTGCTCTCGTTGCATAATAATACATAATTTGAACGTTTATGACTTGTCTTTGTTCTGTTTTGCTGGTCCACAAGATGATTTCTTACATCGTTTGTCAGAGTAAATTCTTTACCGTAACAATAGGGATTTTCTGAATGATTACGCTCAAGTCAATAATCAAGTCAATAATAACAGGTTTGAAATAAGGGAAATGACATTTATATTCAGATTACTGATGTGTAAATACTGAAATCTTTTATAAGTTTGACATGCGCCAGGAAATGATGAAGTAGCGGCAAAACTGTTTAAAATGTATTTGCATCCTTTTTTATCTTTTAATGCTACTTCTTTAAGATTTTCCAGTTTACAAGTGGCTCCCAAGCTTTTTAATACATCTTCTGTTTAATGGTTGATACATGTATGTTTGTATGTGAAACTGAACAACAAGAATCGCATATTTCATGTTCCTTTTATGAGACTGAAATTGGTTTGGGAATAGTTGGGGAGTTTTTGCATTCCTTTGTTGTAAATTGATTTTATGAACGCAAACGTATTCCTCTTTCACAACACTCCTTGACGTTGAGCTATGTTTGAAAGAAATTACCATTACACTTTATACAGTTCCGCTGCTTTTCTCATTACTTGTACAGAAAAGCTGAACTGTACAAAGTATCTGTCTGAAAGAAATTACCATTACACTTTATACAGTTCCGCTGCTTTTCTCATTACTTGTACAGAAAAGCTGAACTGTACAAAGTATCTGTCTGAAAGAAATTACCATTACACTTTATACAGTTCCGCTGCTTTTCTCATTACTTGTACAGAAAAGCTGAACTGTACAAAGTATCTGTCTGAAAGAAATTACCATTACACTTTATACAGTTCCGCTGCTTTTCTCATTACTTGTACACAAAAGCTGAACTGTACAAAGTATGCCAAGACCTGACTGGATATGCACGTTATGTTGTGGGCGATGAGCATCATTTTATATAATTTGTATTTTACAGAACCGTCCAAAAGACACTATACTACATCTAGAATACCGATGTGTTTTCATCAAACACTTTCGAGTCTGGGTGAGTTTGAGAAAAGGTTAACCTGTAACTAACGTAGATGGTAAATGTTCCTATATCTTGAAAACATGCACTTGATCGTACAACTGTAACGATCAGTGCCATAGGGGATACGACAATTTCTTTGTGTGAAGGATCGAGGTTCAAGAACGAAATAGGGATACTCATTGAAAGTCGCTAAATGATGAGAATAGTCACACCGTCATACTCCGTGTGACATTATCCTTGTACAATATAAAATGTGACAGTATATGCAGCACTTAGACGTGGAAGATATGATATACCATACTATTCGGTATAGCAGTATATACCACATTATACCAAGTGACAATATATGCCATACTATACTTTGTGACAGTATATAGCATACTATACCGTGTAGCGGTATATACCATACTATACCGTGTGGCTGTATATACCATACTATACCGTGCGGTGGTATTTACCATACTATACCGTGTGACAGTATATATACCATACTACACGTGAGGCGGTATGTACCATACTATACGTGAGGCGGTATGTACCATACTATACGTGAGGCGGTATGTACCATATTGTACCTTGTGACAGTATATGCCATACTATACGTGAGGCGGTATGTACCATATTGTACCTTGTGACAGTATGCCATACTATGACAAGGATGACTGTATTAATGGCAATATGATGTGTGTGGCAGTATTTTCAAGCTATAACCTAGGGCCGATTACCACAAAATGACGCTACGGTATGTATGACGGTAGACATAACACTACAATCTGTGTGACAAAATAACCTGCGTGGCGGCAGACATGACACTACAACCTGTGTTGCAATGTGGCGTCATTCCAAACCTTGAGTGAAGATAACACCACACCATAAAACACTGGGGTGTTCAGGCAGTGACTTCCTCGGCGTTAATCATGGGGTTACATGCAAAGAAAATGCATGGCGCGTGTCTAATCAGACACAGCTATCGGCACAATTTGAGACCGGAATGGCATTATCTTTAAGGCGACAGCAGATTCCTAGTTCCCGGACACGATACGAAGTGCAATCCGTATGCAGCCGTGTACCTAGAGCTGCAGGATAGGACCCTGTGGAGACCGGATGTCGGATTGTAGGATGGAATCAGGTGATTGGTTTCAAGATCAGAGATCAGAAGATTCATTCGTATTAAACTTGAAAATGGAAATTGATTTTCGAATGGATTTGACGTTTCGAGCATTTCAGTCTACGAGTATTTCATTGAGGTCTAAGGATACACTTATGGCCTGGTTATTACACGTTTTTGTAACTAAAACTAGAACTCAATCAGTGTCGTCATAGTATAAGTCTGTTATCGTGACTTATGACAATAACATCATAGTAATGGACGTTAGATTGCATTTAAGCAAGTAACGTCATGAAGGCGAGGTCAATGCCCGATGTCAAGTCTGATTTAACCGTTATGCCATCATGAGGCGAGCGGTGTTTTTGGGGTTTTTTTCTTACAAGAAGAACGTGTCCCAAACAATCAATACATTTTCTCCTTGGATGGAAGTCTGTCGCACTACACAGCATTACCAAGCTGCAAGTCTCTCTATGAGAACAGGATTGACCACTGCATTTCATAATATTAACTCTTTTAGCATATCACTTTATCTTGTAGGTTATTATACGGTCTCTAAATATCACGAATTATTTGTTTATCATGGTTTTCCATTGTTCGTAAAAGGGAATAACATTGACAATACCAACAAAAACCGTAGACTTCCCACATAAAATGTGTCTGAAATACTTGTTAAATTTGTTTAATGGGCATTTTAGAAGTTGGTGAGTCAAAAATGAAACATACTTCTTCATGGATTACAACCTCTTGTTTATTACGTTGAGCGACGTTTCGATGTAGATTCTTACATCGTTTTCAAACTAACTGTGAATACAACCAGAATAGTGAGAAGCTTGTAAACATGGTATGTTGTGACAAACAGCGGATTAACATTAACAACAGTATGTGATAGAGTAAACAAGTGGTACATAAGTGGAGGAGGCCAGTAGAGAACTAAAACAACAAAGAGCACTTGTGATGAAACCGATGGGTGAAATGAGTAGTAATAACAAACAGACACAATGCATAGATAGTGTATGGTTTGATTACTGCTTCATAGGCCGATGGTATGCAGTATCCTTGGTCTCTATTTATCAAAGATTTGTAGCGGCGTATTTCGATGGCTTCAAACAGCTTCCTTTTTGTGAATTTCTGATTTGGGGGGGTGGGGGGGGTGGGGGAGTTGTAGAGTTGGACCTCTTATGCATCATGGTTACATACTTCAAACGTCATATACAACTAATCTGAAGTTGTATAAAAGTAAAGACTGGAGGACATCTTTATTAGGCAAATATATCAGCATTAAAACAACTTCTGAACAATATCATACTTCAGATAACATTTACCAAAACTCAACATTCAATGTCTTGACATGAAAATGGTTACATCTATGCTAACATGAGGGAACCAGTTGCAAGCCTTATGCAGAAGAATTGCACGCAGATAATGTACAATACCATGCATGTGAACAGCCATGTTTTGGTGTAAAGCTTTCTTAAGAAATTGTAAATTTTCACCGAGTTTACCAATTTACGGAACTAATAACAATAATCTCTTCAACGTTACAAATTTAGTTTACAATACATCAGTTCATATGTAAACAGTATCTGGAACCAGTATGAACTAAATTGCAAAATCTAGTTGAGAATAGTTAGAATAGAATCTGGATTATGCAGACAAAATACACCAGCAAATGATAAACATATTAATTATTGCTGCAGACACAAGCATCCCGCATCGCCCTAAATAAACATAAACAAAACATTCCCTGGTGGAACAAAGTAATAAATAAAGCCAGGAACAAAAGAAAAAAATACTGAGACAAGCAGGGAAAAGATAAACCTAGACTTCCTCAGGCACCGGCAGCTAGACGAATATCAAATAAATAATAAAGAAGGCTAATGACAATACTGGCACAATTTCTGCAGCAACCTAAGCTTCAAAACAAATTCCTGAAAAAAGTGGGGATAAAATCATTGAGGGGGGGAAATAGAAAACAACATATTTCAACTACAGACAACAGAAACAACAAACGCTGAAAACATCGCCAATCCATTTGTTTCAGGTAGCAGAACTGAAAATTACAGTCAACAATTTCAAAACAAATTTTTAAAAAAGCCCAGCAACCTACAACGCTAAAAAAAACCAAACGCATTTAAACTACAGTAATCCTTTTACTGAAATGAAACGTAATTACACTACAAAAAGGTACGGCCCCAGGTGAACATAATACCAGCTGTAAAAGGGCCACCAATAATAATTCATCTACTAAATCTTTATAATACGGCTTGGATAAACGGTAAAATACCAAAAGACAGGAAACATCCCCTTAACATGCCCACACACAAACATGGCCAAGACCTAATCAAACCCGAATCATATCGGCCAATATCTTTAACATCTTACTCATGCAAAAAAATTTAGTGTATGCTTAACGCTATCTTGAAACAAAGCAAAAAATGCTCCATCATCATCACAAACTAACAACTCAATCAGAACTGCATAAAATATAAAAAATACACGCATTCTTTTCTGGATTTCCCCAAGGCCTTTAAAATGCCTTGGAGACCGGGCGTCATCCAGAAGTTACAAAAAGGTTTAACAGGCTAGGGTCACATAAAATAAATTTTGTATCAGCCCTTCTAACAGACAGACTTCGAGGTCTCCATAGACCATAAAAATGTCCCAAAACTATACACACCCCAGGGAAGTATCACATCACATCCGCCCTCTTGGATGTTGTGGTTTATGTTATAAGAAAACAAGTTAAAACATAAGCAAGTTTGCCGACGATGAAGCAATATGGGCTAATGAAAGAAAATATACACAAAGCACAAAATCAAATTCAAGCTGTATTTAACCGTATTGAAAACTGGACCAACCAATGGGAGTTAAAAACTCTCTGCCGCTAAAGCAACAGTAGTATTCAAAGCACAAAATCGAAAAAAACGTACATAAAAAAACATTACAGCAATCAGATACAGTAAAATTTCTACGTCTAGTCCTGGATCAGCACTTAACATGGAACCAACACATTCAGTTCATGCAAGAAAAATGCAAGTAAGATCTCAACATTATTAAATACCTATCACGCAGTAAATGTAAAGTAGCAACAAACACACTATACTACTAATATATAAATCACTCATCAAATCTAAATAACTCTATAGCAGCGAAATATTTCAACATATGGCACATACATAAACACAAACACAGTTTCGTCCAATTCCAAGCTCTTAAATGAGTAACTGGAGCCTTCCCAGGAGGCTCATACCTCATTCCCGAATGGGTAGAACGAAATATGTAACTCGATTCCTTAGCAACGCCGTTACAAGCAAAACTGAATACCACTACACAACTCTTGAAAATAATACTAAAATCATTGTCAACAAAGGTAAATATCCAACATTTGTTGGACCAAAAATATAGGACATCAAACAACATCTTGATTTATATACTACAGAATATAATACAAACCCATATTCAAATCTCTTCCTCCAACCTGCCAAACAACCTTGCCAACACAAAACGTACTGAACACATTCTACTTAATAAAGGGCAAGAATTCATGCAAAACTAATTAGAATCCACAAGATAATCTTCACATTTACATTGACGGATCCAAGGACCAAAATGGTAATACCTGTCTTATTATCTACATACCTATAAACATCCTCCAACAATCTTACAATCTCCCAGTAAACTCCAGTATATTCACGTCACAACTCACCCAACCAAACAAACACCACTATCTGCCTTTTTATGGATTCCTTAAAGTCCACACATGCTCGCAAGATTACCCTACAACACAAAGCGACCTTAGCCTCCTTTTACAAAGCACTAAAGTGATCTTGAGTCAAGGTAACCTCAGTGCAATGCTAAAGAATGGGAGTTAACATTACTTCGTGAAAGGAGCCCCTTATCTCTTAAGTTAAGCTCTAAGAATTCAACCTTAGACTTATATTAAGGTTGATGTCTGCTTTCTCAAAACAACCTTAGCTTAGGTTACTCTTACGTAAGGTGACAACACTAAGGGTGGTTTCACTCAACCTTAGCACCATTAAGGTTAATATTTAGTAGCAATAAAGATTGCGACTGCTCTTATTGCATTTATTGCATACACAGAATTAGATCTTAGTTTGAAGAAAAAGAGTTGGGTGTTGGGGGGGGGGGGGGGTTTGTTGTTTTAAGGGTTTTTTTAACATACTAACAAAATACAAGAACCATTTATAATACTACACCTATATTAAATCGCAGATCTCAAACTAAGAACCACGGGGATCTTGAGGTCAGTCACTGGGCCAGAAGAGCATTATCACTAGCATTGTTACCAGAAGGTCATGTGCAATATGCATAGGTTGACGCCACGGACAGTACGCCACAAGGAAATAACTTCCAGAGATTTAATGACTACATTGTGACAACTTGAGTTTTGTGATGATGCAAGTTTCCGCATCCCTATATGGAATCACCAGTGCAACGTTGAGTCTCGAACAAACAATAATCTTCAAAGATTCCAATACCGCCTGGACAAGACTCTGCCTCACCAACATCCAAACATCTATCGCTTTTTTGAGGTGATAACGCAGATTGGGGAATCCGAATCTGCCAAGATGCGCCAAATTGACTTCGATGCTGCCATTCAGGAAAGAAAGTGAGTGTATCGAGAGAAGGAAAACAGACAGGTCCGATTGTGGGACCATCTTGAAGCAGGCCAGAAAACTCAGTTACATTTCTGGATGCTGCTGGCTGCCTCTATATAACTGGTCATTACCTGCGCAACTTGAATCTAATTTATTTAACTTTTTGACGATATTCAAATAAAGAATAATGCTTAATGATACAGCTTAGGTGTACAAAATGATACAGCTTAAGTGTACAAATTATGTTTGTATGCTATGCTCAAGATAGGAGTTATGTATGTATACCACGCTCATGATAGGAGTTATGTATGTATACCACGCTCAAGATAGGAGTTATGTATGTATACTATGCTCATGATAGGAGTTATGTATGTATACAACGCTCAAGATCAGATTATGCAGATAGCTGAAGACAGAGTAGTTGTTGGCCCGCTCAACCATATGTTGCTTTAACTGCTATGACTAGTGGGGCGTAATGGGAGGACACCAGACGCTCAACTTATTTACGGTAATACCATGTTCTTTGCAAGTGCTGTCTTTTTTCCAGGCAATACCCGACAGAACTTGACTTTATTGGTTATACCAAAACTTGTCACATTCACGGACCTGTACGTTATTACACAAGGTCGACTTAAGACCCTCAATGTACGTGTGAGTTGAAGGACTTTTGTTTGTATGCGAATGTAGATACAGAAGACTGACCAGGCTCTGGTTGGAACCTGCCGGTCGTGGTATACGTTTTGCGTGTTAAGTTATACATATTTCAGTGAGGTCAGCAGAACACAAGCGGTTCTCGTGGCATGAGCTATTATCCGTCATACCCACTGGCAGAGTTTGATTCAAGAGACGCGTTATCTGTTGGCTGGCTGTCAGGTCACATTTCCCCATATGAAATCCATTACTTATGCAAATTCATGCAATGTGGCTTGGACCGTTAGGAGTCAATCTGTCTGGAAAGGAAATACCTCGTACTGATTGCATTGAAGAGACGCTCTCTCATGTTGATATGAATTAATTTGTATTGTGTTACTCAGTCTGCTGCGAGTATAGTTCCGTGCAATTATGTGTAGCCATGCTATTTTCTAGTACCAGACCTCATGTGCATATATGAAGAACAGGTAACATTGTCAATAGTGTTCCTGTATTCAGTTGGATTCTGTGCAGATCCGGGTTAGAATTGATCTACAGCAGACGATGCTAACGGGATCAGATGCTCAGGCTCAGTGACCTGATTGACACGTCATCGTATCTCAAATGTGTAGATTGATACAGTTATGTTGTTTGCGTTGTCGTCACTCCATAATTTACAGACGACCGCAGTACAGCTGGAATTCTGCTGCATGCGGCGTAAAACTAACCTCACTCACTCACTTAATCCCAACACTTGGTGAAGTCTGCTGAGGGACTGGGTCATTGTAGGGAGTCGGCTGTTGAATATTCATGCCAATGCTCTGTGCTATACAGGGAGACACGATCTGTGACTCAAAGGGAACAACATACTTCTGTTCGGTGAGCAGTTCGCATGGCAGTTAAACAACACCTGGTGTCTTGATTATTGATTAGGTAATGTGTTTCTGGAATACCACAACCGTGAAAGACAATCTAAGAGCAGCATTTGATGCATAGCCACGTCCGGTTTATTTTATTTGCCATTATTTCATGATCAGTGCCCAGTATGATAGCAAGAAAAGCATTAAGGCTTAATAAATAGGTGAATCATTGCGGTTATGTGAAACTGGCTAGGAAGAGTTGTGTAACTCCTAACACGAATATCTTTCCCTGCCTGAAAAGTAAATGTGACAAACAGGCTCTAGCTGTCTTGCTTCTTAAATCAGAAGACAGGTGGAGCACAACAGGGCTATCCCATTCGCTAACACCAGGGTTCATCAATGATCAGGAAATGATGCACATGAATGGGCAGTCTGTTTGTGTTTCTGCTAACTCACTCGATCCAGACTTTGATACTTGTACAATACCGACTCGAGCGCTTGTATATTAATCGGTATCACATTGTTAGGTTCACGAGAGTAGATGAGTGAATCCTTCCTCACCGTCGGCTCCAAACAGAAAACATGCAATTGTTCACCTTCAAACACATGGGAACAATAGTGCAATGAAGATGGCTATGGAACTGCATCGGACCTTGTTCGGTCAAGGATGAGTCAAATTTAGAAACGTTTCACACAGATGTTATTATTGAGGATTTTCAGCATCCACATGCTATTTCACACGAGTGTTCTGAGGCTCGTTTGATTATGATGATGATCCTGATGAACCTGAAAATCAAATGCTTTGATATGCTAGTACTTGTATCTCTTGTGAGATTGTATCGATTCCAGCAACTCTAGCAAGAGTAAAATGATTGCAATTAATGATAATTATGACTATCTACTGACGTTGATTCAATAGCAACATAAGAAACCCATGTTGTCAGCTGTCGGAATGGCTTGGCCGCTATTTATGATCCTAAAGACACCAATATGGGAGATGATTTCAGAAGGGTATCCTATTAAATACATTGCGAATTGTTGCACATATTGGTAGAAGTTAATGTGATTTTCCACGAAGCTGTTCGTGACTGTTTATGAAATTGGGTATAATACACTCCTAAACAGGTAGAAAGGTATCCAAATACAGATTTCATTTCGACTGGAACCTGACCAGTACCAGTGAGACATGCTGAGCCAATAGGTGTGCCATTTGGGCGTCATGTTGGGGTCCACGATTTGTCCGGCAAGGTTTCTGTGCACCGAGCACCTGTCGTGCATGGCTACGCCATGCAGCATGACGTCAATGGAGAGGACAGTCATGAGTCGCGACCTTTCCCTATAGGGCACATCACAGACATGAACTGGACGCCAGTGTCACCCGTTACGTAAATTGTGTCAAGTGGTGCAAGTTAACAAGGCGGCCTGAAAATGTCATTGGGAGACGGATTCGTGTAAACTCCTGTTTGAGCAGTCGTGTAGGCATGATACATTGTTTGTCAAGTCTTTTCTCGCTGTTTACAAGACATCCGGTCCTTATGTTTAGAAATTACAGGCCCATGATGTTTAAAAGAGGCGTAAAACTAATCTCAGTCAATCCTTTGTGATATGCTGAATCATTTTTCCATATCTGTTCGGACATCGTCATTTTTAATGTCAGTGTAGCAGCATATTGGTGTAGCCGTATACCGATGAAATATTTTCGTAATGCGATAGGCTGCTACAGTATGTTGAAGAAATGGGAGAAAGTGAAGTTAGTATCTCAAGTCCTTATGTTCTGCTACGGTATTTCATTAGCCTGCACAGGAGAGACATGTGATGAGGTTATAGTAAATTGTTTTTGAGTACTTTCTCCCTACGTTGTAAAGATTATCAGTGTCAAACGTGAGGCTTTAAAACATTGAGATCGGATGTTATTTACTACATGTACTAATACAGAATCAGAAAAATACAATCACAACATGTGTTTCCCTGTTGACGTCGAACTTAGAATCATAGAATAGCACTGGAGACGGGTTAAGTTCATTCCCAATGGTCCGTTTCCTAAAGCGATTCCACCTTCATACATTGTACACTTAATCTCCTTATGAGAACAGTAACATGAACGTTTCCGAGCACTGCATACGAGTATTACTCAGGTTGTACCTGAGGTCGTGTGACCTCGACACGAATGCTATAACTTGTCACATGAATCAGTTTCGGCTAATAGAAGAGAGTAATTAATCTCTGTCGTTGACGTTTTCAGTTCCACAGTTTAATGTTCTTGTAGCAGCTTGATGTAACTGTTGTGTGGAAATCGTCGCCAGTATCTGGCCATTACTGTCCAATGGGGTCTGTTTACAAACGAGACTGGGTATTCCCTGGCGTTGATGTTTATGCCTGTTAAATATACAGCACGTCTCAGCACATAAATGCTTATACGTGACTTGATGAATTCCAAAATTTGAAACAAATCGTAATTGGAACTCCGACAGCTCATTCGTTCTTAACTACACAGGCAGTAATGTGTGTGCCTCTCGTCTGGAGAAGTCGACATGTACATTGTACATAGATTCAGACTTCGATTATAGTTTTTTGTCTAAATATAAAAGGTTTCACAAGATGTGCTTTTGTGTCTAGCTGATCAATCTCAAATAAAAAGATAACGCTACACCTCATACGTTCTAACACTGACTTATCATCTTCCTCGCAGTATTGTAACTATCACAAAAACATACCCCCGAGTTTTAGATCATTCATCTTTCGTGAAATAACAATGACACAAAACGCCTTTTCAGTAACTGCGTCTGCTTTGGCGCTTAGACTTCTCGTTTACAAGAACGTATTATACATTCATAGGTCATGACGCCTTGACATGCCGCTGACATGCCGCAATTTCCCAGTGCTTCCGTTGTGTTTCCAGAATTACCGAAGTTGGTACTTGGTATCTTAATATTAAATGGATTTATTTTGTTCTCCAGCATAGTTTGCTATATAACTGCTTTTGATCATGAATTGTTTCGGTTGTTGATTTAGCTATGGTTCCTAAACACATTGTCCATGGCAGTCGTTTATTCGAGGGCCCCACGTGGATTATTTAACCAGCGATTCTTCCTGTTTTGTAATGAATCTTGGCTGATTGTGTGGCCTTGACACCCTGTCTGCGAAAATCGCTCTATAATACTGCGTAGTCTGTTTCACATGGCCCTTATGGTAAAGTCGCTGGCTGCAACTTTAAAAATCTTCCTTCACCCACTCACGAACCCAGCCTCCATCAATGCCTTTTACGAGGAGACTGTGAGCCGATGAACGCTTTAATATGGCTTCCATTGCTTAACACCCTCGATGCCCGGTTAGTTGTTGATCACTGGATTGTCTGGTCCAGACTCGATTATTTACAGATCGCTGGAATATTATGGCAAACCTTCTTCCTCTGTACAACCTTTAAACACTCATGAAAAACACTATTACATGTATTGCATGCTGGAACTCACATTGCCCTGATCGAGCTGTTTGTAACAGGGAGGAAGAAAATAAAATATGCAAAAAACGAAACATGCACTTTTAAACATACACAGTTTTTATTTAACTAATTTTCAAGTTTATTTTATGTAAATTAATATGAGAAGTCAACGCAAGATGTCTTCCCCAAACATGTCCTTAGTGAGTAAATGCTCTGTAGTACATATTAACGGAATAGGTCCCTGTGCATCAGTGATGACACCAGGTGTTGGCGACAATAGGGTGTGCTGCTTTATTGGTAGCATCGGCCAATAACACAATGTGCACGGGAAGGATAGCGCATCCGCCAAGCTTGGGAAGGATGGAAGATGCGTTCTAACAGACCTTATCAAAATGAGTACATTATAGATTTAAGAAATTAACATACATCCGATGCTCACACAAAGTGACATTTGGTCGATAACGGATCCATTGATCTCGCCCAGTGTGAAAGTCAAGTCTGACATGAGAATAAACCCCAACAGACCTCATGAATCTATAACTGAGGAGAGCGGGTTTGCATTTCGTGATTTTGTTTCTTATATGCAAATATATCCTCACACAGACTTCGTAAATCCTGAAATAAGACGTGTGGGATCTTTTTTCGTGATTGTTTTCTAATGTTGGTATAAACCCTCACACCCGTGAATCCATAGCTCCAGAGAAAGTGTTTTTCGGATGATATATATTACGTTTTAGTGCACATATTGTTTCTGAATATAAGTTTCTGAACTGTAGGAACCGTGGATTAACCTCATTTTAGCATCTGTATGTCATCATCTTATGTTGTTAAGTTTTACGGAATAGTTTATATAAAAATCACCAACTTCAAGGCCGTCGGACCTCATTCCATTACAGATTGTTCAACCTCAAAGTACTCTGGAATCTTCTAAGTCCTATCATCTTTCAGGACTTCAAAGTTGTGATATATCGTCGTGACTGGGTCTCTTGGGAGCCTGTCAGACTTAAATGTCCAGGAAAGCCTTGTATGAATATAATGCCATGTTGGTATTGATTTTCATTATACTTTAGCGCGGGCAATGTATCTATCACTAAGCCATAGAGCTGTTTAAGCCTTATCCTACCCTCCAGGCTTCACCGAAGAACTATGGGTAATGTGTTCGATGCAGTTCCAGATCTATGCCAAACTGATTTCCAGTGACGATCACACCTGCCACAGTCGCTGATCTGGGCCCCGTTCCTCATCATGATTGTAGCGCTAAGTTGATCGTAACTCCCATACTTCATGGCACCATGAAAGCACCATGAAAATATAAATATATCTAGAGTCAAAGTCTTTACCTATCGCATTACAGTTATTGAACATCAAACTTCAATCTGTTTAGTCGGGCGTCCACTAGGTAAACCCGTGGACGACAGTAACAACAGTCGAACAGCGAAACAAACACCCGTTAAGGGCATGACGCTTATAAACACGTGCCCGTAGGAAGTACAGATCACAAAAGGTCCACAAAGCATGCACTCATGTACCATGTAGACAAGTCAGAATATGGCACTGTCCAAACTTACATTCACGTAATGACCGTTCCAATACAATTCTCACAGGAATGTCAGATGTGAAAAGGTCAAATCAACCTTTTTGTATGAATGTTCCGGGGGAGATCCCAGGTGATAAACCAACCGTCTTTGTTTCCTACGTGTAAGCTCGTTGCACTACATAACTAATCGGTTCATCAGACTGGGAGACTTATCAACATGAGTGACACATATCTCGAAGAAATGAATGGCTGATCATGGTATTAACGATGTTCAGGCTCTTACGTGTCCGGTATACAACCAGATTATTGCTGATTGGAGTATTAAACTACAAACGAACAAACAAGTTATGTCACTGATATGCCCTTCTGTAATTGCTACTCCGTCTATAACCCAGATATTGCTGAACCATTCCATTAATATGTGCACTCATATATCCCGAGATTGTGGCTACAATTCCAAAGCTTGAGGCATATTCGATAACCAAACTTGGCATATCAACCGTGTAAGCGCACATTGGAATACCGATTTAGCCCGTGCCTGGCAAAGCTTGATTGTCTTTTCCTGAAAGTCTGTAGCTGATCGGAAGTCGACATCCGACACTCAGGGTTTGTAAAATGGAGAGATTCATGACATGAATTGATGACTGACGGGAACTGAGAAGCAAGGCCGGTGGTGTTTAGCTACCATGAATTGTCACTGTGGTAATTTTCAGCTTATGCCCGTTTCTGCATGTTTAAATTATTTCAGACTTGGATCTTACGTTTCAGCGTTGAAAAAGTATCTGGTCGACAATTACAGAATTGTCGTTGTGGGATTCTCACCTGAATATTTCGGACAGGTGTGCGGAGGATCTCTTTGCTAATATTCACACAAAGGATTTGTGTCCGGAGAATTTCTAGCTCAGTATTCAAACAATATGATTATGTTCGTACATTCCTACCTCAATATCCGCACAGTATGACTGTGCCCCCGGATTCCTACCTAAACATGAACACAATTGATTTATGTCCGGGTGATTCTTACCTCAATATTCACACATGACCTAAGCGCCAGCACACAAAATCAGCCATCTAACCCACTCAGCCACAGTGCAATTCTAAATGTAAAATTAATATACTGCATTTGACCTTTTTCTGAAAAGACGTATCCTGAAGAGTCAGTGTGCGTATACGTGGACGAGTGGGTTGGCCTTACGCCTCGTTGGCGGTATATAAGTTAGTTAATTCTGGTTCTTTCACGGAGTGTCAGTTCAGTGGGGAAGTTAAACCTGAAGGTCTCTGACTCCCGATGAGAAAATCTCCAATTTTGTCACCTCCCTTGAGGTTATGCGTCGCTTTTACAAAGACCGCTCAGTTTATTGTGTTATTTGTGGCAAAAGATGAGACGTCAAAGCATGGAACGTTCAAAACTGCTTTGCGTCGTGGACAACTCACTGAATGTCCGTTGTTCCATCAGGATGAGGATGAGGCACACGTTTGTTTATCGTAATTCATGGAAGTAGCCTTGGACATTTACATTCACGTAATGTGGCGCCATCGGATTTCCATCTGTACCCAAACTTGAAGAAATCCTGCTAACTTAAACAATGATGGCTTCATTTTGGTAGTGGATGATTTCTACCTACCACCTGGAGTAGGCTTTCTACACGAGTTTGTTTCAAGCACTTACACGTTATTGTGTGTGGACTTCAGATGTGTTCAGCACCATCACCACAGTTCGTCGTATATAGGCTCTGAACATTGTAAGAGATTATCATGTTACTTCCAATGATTGTATAAAGGGGGGAGTCTGATCCAAACCTCATTGTCGCTGTGTATGCAAAAGTAATATCGGACTGGGTTACATCCGCTCGGTCTTAAATCCTGAAAACCTATTGAGTACCATCATCGCCCGCAAAGTATCTATTTCCCGTTGCGTTATCGCAGTACATGCACTCACAGTGAAAATGCAAGCCTCGAATCCAAACCATACAAGACGCAAGAATACTACATTAGGTCTGCTTCCGGTAAGGTGTAGTATGGCTACTTTTGGTAACCAGTTCCTAAACCCCGACACATTCCATTCTCATTCAAGTCACCTTTAGGTGTTGTCCTTTGCAGATTTACAACCTTGTAGCGCGAACAAAACCCGCCACTCCAGTGTCGTAACATTGCAACGTATTTTGATAAGGCAGCTAGCATTTAAACGTGTCATTTGGTCTGAAAGGAAATTGCATTTTCATCCATCGGAGTTTTGTTTTTGTTCAGGAATAGATTTAGATCAATCGGCTGTATTATTGCTTAACATCGACTATTTCTGATATGCATTCGTTTCATTATCGGTAGTTTTCAGTAGGGCTTTCCACGTGTTCTGGAAACTGAAAACTCCGGAAGGTATTCTTGTCATTATGGAACTGCAGCAGGTCCATGGCGAACTAGACAGGACTTTGTTTGTGAAACATGTTATTAAACTGAATATGTAGTTTAAAGACATGGGGTATTTGGGGGTATATTGGGTAAGACAATTAATGGTGCGGGTGAATGAAACGTTCTTGTCGCTGAGATCTCATTTTAGAAAGTAGGCTTCTCAATCAATCATATTTTGGAAAATCTACAGCGTCATTTTGTGCCATAGATGAAATACCACGGTGGCGCCTTCTGTCGAGACATCAGACAGCCATAATAGTCCTGAATAATGTTATGCATTGTCGAGTCATGGCGACGCGATCTCAAAGCTATTTTATTTGTCCATCCATCTAGAAAACTGTTTCCCAAGGGTGACATCTGTTAATATCACATAGACGAGACGGCACAAGGCGATCCCTCAGAAATGGTGACTATGTTGGCGTCAAGAGGTTATTAACTTCATATCAGAGCAAGGTCATACAAGAACAAGCCGAGACTATGTGAATAACGAGTAAATTAGCCATAAAATAGAAAAAAACTTCATCGTGATTGAAACGTAGAATCAACGCCTGTTTCTCAACGGCCATCGTCGACGTCATCTTTAACGGTTATATTGATTCTTGAGCCCATCATCAGATTTGAATGCAAAGTATCTTGTCCAGTCGGAAATTAACTTGATGACGCGACATACCCAAGTCAACTAATGAAGAAAACATCGTTTCCTGCATTCTTGATATGTAGTGAAACCTAATTAAATTTCTTCAGCATTACGATTAGCGCCTTCTTGGCCGCCATTCCCAAGTGAGATAACTCTGCATCGTTATGATGGTCCGAGGAAATCAGCGTACAGAAAGTTGGGGATCTCCATTACAAGAACGCAGAGAAGAGAACAAAACGTAATTACAATGTTGGGTCCTGTCTTTTCTTGTTGGCGGAGACGTGTCATGCTAGAGTCTGCCCGCAGATAGAGTCCCTAGGGAGAGGGAAGAACCGCCGTGCCACTAAGACGCGCATACACACACCGAAACAATCTATCATGTACATGCCTGGTCGAAATCAGAAACTACAGTCAGACAAAGGACGGGACATGCTTTCTGATGTACACCGGCTCTAGTGTCGGGCAGTCTAGTATATGATGGTCCTGGGGTATTGTACACAGAACAAGCAGGAACACTAGCATTGTATGGACGGTCCTTGATCTGATCAGCCAGGTTTCTTGCACTTGGCAGTGGGTGTATGGATTTTATAAACACAGCTGCTGACCACGCGCTTTCCTTTCACCATTGTTTATGACTGACGTTTGGAGAGGCCCTTAGTGACTCAACTGGATTGTGTAAGTATTGTGTTTCATGATTACAGTATTCCGTTCTTTTGATGACCACTGTGACCTCCAGGTCGATTTATGTATGACTCATACATGTCACGTAATGGATGCATATGAGATTTGTATAGTTATGAATATTAATATATTTATGTAATACAAATTGTTGGAAATGAATGCAACCATGGGATGTGTACGTAGTAAGATGTGGCAACATCTATTATATGCCATATAAACCACTTGCGTGTGTACATGTGAGATTTGACTGATGGTCATCATGAGTGCGAGATGGTAGCTGATGCAGTCTTGTAATTCTTCCTAGCTATGGTAACTGTCACCGATCACTCCCTGTGAGCCCACAGGTCTCAACGAACCTTGTTTATAGTATCACTGCACGCGTTTACAGAAATGTTCATTTGTATGTACATCTTGTAACATAACGTCATTGACATTTGTTCATCGACGAGTCAATGCCATGTGTAATGCACATGACAAAACCTTCAATGTCAGGAGACGCATTAAAATCCTGGTTACGGTTGATCATCAGTGACCCATGCTTATGGTACGAGGCGACTAACGGGATCAGGTGGTCAGGCTCGCTGGCTTGGTTGGCACATGTCATAGGTTCCCATTTGCAAAGAACGATGCTCTTGCTGTTTACTGATGTATTCTACATGCCCTAGACTGTTGTGCTTCAACGTTTGAATCGAACATGGCGCTGGTATGTTTCAGCACCCTTGCTTTTCGTGTTTTTTTCTCAATGTTTATTTCACTCAAACTCAAAGAATATTGAATCAGTCGCTTCACTATAAGTTCTAACAGGTCGTTCGTTTAAAGTGTTCATTAGTGCACAAACCGTTAGATTTACCTTAAACTATAAATGACCTCGCCAGGTATAGGCTAAAAGTTATTTTTGACTATCAAATTGCAGGGTGTTCCCATACTTTTTGTTTGTAGTATATGTGGGCATATCACTCTATGTGCGTTCAAATATGTAGGCATGTCACTATACATATGTACATATATACAGCACGTACTCAGATCACCTGTCATCACATTACATTTATCCGTTGATGTACATGTGGGTATCGGTGGAAAAAACGCCCGGTTTGTGCAGTGGTGGAAACAACGCCCGAGTTGACCAAGAATGACAAGACTGGATGGGTCGGTTCACAAGGAAAGCCTCCAAATTCAGGAGACGGACAAAGGGGGAAAGATAGAGCGATCACATGGTTATCTACCGTTTCGTTTGACAACCGTTACAGTCACATCATAGCCGGGCAGATTGGTTTGGGAGGAAAGGAAGACATGTGATGAATGCAGGCTCCGGTTACCATTTGATCGAAAACAACAAGCATTGATGAGCTGACCTTGACATACTGTAGCGCAAATATAAATGTAAATGTAAATGTGACGCAATCCCACGATATGGACTCCAATGCTCCTAGGTAAATATAGCGATAGTAAATTTAACAGAATTGTATACCAGTATAAGACAAATCAGCGAGAGCAAAGGGATATCTGACATTCAATATACAATCATTAATTCAGAACTGCTACGACATCCGGTAGAGTGTCAGGATATGACGCCAGGTGTCGCTGTAGGTATCAGGCCACATTATGGTTACTTCCCCACCATCAGTCGACTTCCGGTAGTGCTAGGATCAGACGCCAGGTGTCGCTCTAAGTATCAGGTCACATAACGGCGACTTTGTCCAACATCAGTCGATTATGGAAGGTAGGTCTTCACGGAAACAGTTTCAAATTAGCCTCACTGCCGAGTAGGTGTCCGTGGGCTGTGCCAACCAGGCTTGATTTGTGAATACACTCGGTGTGCAATTCAATTAGTCTACGTGAGCATCTTGCCGCTCAGCTGAGGTCCTAATGAACATAATTAACCGGTTTGCAGTCAAACCAGTACCCTAGAAATCAAACGGAGATTCTAATTAGAAGTCCAATGTTCAAAGTCACACCATCTCATGGAGGTTCAGATTGCACATAAAACGTAGTATTTACAACGAAAGTGCATCTATAGCGTCGCTATTTCATGCAGGTCAGTAGTGTTCAGCCGTGTAGTTGTGTTTGGAAAATGCCTCAAGGAAAGAAACTTGGTGAAATATTCACGTTTAGCCGTAATCATCAATTATATGAACACTGACCTAACTGTTGTCTCTGTTTTGAAATTAGAATGACAATGACGTTTTTCACGTGTGTATTAAATTCCCTCTCATTTTATTAAGGGCGGTGGGGATTCAACTGATGAAGGGGCAAGTATTAACCAGAAAGGTCGTGTGTAAATAATAAAGAATTTGCATATCCATAACAAGTCTCTTGTATTGCTCTACCAACTTCTAAATGCCTGTCAAACATCTGGGGATACCCTAGTTTTGCAAGCGTTCGCTAACGTCGGGGATTTGATTTCCTACATGGGTAGGTGTCCCCACCGAGATATTGCAGAAATGGTGTTAAAACTCACTCATTCGCTATATCGACCTTTAACTAGCATAATGATTTTGCTCTTCCAAACAGAGACAGACAGACAGACAAAGAGTGGAGCCTATATATTTCAGACCTTGACAGAAGAAACAACCTTTCATGTTGGGTCAACAGACTTTGACATCTAATCCAAAAAGACACAGAAGGGGAGGACGGTTTATGTGAAGCCTAGCCAGTAGGAACATCTTTTCAATTAGTGCAACCAGATTTGGGCTAACACCTGGCTAGGCCAGAAATAATCGACTATGCGTTCTCCATTACCATACATGCAGTAAGTCACGATTGCCGTTCATTGGACAGAATGAATAGATACGCCACTTAGAACAGTATAACAGCGTATCTAGCGCTGTCAGTCAGACATCTGGAGAGCCACAAAACAATTCGCCGTAATCAGTATATAATACTCTTTTCAGTAAGCTGTTCTAGATAGATTTTGCATAATATTCGATACTTTTTAAAGGTACTGTTTGCACACGAACTAATGTATTGTAAAAGAAATCCGTACCGTTGAAAACATTATTGTCATGACTTTAGTAAATGATGAAGCTCTGTGAAAATTAGCAAATTCTTAAGAAAATTTTACACAAAACGCAGCTTCTAACAAGCACAATATTTGTACATGCTTTTCAGCCATTTCATGCGTGATCCTTGTGCATTTCATCTGTATAAGGTTTGCAGTTGGTTCCCCAGGTTAGTGGACTAATTCATTTTCGACGTAACTACATATATATGCAGATAATAGTAAATGCTTTAACTGAGTCTGACGTTTTGGAGGATAGTATTTTTAAAAATACCTAAATATCTGAAAATGTATAGCATGTATGTTTAGAGCGCATAACAGTTGCGTGAATGCTTTTTTAGAAATCCAAGGACTTCATCCTGCAGCAGTCAGTGACAGATCAACATCCTGTACACAGGAACACGATAAACACACCGGGGATGATGCCCTTACGCCGTACTGGCACTGGATGGAAATACGTTGATGCAAAGGGATTAACGAAGCTGACAACAAATTGATCGTGAAACTGCTAGGATTACATTAGATGTAGTTGCCAGAGAGACGTGGCATTAAAGGTGTAGGTCCAATATCGCCCGAGAGCATCATATTGTTGCCACTGCCAAAGGAGTCAAAATCAGTGCGAGCGATACGATGTTCTTGGGAAACAAACTCCGTGCTAATTAGATCTGTCTTGAAACTGTTCCTTGACGATTTAACAGTGCGTCAAACGACTGTTTCTCGACACTTGTTTGATCATGGTAAAACGCCCTGGGCATCAAGCTTTTTTCCCTTCAAAAGAAAGTTATTTGCAGACACGTTGAGAAAATGTCACATTTTTTACCTAACTTGCAAAATGATACATGGTACAGTTGATAGTATATCGTGTGGACAAATCACTTTCCGTTGGTAATGCTTGTGAGGGGCGTCAGTGGTGGAAAGCATGGTGCGCTGTCCTTCTGCAAAATAAATGTCACCACCATTGGGTGACACTATTCATGTTTATCATTAAATCAGGATGGGACCGTGGACTCCGCTCTAGGCAGAGATTGTTAGTCTCATGGCACGTGTGGTTGCCCTTTTTTGTCAGTATTGATGCTGGTGACACCGGTACGAAGGGTAGTATAGTGGGTATAGTTCGGTGCCAAAAAATGTTTTATTTTAATGTTTCTGTTTAATGATCCTTACCAGGCAATGTCACCTTGTTTACGTGAGGTGTTCAGTTGTTTTGATTTTTAGGCGAAGCAGCCTTCATGGCGTGGAAAATAACGTCATTGCTTGTTTATGATATTCCCAAGGGATATATAAACCCACCGTTTAGTATAATTACAAAGTACATATATAAGCCTACTGTGTAGCCACAGTACTGCCACAGATAACGGGCAGTTCAGTATGTTGATTTACAACTAATACCTACACTGTTTGTCCTCGGCTGCATTTGCGGCTAAAACCTCAAGACGTGTATCCTCCAACGCAACATAGCAAGCGAATGGAGAGTATCTGGGAGTTCTGGTTGGAAGCTAAGTTCACCAGCTTCTTTAGCGATCCTTTCCACAATCAGTATAGTTATGGAAATAAAGCATGTTTGGTCTCTCTGGGACGAGATACCCCCAGGCTCAGCGTGAAGTGTCTGCAGTTCGCCTATACATAACACTTGCGAAATTAATTGGGTTTTCTTCAAAACACCACAAGACTAGCAAGTAATGCCACATTGATTTAATAACAAGCTATATCCGGATATTCACTAAACGAAGACCGTGGTCACAGTGATATAAAATCTTACATCTTCCGGCCACAGCTCTGAGCTCGTTATTACTTGTATTACTTCCCAGTATGATCAGTGTACAGAGATATTTTACAGGTTCTTTTGAAAGCTAGAACTTACGTTTTTCCGATGTACTGTATACCCGCCGAGTGAATGACGGCCAGACAAAAATATCTCTTCCGACTTCCTGACCCCACGGGTTTGAATAACGTGAGGTTGGGAGAAAAGCATGACGCTATAATTATATCGTACACTTCTTCATAACGGTATAATGCGCCCCCTTAGAAGCATCCTATAAATGGTCCCCACTACGGTTACATTACTACGCGTGTGGATAGTATGACTAAACCCAGGCAGGAAGTCGTTATGGTTATTTACGTCACGACAATGGTGATCTCACCGCTTCCCGCGAGATCTCACAAACCGTTTCAAAGTTGGAAATGGCAATGAAACGAAACATTACACTTCATTAGAGTTTGTGCCCATGCACATCTGAATCAGGTTTTGTTTTCAATATCTTCGGTTTCATGCCATTATTGCCTGATTGGCGTGAAATCAATGGAAATATGTATCACTTTCTTGGCGTCGATATGTCTTTATGAGTCCTATCCAGAGGAACTCCTTTATCTCGTGAACGCTTCCATTTCAGCTCAAGAGGTTCAGACATTCTTGATTAGAGACGTGTGTGAAACTCAGACAATATCTGTACTTACTGGTGATATTATTTATTGCTAAATTGATCCAGTTCGCAGACGCAAGAAGCAATGATCGGAATCAACTACACATTAAACAACAGTTAATTTGCTTTTTTGGTTTTATGTTTGTATTCACTCCGTTACTTTGCATTCCCCCTCACATTCGTCGATGCCTATGTATGGGCCTAGATTAATCAAGGTTCGTGTTTGTTTCTAAAGTGACATCTTGTCATATTTCTATTGCATCGATCTGAATTTGTGTACTTAAAATACGCAGCAATAGCAGTACCGCTGTTAGTTGCACAAAAATGTAGTCCATTTATAATCCCCGATGAAATAGTCACAGGAATCGATCATTGTTTATTGATATAGTATGTCTATGAAATGCACATTACGTTTAAAAATAGACAAATAACAACTGTCATGCGAATAAGATAAACGTTTGATATCATGTTAAGGGCCATTTGGAGAGAGGTTTTATAAGTTGAAAGAACGTGTCCCCAATCCTTTTCACAGTATGAATAAAATATGTTTAAACTAACTTGGTCACACTAAATTCCGTATTCGAGTCAGAATGAATTAGGTCTAACCATCAGCTGTGATTGTCACGTCTAATTATCGGGTTAGTCATCAGGTCTAATCATCAGGTCCATCACCGGGTCTAATTATCAGGTCAATCACAAGGTCTAATCAGCAGGTCAATCAGCAGGTCTAATCATGAGATCAACCATCAAGTTTAATTATCTGGTTTAATCCTCAGGTTTCGTCACCAGGTCTAATCATCAGGTCAGTCACCAGGTCTAATCATCAGGTTTCATAATAAGAACTTCACATCACAGAACCAAGAAATCGCAAACTATTATGTATGGATTTGAATGGAATAACCTCTAGCCTGCATCATTGGCACAAGGACAAACATTAATACCTTTCTTCGTTCCTTCGATAGCAACTTTAACTTCAAAATACAGATATCATTAATCAGCTTAGGTTTCATCGCTGACAGAAACATGTCTTTGGAAAGTTTTCGGACTTATGTGAGCTATCAGAACTCGCGATTCCTCCGAACCAGCGGAGAGAATTTGAAAACAAATGTCCCTCGGGGTGTAGGCTAAACATGCGATGACGTTCAAAATTCATTTGTGTGATCCCAATGTTCCTTTACTCATTACTATCAATGTGTGTCTCCGATAAGACGGACATGTGTGTTTTGTAGCTCATGATTCTGCCATAACATGTGGGATTATTATATCGGTCGGAGTCTCTCCTTGAAGGTTTGTTTTGATGTTTATGGAGGTTAGCTCACCTAGGGCTGTGCGACGCAGTCACGTCATTCGTCTTCCTGCCAATAGTTGGCAGGCGTGTAGTCCCTGCGTGTACTCTATTGATCACACAAAACACGTCTGAAGGTACCAAAAATATCAAAGCGTCCTTATCATAATAAGTTTGTGTACTGACGAGAATGAATGCTACCAGACACGACTCGAGCTGGTATGTTGGCGTGTGTTAGTACTATATTTAAGGAGGACCCCGCGCACCTGCAGACTCAATGCTTTGAACTAAACTTTATTTACACCCCGGCCGCGTTCTGCGGCATTAGAGTTTACACCATAATGTACAATTTGAATAAAGAAAACCAACATAAAATGGTCATATATACATATCGCTTGATTGCAAGAATGAGCCGTATGTACATGCTTTTAACCAGTTAATAAACAATTGTACACTCATGCGTTATTGGTTATCTTTTGTGGTGGTATTGCTTATAATGAGTCATTATTATTTCGCAAAATGTTGCTAATTTCCTAATTTTTCCTATTTTGTTATGGGCTTCTACATAAATAGCTGTTGATATATTTTTTGTTTTTGTTTTTTCCTTTCTTGGGCCAAAGTAGGGTGGTAAATAAACGAAAAAGTGAAGTTCATCTCCAATATCACTGGCATTATTGAGAGTACTTAGTCTTTCATTTGGGGAAGTTTTAACCCATCGTCCGGTTTCCGTTGGTAGATAATGGTTTGAAGTTCTGAAATTAAGTAACGCCCTCCGATTATTGCAATGTGATATATTCAGAGATGCTTCATATTTCAGTTCAGAATTTTTAGGAATATTATAAATGGCGCCTTTTGAAGATTTTTTTGTGTTTGAAATCCAGGTAATTATATTGTTTTCTTTCAGTCTCTTTACTGCAAGTGCTTTAAGACTAATTCTATTAGGACACGCCTGTGTAGCCCAAATACACCTCATTCCAATTTTGTAAAAAGTGTTACCGACACCAAATGTTGGAGGAAGATTTAGTTTTCCTACAACGAATGGGTTGTGATATACAATGAAACGGTTGCTTTTGTTTCAGGACAGGTTTCGTAAGTATGTTCCCCTATTTACTAGATATACTAATTTACTAAAGTCGATGGGGTGTGTAAGTATCAAAATATAATTTACTCATAATTTCTAAACCCATAGCTAAGGAGAGACTAGAAGTTGGCTACACACATTGTACCCATCTGGGTCCGCTGCATTCAGCCACCAGAATACAACACTGCCATACACATAATAATACAGGGAAACGTTAACATGGAATAACGTCCTTCTTTTCACGTGGTACAAGGTATTCACAGTTTGAAGGCGGTATACACTCCATTTAGGAGACAAACATTATAAGTTGGCCAGTTACTGGGTGTTATTGAGTATTTGGAGCACGGGAATAAATTGAGAACCGACGGCGTCAGCCAGAAGTTTCAAATGAAATATTCCCGTGCTTCAAATACTCAATAACACCCGGAAATTGGGCAACACATGATGTTTATCGACATTGTAAACAAAAACGTAAACCAGGGTTTTACGGTCTACACTCGTTTGCATCGAGTACGGGTATAGCAGTGAAGTGTCATCAGCTGGCCGTTTCAACTGGTTCCCATGGTAGCATCTGGAGCTGCTCATTTGTGACATCATTCTGACTTCACGATATGATTCCGTGACGTCACCACTGCTGATGACACAAAAACAAAACAATTGTTTGCATGTTTCTACGTGTCTATACGTAGCGAACAGTCTTGCAGTTTCCGGGAATCAAATACCATTTGATCATGTTTTTCAACCAGTCAGATCACAGAACATAGTGACTTTTGGTTTACAATGATTCGGGTTTTTAATACTGTTAGTTCACAGTAGTTACTGCCAGTTCACTTACGTTAGATGAAGAGGCGATCATTAAGAGACCATGGATGAACCATCTCTTCCGATATCACACTTAATGAAACCGTCACCGAATGCCTCACACAGTGACCGAAAAAATAAATACAGCATGAAAAATCGTTAGGTTCTTCGCAGAATATATATGATAACAATGATTCATGATGTGATTGTTGTAGTGACACGATCTTTGTCTGTATTGAATAGGCGTTCAGCAACACATGCTTGCCATAAAAGGCGACTATACTTGTCGTAAGAGGCGATTGCGGGAGTTTATTGGCAAGTTTGTGAACGTCCAAAAATGGAATTGCGACGGTTGTTCACCTGTCAGTTGTTCACCTGTAATTCCGCGGTGGATGTCCGTCCTAGAATGTCCGGAGTCGGTAATATTTTACCTCTAATCCTGGCCACGACCTTTAAATATTCGAATTGGATCAGACAAGCCAGTGATTGGTATCAAGAACTCCCCTGACTGACACGAAGACATATTATCAACCCAATATACGTGTCTGATCACTGGGGTGTTCCCTAACAAAGGACGGGATACTGGATGGACATTCCAACCCCGAGATTTATGTCTTCGAGTTCTGGTTTGAGAATGCTGTGTTGATCAGCAAACTAAGATGCCGCACGGAGGATGCACAGGCTTCTAACGCTCATTAGTCACTGGCGTGCACTGTATTTGACCTCGTGGGGACTAGTGTTACTTAAGAAATACCTCGAGTCAATTTATTCATCTATTTGTTTGATGCATACCAATCACGGAATGTCCTCCGTGAACCGACTGTCAATCTGATCTGAATCTGGAATGAGAAACATGACCCGCAAATTGCATAATACTCTCAAGTCACTATCCACTTAATCTTTTGAATATGATCCTTTTGATCATTTCTATGTATTTATGTGTCTGTATTTTGTTTATTGCCTCAGTAGTTGTTACTCTCGTGGCGTAATGGCCACAATTCAGAAAATTCTTTCGATACCATTGCTGCCAAACCTTTCTCGAATAACAACAACATGTCCAAACTCCACTCACGCGGCGAATGCTCATAGCGCGTTGCTTAACTTCACCTGATTGTGGCCTGAGCTTTATGGTGGGATTATCTGAAACATGCTGACATCACTCAGATGACACTGATGTGACCAGCCCGTGTGAGAATGATATGACGATTTTATGCATCTCGAGACATAACCTGCTCCTTGAGAATGGCACCAATGAGATGGTCTGCTTTCTGAAATCTAACAAGATGACACGACTAGGTCTGTGAACGGTAACACGATCCGTGATAATGTTTCCAACGAAATAACCTTATTTATTTGGTGTGATCAGTAGGATGACCTGCTGTGTGGGATGTGATCGTATAGGTGACCTGTCGGATGTGATCAATGACAAGAACCCCGCGAGACGTCCGACGACTGAGACTACCAGGATGACCTATTATGTGACGTATGACTGTGACTGGTGACCCGTGAGATGACCTATGCGATATACCGGGCGAGGTGACTGGTGACCAGAGAGACGCCTTGTTTGAGGTTACCAAGATGTCCTGTGACAAGTGACTTTTGACATTAATCTCTCGTGAGATGGGACCAATGAGATCAACCCCTCTGATGTGACCGATGAGAGATCTGTTGTATGGGGTTATCATGCGTGTTTTCGTTATATTCTATTTATCATCTGCATCTGGATTAAGTAAGTTCCAGTTCACTTTAGAACAGCCTCACGAGACGTCGGCGCATCGCCAAAACAACCGACAATCCATGGAGGTCTCATTGATACAGATGTGATTTTCTCTGATGAAATGAAATATGGAAATATACATCAGGATGACAAATTTCGTTTACCCGGGGCCATGGTTTCGCGGAAAGCTCATCCTAAATGACTCACAAGGCACGTTCTATCAGTAAACTAACGAGCAAAATAATTCACTGAAACTGTATCCCCATTTGTTCGGAGACAATCCATAGCTCGAATAGCCCCCTGGTTTTCCAGCAATACATCATGGACGAAAAAGACCCATTCGATCAAGTTTTGCATATGCATTACCAGATCAGACGTTGTGCGCATGCTTCGCGGGTCATGTGATCTCATAACGTGAAGCTTAATGTTATATTTCATAGCTCTCCTTCTTTCGCTGTCTCTTTACGGAAACTTAAATCAAATATTTCGCTCCCCTTGTTAGGAGGGAGATGTGTTTTCTATCAGGAGCGTGTGTGTAGATAGTAAATCGCTGTGACTGTCTTCCACTGCAGCTGTCATCACGGTGACGAGTCGTGGGTGTGCTTTTCCGTTGTTGTGGATGCAGATTCTGTGAGTGTGTGTGTGTGTGTGTGTGTGAGAGAGAGAGAGAGAGAGAGAGAGAGAGAGAGAGAGAGAGAGATTTATGTGATGTGATGTACAGACTTCGCTTTCTAGATATATCATCCTGATCAAAATTAACATCTCAGAGAAACTAACAGTTTGTTTTATGTGCGTGAGTATTCGTGTGTGCGTGTTTGCGTATGTGTGTGTGAGTGTAAGCGTATTGTGCGTGCGTATGCGTGTGGGTATGCGTGTGGGTATGCGTATGTGTTGTACTTTCCTTCTGTTTCTTTATTATTCCACTAGTCGAACTCCATTTCACAGGAACCACAATACGTCGGTTCCAATCCCATATTGGTCCTGATAATGTTATTTGCTTTGTAAAGCTGCCATTCTGAAGAATTTTAACAAATTTGGAAGACCTGTATCATTTGAGAATTTCTGTCCACCAGTGATATATACAATTTCATAACTGAAATATTACTTAACGGCATTAACCACACCCCCTCACAAGATGGGGGACGGCAAAGCCTGGTAGTGGTTCGTCTACCGCATTTCGGATGCGCTGTAGAAGGGGGCATGGCGACGATCGTAGATAGACGTAATAGAATTTGTGCAAACAAGAAACAAAACACAATTGACATTTCCTTTGCTGTTAGTGTGTTCATCAGTTGACCTACTGAATTATTGCTAATGCTTAACACCCTGCAGCAAATTTGCATCCCTTGTGTCGAATAATTCTTTGCCTATCATTTCGAAAGTTGCCAATCATATCCGAAAGGGAAGCGAAAATCAATTAATATGTCCCTTTGATTGAATTAAGATACCGCGGAGGCAACTGATCTAATTACAATCATTAGTAACATTGGCAGACTGGAGCTCACCTATATATGCTTCCTGATTAAATTACATAGGGTGAGTGTATTTACAACTTGATATGGGATAGCGTTGTTGAACCTGTCTGCTCTCAATATGTGGCTGTATCCTCTACAAGTCTAACTGGCGAGGGCCCGTGAAGGTCCGGGTCTTTAGTAACACATGCTTGGTTTAAGAGGCGACTAACGGGTCCGGGTGGTCAGGTTCGCTGACTTGATTGACACATGTCATCGTATCCCTGTGGCGTAGATGGATGTTCATGCTGTTGGTCATGATCAGACTAGACAATTTACAGAATATTGCTGACTGCAGCGTAAAATTATATTCACTCAAGTGATGAGCAACACGCGTTCGACATTCTGTTAGTCACTTTGAAAGTTTCAGATTTTAATGAATATCATCAGTTATCGATATCATAACCAATGCATTAAATTTGCTGGTGTTTTCTCGGCACTTAAAACATATTTTTACAAACTTGAAATAAAATAGAACTTGACTGAAAATTTTGAAAATTGAAGAGTCACAACTTATGACTGTATTAATACCCAAATGTACCCTTTACACAGTCCTATACCCTTGCACATGCATGTCCTGTGTGTATTGCATGCTATAGAATTCAGTTCATAATGACTTTTCCTTTCTCGTAGTTGTCATTTAACATACAGCATAACCACATGTGTGAAATATCAGAAATATTGTTGTAAGTAACTAAACTTGTACACGAAAATACTATTAATAAAGTGTTTATTAATGAAACGACTGGTTTTGCATTGACTGTAAGGTGGGAAGCTTATGATTTACCCCAAAAAGAATTATGTATTAGATTGCAACTCTAGATTAAATCTACTCGCGCTCTGTCTACCGGATAAACAACATTTCAAGCGAGTTCCAAAGAGTTATGTCCCTTAGAGCGCTTTTTACGAATACCAGTACCCTCAAGCTGTGACTGAAACCAGTTCGCTAACACCAACAACACTGCGTGCTTACAGTTTTCGATGTACGGAGTAATTGTTAAGATTCCATGTATACCAAGTGTCTGTTTGGAAGCTGTACGCCTCGAAGATTCAATTATCGATTTCAGGCAAGTCGTAAGGGATAGTAAGTTTTTTTATTGCACCAATAGGAAGTAAAATATCTAATAATATAATTTATATTATATATATTTGTCCACAATGCATATAATATGGCCCAACATATTGCTGAAAAGCGTGACATTGTGACTTTAACCAACGTAAGAAAGTACGGTCAGTATCAATAACCGTCGTAACACATCCTCACGCAGTCTGTATCTCACTCATTGGAAATGTATGTCATCAGATTTAACTTTACTGTCAAGTAGAAAAGTTTCTCGGTGAAATCGAATAAATAGCGTTATCCGTTCTTTGACATTTATTCCACTTGCGGCTTGCCGATCTCACTCAAGTATGCTTATTCCGGTTTAGAGGATACCAAGCGTCGTCTGGAGAGTACTCGAATGGCGGACGCGTGTCACGAGATCTCGCGAGGACTGCCTGACGGTGTGTGGAAGTGAGAGACGACTTGCTCCTTGTTGAAGAGCCATCGCATCATATAGCTCCGTTATATTCATCGATCATATAGCCAAGTCAGTATCCAAAGCCACATATTTCCGTCACGTGGAATATAGTAAAACAACAGTAGATATATCTCCGTTCTAATTAACAGTTTAAAATGGTTTGTGGGTGCTTGTTGATTGATGAGGTATTGGATGGATTCGGTGATTTTCGGTTTAAGGGGAATGCACTGACAATCCCCACACCGGATGCATATGCGGCATTGCCCAATAACGTTATTAACTCACTTTTGTGGCATTTTATCCAATCGGGTGTTCACGCTGGGAAATTGAGCGTACCCATCACAAAGCTTCTATCACAACTCACTTCCGCTTCTTTTATCTATCCAATTAAACTGGCAACACAATTGTTGCAGAGGTATCCCGAAAGAGGTAGGAGTTCTTTCATAAATTTCAAGATTTCAGACTTGTCATATTGTCTGTATGATTTTCCCCTATATCTGAGCCTCACAGCGCGCATACCTACGCAGCTGTGGCCGCCATCTTTGTTGACGCTGGCAAGCTCACATGTTACGGCGCATCGGACTGGTTACTGTGAAAATAGGAGCCAACAAATGTAAGTTATACAATTATCGTGTCGAGCCGTAGATGCATCCAGGGCAGTAGCGGAGATTAAATCGGTTTGTGTATTATCAAGAACGATAGTTTGAATGAAACATTTTAACCTATTTTGGCGGTCTCCATAGTGAACGTTATTCATGTCCCGATCTAATCTTAATGCCGGGGTCAATCGCGGACTTCTCGTCCGACAATTATTTTGTAGAATCATTTCCTATTATTCTTGCAAGATATCCTCAACAGCAAGGAGCAAATGGTGCATCTAGTTTTATCAAAACTACTACCAAGCGTGGTGTTCCTGTATTCCGATGCAGTGCTATCTCACGAGTCCTGGAACATGACGGAGCAACACAGGTAGTGTGTCGCGATCAAGACCACTTATAGCAATAGTCCAACAACATCCATGTAACACCACAACACCATGTCTTTCATGGTGCCCATAAGGAGAATCAAACCTGAATCTTCTGCGAGGCGTTTTAGCCACTCGTCGCTTCCGGGTAACGATTCCTGGTTTTATTCCATCCTCAAACCAATACTGGTCGCACGATTTAAAGACCAGAGTTGTATACTTGGTGGAGTGTTTGTCGTGTCAAATCCCAAAGGTCCGAATTCCTGTCCTTAATATCAATCACTTTAACACTTCTCCCGACTCGACTCTACACATGGAGCCAGCATGTAGTTAGAATAATGCTGAGTTGGCGTTAAATGACGGACGCTCACCCCGCGTCCCTTCCTACAAGACCTCCCATTTAAATATAAAATTGCCATAGCTGACACACACGAACAAAAGGAAACATCCTCGATGCATATTATCGCAACGTTCACAAAAACGAAAATTAATCATACATTCCATCTATGCATCTAAGTGACCTGTCGACTTTACAGCCAGTTGAGATCCACGGAGGCTGAGTCAGGCGATCACACGCAATCATGAATCCTTCTAGGGGGCGCCCGAGCCGTTCATCATCTGTAGGATGTCAAACAGCGGACAAGCATCACCGTCAGTCTTTTGCCACTGTGTGTCAACATCATCGTTACAAGCTTAACATCGATGCTCTCAGACCGTAAGGATCAGTCGCAAACACATGCAGCAGGCGACATGTGATTTACGTCCAGGATAGCCTTACCATTCCTTAATTTTCTGTGTTAAAGTTACAAATCACCATTGCAGACACTCCCAACTAGATGGAAGCGTGCTATTCCATGCCACTGGACATATTCTGTCAGATAGCCATGCCACAAATTGACCGTCTTCTGAAAGCAAACAATCTAACGTTCATAACGCTGAACGTTTGAAGCAAGTCAAACGTCTGATTAAGTAGTCAAACATAAGTGTTCGGCAGTTTGATATCCACAACTTCGTTAGCATTGATCGGCGCATGCTTCCGCGTGATTTGACTTTCAAATTGAAAATCTCATGGCTGCAAACTTAACGAATTGTAACGTGTAATTTCATTATGCAAATCAATGAAGTGACATAAACATGTTAAGCTATGACAGATGCCATATTCATCTTTAAAAGCGCAAATTTTGCTACATATGCATGGTTTCAGTTCGGTAACATCAGTTTTGTCAATAAACCATGGACTCCAAAATATTCGAATGGCGTGCATTTCTCGACAAAGTTAACGTTTTATCTTATCAGTCTGTAAGTTAACGACGGTAGTTTCCAGAGTGAATATTTAACATCGTTCACTTGTGAGCGTGTTGATCAATCCAGCCTGTCGAGGGTGAATAGAAAATGCGTCGTTGCAAACATTTAAGTAGGACTTATGAATTATAATTGTATATTAACAACGAGATTTGTTGTTAATAATCTGTCCAAATGGCATTACTATCGTTCCTAACATTGACGTGTATTAGTGGGTACCATTATACTGAAGAGGGCACGGAATGAATTCACGAAAATGTGATGACATGATTTTTCGTCCAAGAGTCTCAAATATGATTTACATGGGAATAATTCACACGGAAAACAGAATAATTTCCATGGAAACCACAGGGAGACTGATTGAGCGAGGGACGCAATTGACTGCACCAGTCTCTTGTAACAATGAAATGGCATGTTACGTGAACTCGTGGTTGCCAGGTCACATACGCGAACTGAATGAAATATTCAGCTAGAAGTGATCAACGTCCATCACTTTCTGAGTGGCTTCAGTGGTCAACAGATCGATAAAACGCAAATCACCAGTCAGTCACCGACTTGAGGTAATCCCTTAATCTCCCAGACGTATCGATAATTAGATTAGCTTCCTCCCGGGGGAAGGGTTTGTATTTATTCTGTGTTTATACAGTGTCATCACGTACGATCTAGCTAACGACAATTCTTCTCCTTTTGAATGGTGCCCAATGCGGTTATTATTTGAGGTAACTTAACTTGATCTTGGATTTGTACTCCCAGGTTGTCCTGCCAGCACTAGTAACTTGTATATCGATCTTCTTAACATCTCTCAGGTTAGACATTCGTCCAACAGTATAATCCCATCAGCAGCAGGTCTGACCCGCCTGACGTCGGTCGAATCATGAAGTAGGACTTGAATCCAATTCGTTTTTTATTTGGTTCCGTCTGTCCTGACCATGATCAAACTAACGGGAACAAGCCAATTTTGAGCCTAGTTAACAATTAGGACTTTGAGTGAAAACGGAAGTACCAAATCCACATCCGATGAATGAAATCCACAAAAAAAACGAACATGGAATTAGCAGATGATAGGTGAATTACGTGGTAGAGGCTTCTAATGTCTGTGATGTGTGCAATATTGCTTTTGCAGCTAAGGTTTAACATTCGTTTACCACAGTGTATCGATGCAGCATCTGTGCATGCAGTGATAATGTAGGTTATAATACGATCGCTTCCAATAGATCTGTGTGCGCACTCCCTTTGACGAATGCGTACCTGACGAAACGTATTGAGCCAGACAGAGAGAAGGATGGTTAAAGCAAACGATGGTACAGACATACTCATACTTATATGGCTGCTATTTGTCGAGTCTGGACCAGACAATCCGGTGATGAAGAGCATGAGCATCAGTCTAAGCAGCTGGGATATAATGACATATGTCAGCCAAGTCAGCAAGCCTGACCAGATGATTCCGTTAGTCGTCTCTTACGGATATATAATGTGACGGACAGAATGACCGTCAGACAGACTAGTAAACGATAGATATTGAGGCTGATACAGAGGTTTACAGACAGACAGGCCGATCGTGAATGAACTATACGGCCCAACGAGGGATATATAAGCATATGATATATATAGCTTATTACTCACTCCTGTCACATGTCCATTATATCCACCAGTAGTGTCTGCAATACGTTTCTACCGTGACAGAGTTTTCAGTAGTGATTATGTGAGTAAGTCACAAGGGGTGTTTACCAATCCAGTCTGTGTATAATCTACGGAAATAGATTTGTTAAATCGTTGCCGCTGACCAAGCGTCGACTCAATACCTACGTGCACAGAATTGTTAGTGTAATGACCGACTAACAGTGGGGTCAGATAATTCCGGGTAATGTCCAGTTCCTCGGGAGACCTTAATATCTCCTCGCCATGCTCGATTAGATCGCCCCGATGTAATCTACAGTCCCGTCAACGGACGTCGCACAAAATAGCCGGTCAACGGGGAGATCGGGCGTTCCAATCAAATACACATTACACTTTGACGAGGCTATCAACCCGTCCCAGGTACTTTGTGGTAAATTGACTTGTAATAGAAATATCATTAAAAGAGAATTTGCTTTTCCATGTGTTTCTTACAGGTATAAAGGAAGGGATGTAATTATCCTGTTGTCAGGTACGGTACAGCCTTCCTCCATTGATGACCGTAAAACATTATGCGATATTGTAAAGAAATCAACAACTTGGTCCCTGTTTGCTGAGGTCGTTAGGGAACATCTTCGTTACCAGATTTATCACTTATCAGATAATTTCTCGATCAGTTTAGATTTAATGCATGTTTTGAAGATGACAAATAAAGCTGGTGTGATCGTTTTGATGCGATTCTTTTCATCGTGTCATTGATTTAAATAATTATATACGATACATCACTTGACTGTTACTTGACAACGGATTTTCATTGTCGTTACAAGAATACACATCGTGTTGTTTCATTTAAATTTTATCACTTTACTTTGTTAAATGTTTTTTTACAGGGAGGGGGTTTCTAAATGGAATGTGTATGTTCACCTTGTCCTTTCTTTTCAAGAAATAAATATAGTTTAAATCAAGAATGCCTAAGATTTAGTTCCATTATCACAGCTCGAAAATATTTACGTCACTGTTGTCCAAGTATCACAATACAGAAAATCATGTTAGTTGGTGAACCTGGCAAATGAGGCTTTTTCAAATCAGAATTCCAGCTAAGAATTTAACGACAGTTGCATCCACAATACCTATGGTGATAACAATTGCGCGCGCTATACTACGACGCATGCTATAACGCAACATACAGAGTAAACATGGATATATCTGAAAGAACGCCACTGTTCATTTCTTCGTACTAATGATGTCGGTTATTTTCAAGGTATTTAAATTAATTCAACAAGACACAGCAAGCACATTCCATATTACTTCTGAGGCTCAATCAGACTTTGACAGCGAAGAGTGTTCCAGCTAAAGCACAACCGCTGCAGACTTGGACAAATGGACCTGTTGGTCAGACAATCATATTAATGTCTCCAAACTGACATCCGTCATATATGTCACACTTCAGGCCTTTATCTCACCACTGAAGGCTTCCAGGCATGGTTCACCGAAAGTCCAGGACATACATTCCTGCTGCGCCACTTCCATTACGAACGGACGTCTCATTGTCCTACACAGAAGAACCCGATGGTTTCAGTTTCCAAGGATGAAAGATGACGAATCTGCTTGATACGTAGATGAATGTTTTTCATATGTCCACAATACATCAGGCTACAACATACAGCCAAAGATCTTTCACGATCTCCAGTGTTATTTCGAGAAACGTTGCTACTGGGGGCATGTTCTACACAGGACATGTAGATGTGCTTATGATGTGAGTATTGTGAGCAGATATATATATGATGGGTGACCTAACATCACAAAGGCAGTATGGATGTTTAAATTTCACGAGCTGACATTTTAGCCACGACACTTCTGACTGGAGCCCTGTAGTGACATGTCTTGCATTGGCCACACATATCTGTGCTCCAAGGTTTGTCAGAACCCTGGCGCCAGCACTAGTCATATCCGCGAGTCTCTCAAAGGTGTCACTGCTAGCACTGTGAATTCAAGGCTAACTCGTCTGTTAAAGGAATTGTGATAAACAGTGTGATCGCTTCACAGACACTGTCCTGATTTACAGGTAATATGTAATGACTTACCAGCAAGTACTCAGAGTGAGACGCGTCATTATACTATACACACAGATCACAGATATGGTGTGGAGTAAGTCGGATGTGGATATACCGAACCCTATCCATATCCGGACGTGTAATCAGCTGGAAGACAGGTACGAACCATATAAGTTGTGACGCTTTCAGAAATGTTACTACAGTCATGCCCCGTTTATCCGAACACGTGTGTTTTCATTGAAATAATCCGGATAAACGAATTTTCGGATATCTGAATCACGGACCAAATGTATAAGAAATGTACAAAGAAACGAACATAGTAGGCATCAGACACAATCTTTATTGATTACGGTACATATACACAAATATCAGTGCATACAATGTATCATACCTGTTCATCAGCGCTTGAAGAAATCAAGCATAGCCTTTTGCACAGGCTGTGTAGAAAAGCGAGAGGACTTTGTCAGTCAGTTCGTCTCTGTCGACATTCACAAGATCATCGGCAGTAACAGTCACAGTTGTACTACTACTACTACTACTACTACTACTACTACTACTACTACTACTACTACTACTACTACTACTACTACTACTACTACTACTACAGTAACTACTACAGTAACTACTACTACTACTAATACTAATACTAACAACAACAACACTACTACTAATACTAAATACTACTACCACCACTACTAACACTACTACTACCACTAGTACTACCACTGCCACTACCACTACTACCACCACTACCACTACTACTACTACTGACTACTACTACTACTACTGACTACTACTACCAACAACAACACTATTACTAGTACTACCTACTACTTCCACCACCACTACTATTACTATTACTATTACTATTACTATTACTACTACTACTACTACTACTATCACTACTACCATCTCCACCACCACCACTACTACTACTGTTATCAACAACGTCATCATTGCTATTGTGTCATGCCTTCACAGGCTATGGTTTACGCAAACGTCATACTGACTATGGAGAGTAAGAGCCTATTTGAATAAAAGATAAAACAGTTGCGGAAACGTTACTGCAAACTTTCAGTTGGAATCACAACCACTGGGACATTCGTGTTGAGCAGACAATGTTCTTTTAGGTCCCGGAAAGAGGCTATTGAAGTTAAAACAACGCCTTATGTTGGAAGTAAAGGTTATCATTTAAGCACTCAAGTCATACTATTTTCTATTATCACCAAGAATTTGGATTCTGTTCGTTATATTTTGTATTGTCACACCAATAAAATCATCGTTATGGCATTATAAAGCTGAACCATAAGCAAACTGTAGCGCCACCTTTGATGGTGGTGATATTTTATTTTGACATCAAAAATATTTTTCGATCCGAAGCGAGGAAAGAACGTTCAGAACCTTTGCTCGCTTCGCTCGCATGTAAGAAGACCAGTCATTTTCTCCATGCTGCGCAACCCATTTGCGCTACAGTTTGCCTGAGGCTAAACTAAGAAACTGACATTGCATCACACATATATGTGTCCATTTCCGGTGTCGTCCCCGGTGATCTGGCAGAAATAGTGCCTACAGCAAAATCACCAGCCCAACAAACTGGAACAAAACCGACTCACCGTGGACGATTGGCCTGGTTAAATGTATTAGCCGGTCAACATTGGTCAGCCAAATGGCTACATATATCCTCGCGTGGCCGACGACAATAACTCGCTACTATTTGTATTACTCCGCAGCACGCAATCAGCAGATTACACCAGATATCATGTAAATCCCTCCGCGCCTCAAGCCGTGATAAAAAAAGTTTTCCTTTACATACCCTGGTATGTACCGATGTAATTCAGACGAATATAATATCATAAAAAATGCGGTTGTTTTCTTTTGGAGCCGTCAAACATATCAGCGATATTTATTTGAAGTGGCATGTGAGCCAGACAGACTGCGTTACGTTTACAGACGCTGTCTTATCGTGTCAGTTTCACGTCAAACCCCCCGCGTGTATGGTACATTGTACAATCGGAGTCTCATTACCATGTCAATAGCATATGTATGACTTGTCACCATCGCACGGGCTCATGCAGCTACATGCCTGAGAATCGTAATACCGCTGTCTAGTCGTGACGTCATCACCCCACATGGGGATACGACAGGAAGGGATGAGGGGATGGACGTTAATGAAGTACTAAGATGCAATGTGATATTCTCGCACTGATCACTTGCAGGGCGCATTCTAACTTAGGCCTTATGAAGGTAAGTGTTGAATTGTAGTCCTGATGAGCAGACTCACGGGGGATTTGCCGCGACAGCTGAAACCTAGCACATTCTGAAGTAACATGTCACAGTTTCTCAGTGGCTTTGGCAAGGGTACCTCAAGCCACAGTGTGGTAAGGATATCGGCAAGTACAGTATCTTTGACGGAATGTAAATTCACGATCAGCACCTGGATATATTAGTTTAACAGAAACAAAACACCCGCAGTGATATCCAATCAGAAAATGGACTCCGTAGTTGAAAGGAAACTTTAATGGCAAGCAAAATGGATGTTGTCACAGCAAATGTCTTGTCAGTCACCTAGAAACGTATTGGAATGGGTATTTTGTGGGCCTGAACCAAACAGCGAAAGATATTCAAATTCGTCAGTTCAGCATAAAATACCCCCATAACAATATGAGTTCACTGTGGAGATACCTCTACCGCATGAACCCGTGTTTATGAATAATTATTACTGTTTATGAATAATTATATTAATTATCAACAAGCGATGAGATCAGGTGAAAACGAATATAGCCTTCTTCGCCGGCGGCAAACATAAACACATGCAAAGGCAGAGCAGTTACAGTGATGCAGCACTGGAACCTTATAACTGTCCACTTGTATGTGCTCTTTTTAATCAGGTTATTTTTTCTTCCAAAAAACATTTTGTTCCCTCTAGAATGTGATAAAAAAAAAAGCTCAGAATATGTAACATCTCCCCACAGCTAAGTAACTGGGTCAACTGCCTCGTCGCTGCCACTGGCTTTGATGACAGACATTACCACTGGCGTGGTAATAAGATTGTCGGTGAAACGCCTGCTCATACCTCCGGAGATCCGGGTTCGATTCCCTACATGGCTACCTTAATGAAGTCCATTTCTTCATCCACCACCATGATATTGACTGAATACCGCGAACCCATACTTACTCGTTATTGTTGAGTCAGCAGAACATCAGATCTGTGAGTAGAGGAGCTCCCTTGCCAATGCAACATCCTGTATGACAGATCTGATAATACATTATACATAAAGGTTTGGTAACAACGTCATTGTCATTTAATTAGTTGTTGGTTACCATCTCGGTATTGATTGTGGACGAGGTCGGCAGTAACTGAGGCCATTGTTGTGGTCTCCACGCATGCATATGTATACTCATGTATGGTTGGACTGTAGCTCTGGGGCCTGCTATACAAAGATGGACGGTGTATCTGACAGATAGATATCGTGAAATGCCATTCTTACGGCAATGGGCATTCGATGTCAGCGAGTAAAAACACCACTTTACATAATCTCTAACCTACCGTCGTTGTTCATTCTCACCCATGGCTGTCCGCTGGTAACTGAACATCGTTCAGATTGTGTGAAGACGTTAGATGGCACAGTCCGTTCTCACTGTGTTTGGACGATGAGCTTAATGTGCATTGATGTATCGTCATATACTGGGCACCATACTTAAGGTATTAACTTTCTCGGGGGTCAAGGTCACTGTCCTAACAAATATATGTATCGTAAGTTCTTAGAAGCCATTGGACCGTGAGTACATGCAGTGTGTGGAACTTCCTCTGGATGAAGTCTGCTGGAATTACAATCTGAAACTGAGGGCTTCCTTTTTGCTGTTTAGGATCAGTCAATTCTCACTCGCAGTCGACTAATTGTGATTCTTATAAAAAGTATTTGCATGAAATGTCGACTGTGTAATGAATTGGAAAGGACTGTCCAACACTTTGTCACTGGATATCCTTCCTAGGCACAAACAGCATATCAGAAAAGACATGATAGTATTGCTTGCTACTTCTTCGGCTCTGAGGAACATCTAATTCACGACCCTGAACATGTCCAAGGCGCCATGGAAAATAATGCTTTTAACATTCTGTGGAATAGGCTGAGATACAGCCTCTGAAGCGTTCCAGCCAACAAACCTGATCTTGTCCTCTTTGGTAAAGCTAATGGATTTATTTATATCATTGAATTTCCTGCCCCTTTTGACAGCAACGTGATTGGCAAGATTCAGGAAAAGCATTCTAAGTATGCGGACCTCGCCTTTGAAATGTCTTGCTTGCATCTCAAGTACACTGTCGTCAGACTCCCCATTGTTCTCGGTGCCCTTGGCTTATTACCTCCTGATCTCTTGGCGCAGATCAGGAGAGTGCCCGATGTCTCAACCGGGAGCACAGTCCTTCTGACACTGTGGGAATGCAGAAGGCTGCTGTGTTTGGTAGTCTACATATATTCCGTAAGCTCTTGGTGGGTTCGATTAGGCATCGTTTCCTTAGAGAAGTCCCATTCGCTGTCTGCGTGTAAAGGGGCAAGAGCCCTGCACTGATGATGAGCCTTACCAGCCTGACAGTGCCAGGAGCACCCGAACCCTCTCTGGTACCTACTGTCTTTAATCTGTAAAACAAAATAATCATGTCAGTTTATATACATTCCGCATAAGTAATCTCATATCGCTAACAATGAAAGGGCAGCATGCTATTATCCCCGATATCCCAAGCTGCCTTTTAGGCGCTAGAAGGTTATAGTCACATTACCTATCCCACCGGATACCCATTTTCTGCTGGGTGGGCCAATTTTGAACGAAGTGTCTTGCATAAGGCGAGACCACTTGTGTCGATACATCTTATTACTTTCGAGTTAGTGGGTGAATGATGTTTTAAAGCAACATCACAACGTGGCTTTCACTGGCATGTGACTCTGGAAGTCGTAGGTTTCTGCTACGTGTTTTTGTGTCATGTGTCAGATCATCAATATCATGTCATATCCATACACTGCCCTATTAATTTCCCCGGATTATCAAACCTGAGTAATTTGGTATTTAAACAGCTTCAGAATATACATAAGTCATACGTTCTCCGTGAATGACACTGTTAGACAACCTGGTACAATCAGGTTTTCAGGTGTACTAATATCATTGTGAAGATTTGCCTGCGGGACCAGCATTCCGATAACAGATGGATACAGCAAAAGTGTACAGTGTGTACATTGTGTTGATTTCGATGCAATAAAATTAACTAATTCTATGTTTCCAAAGCGATCTCTCGCGGGTTTCCACGGCGATGTCTTGATATTCAATCAACCAGATAAACCAAGTTCAGTCTTGTATAAAGGCTTGGGTACAGTACATTCATTCGCCATATATATCATATCCTTGGTAGCAACTCTCCATACTGGTTTTTTACATATTGTTTCTAAACGGTGGAAAACATCCCGCCACCAATGTGTGACTAATATCTGGGGTTCACCACACCAGTCCAGATCATCCACCCTACCCACCCTTTCCCATCCTCAACCTCGCATCCCCAACCCAAATACCCAACCCATACTCCAAAGTCTTCCTTGAGATTTGTTATTAATGGAACACTATTGGCACTTACTGTCCAGTCAGGTGGTGAAAGAAACATCAATTCACGTACAAAATGTTCCACTCAGTCACAGACTCATTCACTCACCCACTCGCCATCTACTCACTCACACACTCATTCACTCACTCACCCACCCACACACCCATTCACTCACTCACTCAAGCACCCATTCAATCACTCACGTAGGGAAGGAATACGACATTTAACCATTTCAATCCATGTTTAATGGAATTTCAACATGCCTGAAAAGAAAGTTTGATCATGTAAGAACCGTTAAAGTTACCCTATCTCCGATTGAGTTATTCAAGATTTCCATCAAACACTTCAAACAGGACGTTTCATTTTCAGAGGATATTTCACATCAAAAATCACTGCCAAACGTATCCGTAGCTTAAAACTCAACACCAAGAATATCCTTGCCTTCCCCGGATCGAAGATCGTTGTCTACAACTATCAAACAGGACACCCCCATTACACGGTTATTTGGCAACGAGTGGAGATTGAGCCAGTTGTATAAATTTACTTTGAGCCTGCCATCTATATCGTGGTCCTGGGAGAGGGTTGTGTAATCTCCCACCCCGGGGCAGAGTTACAATTGGTGAGCAAACACACGTTTCTCAACTGTTTCCTTCCACTCGAGGGCACATCCCCTGATGAAATCCACAGGATGTCTTTATCCTTCCCGTGTACAGGCTGGCCTCCTCCTTACTATCTCATTCCAGATTGATGTCTGTCTGTGAGCTGCCCCTTCTGGTGTTGCCAACACGACACCCCTCCACCCTGTGCACACAACGACACTGCTGCAATCCATATTCGTCTTTGAGGCGTGGGATAAATGATCTGATGAGTGATTCCAGAGAGGTGTTCCTTCGTGTTCTTGAAGCAATAACCCAGGGCTATTCTGTCCAGCTAAATTACGTGTCCATATCTCTATAAGCCAATGTATAGCTACAACAAAGACGGTTCAAAACATGGCGGGGGAAATAATTCATCATTGTCTGCTTTTAGTTCATGGCCGCCGTGAACAAAGCCAGATGTCAAGGACACTTAAGATCGTGGTTGATGTTTTCCGTTTAAATCCGTCGTGACTTAGATAGATCATTATTTACAATAGAGCACATTTCGGATTTTCTAATCAAATTCTTTCCTGATATCCAACAATTGTTATCACTAGTGATGTCCTGGATCCCTGTGATCTGTTTGCAAAGTGCTTGAGTGATATACTTGTCCTAATAGGTATCCGCACAAACATCAATTATCTGCTTAAAGGGGATCAGTTATAGCGGCGATCCTGCTGGTAAACCCGTTGTTTCAGCACTGTAAATGCCCGGTGGAACTGGTCGATGTTTCATCGGAAAGCCTCTTAATGCCTTGCTCGGTGTCTGTGGTCATTGTCGAAATGAGGGTGAAACTTCGAAATAATGGTTTTACGGTAAAACTTAAAACCATGATTTAACAAAACGTAACGTTTGCATTCCAAGGTTGAAGATGTGGCGAACAGAAATTAGGATCGTGCAACTTAACAGCAGTTCATTCTGGATCATCAAAAGCGGTAAATCGATATCAGGTGACAACTAGTTATTACACCTTAAAATACGTACCGATTCTTTAACATGTACATGTATTGAATTATGTACAGGGACTTTAGTCAACATGAACAGCTGACTTATAAACAGATGAAACAAGTAGTAAATATAACAAAAATTAATAAAAATATCAATGTTCTGCAGTGTTCTAAGACCAGTTGCTGCTAGAGGAGTTTCTAGAAGGTGTCCGAGTGTGGCAGTTTGTGATATCTGTCTGATACTGGTCCAGAACAAATCACTCTACTTTTAGGTGAGAGTTCTAGTTAATACGGAAGGATTTTATCTCATTCATTTGCAGACATACACAGAAACAGACACTCTCAGCCTGACGGGTTTGGTGTCTTGATTCTTGCATGAACTCTCATTCTGTCAGTATGACTTTTTTCTGGTAGCCTATCAAGTACTGCCTTTTCAATGAACCCAAATTGTGTTGGTGTTTATACTTGTGGACTTCACGGCAACCCATCAGATTCGTAATGTTACAGCGACGCCAGTACATGAACGAGTTAGGTGCTCAGGTTAAATCCCTTTCAAGCCATACCTATTCCAGATGTTCACACGTAGCCTAATCCTCACTCTCACTGTGTACTTTGCAACGTCCTTAAGTAGAGAAGGCTCAATCACATCGTCTGCAAGACCTCCATTGAGACCGGGCCATCTTCATAAGTATTACAACAAACAGTCCTGCATTGTTCACTCGCCCGTCAGGGAAGTGAAACCTTCCTGATCTCCAGACAGGTCCCTTCTTGTGTTTCCTTTGTCTTGGCCGCTTCCGACAACAGACTTTGAATTACAGAGCGGCCATTAAGACATCAACCGGTAAATGGTGTCGTTACGGGAGCCTCTGCGTGGGCCAGCATACTGATCATTGCGTTAATTAGGTACATGTTATTATACTGTATATCGATCACAGGTTTTATGGTATAGCAATAATACAACTTGTTCAAGTCACATTATGGATAAGATGTTGCCGATGAGACTTTAACTGTTAACTCAGTCACGTTACAGTAGAAGTATTTTTGCATTCGCGGTACGGTTTTAGTGTAACATTTGACATCGAAATAGCGTCAGCTTGTAAGCCTGACTTAGAGGAAATGAGCGAGTTTAGTTTTACGCCGCACTCAGCAATATTCCAGCTATATGGCGGCGATCTGTAAATAATCGACTCCAGACCAGACAATCTAGTGATCAACAGCATGAGCATCGATCTGTGCAACTGGGAACCGATGACATGTGTCAACCAAGTCAGTGAGCCTGACCACCCGATCCCATTAGTCGCCTCTTACGACAAGCATAAATGCCTTTTATGGCAAGCATGGGTTGCTGAAGGCCTATTCTACTCCGGACCTTCACGGGTCCATGACTTAGATGTCAAGGATACATTGTTCACTCATGTTATCTCTTATGCTCCATGGAGATAGGTTTAGAAGGCATCTGAACGTTCCTTGTTGCCGTAGAGGCAAAGTTTGTGATTGAGTGGCTATGGTTTTAAGCCTGTTATAGGAATATTCCAGCAATATCATGAAATGGACTTCACCCTTTGTACCCATGAGGAGAATAGAACCCGGGTCTTCAGCGTGACAAACAAACGCTTTCACCACTAGACTAGCTCGCCGCCCCTATACAGAATGAAGTGGATATTCTCATAGAATACTTTCCCTGCTCACGATTCTGTGCTTGAGGGTACTACAGGTAATGGGTGTTTTGCTCGTTTTACACAAGATCATACGTCAAATATCTGCATCTCTGCGTTGTTCCTACAGTTAGTGATACAAGATGATATAAATATCCCGAGTGTTAGGCTATATATGTCCACTTACCAATGGTAAGCTTGTACTATACCAGTTCGTATTTATTACATGTGCACAGTGAGACTATATTTTCTGACTTTCAACACTTTCTCGCTGAAACGAAAAACCAAGAACCGTTGTACACATTTGGTTCTTGAATGGCACATTTCTCCGACATCACTTGTCTAAAGGGTTGGATATCCATTCCCACCTAATGTTCAGAGAAGTAATACAGACGTAGTTTTCCAGACCAATACACAGAATAAATGGCCGAGTTAGAGGGACGTCGAGTAATAGAGGATACTGGACAGTCAAACACTATGAAACATTACAGCAGCGTTCACTCTGTTTTTCCCTGATATTAATACTTAACTTACTCCCCACGCGGACACGATGCAATTTGCTTGTTTCTTTAGTGGTTGGTGAACTCACGCCAGAGAGAACTTCAGAGAGGGCCATATAAGAATGATCTTCACACTATCCTCTCATGACGCCCAGGAGCAATTTGTTACATGACAGGAGCTGAACTCTTGGGATGTTGGGGTACATTAAGTAAGATCTTCACACAATTTGTTCTTTGGGGATTTTAACCGAAGTTTTTTGGATTTGCGTGCTGGCATCACATGACCACACGCGAACGGGAACACCAGATAAGCAATTTACATTACTTGTCACATAAAGTGAGAACAAACCGCAATCAGTAGATCCTTAAGAGTGAAATGGTTTCTGGAGTCGTCCCCTGGAGCGATGCTGCTCAGGAACCCGGCATCCATTATTCAACTTGATATGCAGGAAGTATCTTAAGTTTGTATTATTCATATGGGTTGTACCGTTACGTTTTAAGAGCCATCGTGTGAATTCCCGACTTAATTAGTCCTAATATATCTCACATAGTGGCTTGGTCAACTGTCTTCCGGTACTCTGGGTACCCACCGGAAGTCCACTACAGCTTATTAAACTAGATCCTTAATGTAGAGGGACTGTTAGAGAGGTTGTTCAACTAGGAGATAGCAGGGTTACACTATGGTTCCACTAGGAATTTCTTAATTTCACTGGCTAATCCATTTTACACGACGAAACATATTTGTTTGCTATCACGAAAAGGCATCGTGACTGACCTGTCACTTGATCAATATTGACTTGGTTCACCAGACACCGCCATGACGTCTGTGAGTGGCGAAACGTGGATCTTTCTAGGTGAATGGTAATTATAATAGAACCGAAAGCTGCAGCAAACAATAGCAACCTGAAACACATTAATATGCATTTCGGTGTAACAGAACAATTGATTACTCCACGCCGCGACATTGACATGACGCATAGTCCTGGGCCCGCACCCTGCGGTGGGCTGTTCTCATTGACGCCACAGATCTTGTTTTCGCATGATGACCTCGCCACCAGTAATAATCCGTGTAACCTATTGTTAGCAATGGTCCGGTCACGTGACGGCGGGGGACACCAAGAAGAGGCTTCACATATATATAGTACTTGTTTTGAGAATCAAGGTTGTATTTGCGGAGAGCAAGTGTTGTTTTCACAAGGCCAGCCTGCGGAATTGGTAAACCTACGAGAGAATCTGTGACATGGCTGAGAAAACCGTGGTGGGTCTATGATACACGTTTCAAGAGAGCGAACAAATAAAATTTTCCTCAACCCAGCATTGAACATTGTCTCCCCCATCATTGATTCAATTTTTTATTCATATTTTTTTACCCGGGTGCTGAAGATTCATGAACTGCTTTTTGAATTACTTTGTCAATAACGGATCATGCAGTTGGACGCGCTTTCGTGTGCATGCCGTGGCATATACCAGTCGTCCATTTTAAGTGGAGTCTCATTTCCTTTATTTTATTTATTTTGTAAACCGGTGAAGATCCTGGTTAAAATAATGGTCTCCACTAATCCAATCTTGTCGTAAGAGGCGACTAACAGGATCAGGTGGGCTATCCGGCTGACTTGGACGCCACATGTCATCGTATCCCAGTGACGTCGATCAGTGCTCATGCTCTTGATTATTGGATTGTCTGGTTCAGTCTCGATTATTTACAGACGGTAGCCATATAGCTGGAATATTGCTGCCCACGGTGTAAAACTAAACTCACTCATTGCTCGTGTAGCGCCTGTCCCAGTTTGCATGAGGTATCGGATATCTCTCTTGGTCCCGCGTCAGACATGCGCCAGAATGAACAGGTTACCGTCTTGAATAATCAAATATGCCCATCCATCGATCAGGAAAGACGAAAGACTTCACACAAAAACCATCGTCGATTCCCCCAGTATCTGTAATATTGGTTAAGTTTTTGAACAGAAGACATAAACATGAACGCTTACTTTTATGGGGTTTCCTCTTTTCGACACATGCGTATTTTGTGTTGTTCAGTATACATACACGGTGCCTGGGGAGAATGTGTCGGGCTGTTAGCAGTGGTCGTGCAGTCTTACAAATTGCCTAGTCAGTCATATGAGTCCCGGTACCCTGGAGCAAGTAAGAACGATTTGAGTGGCAGGGTCCGGCCCGTGTACTTGTATGCTGTAGGAGAAACAGTGTTTCTTCAGAACGTCTGTAATTCATAAACCGAGATTCAAGCAGGCATGTGAGATCAGGTGGTCAGGCTCGCTGATTTGTTTGACGCGGTTCCTATTTCCGCAGGTCGATGCTCATGCTTTTGATCACAGGATTGTCTCGTCCAGACTCGATTATTTACAGACAGCCGCTATATTGCAGGGATATTGCTGAGTGTGGCACAAAACTAAAGTCACTCACGCCAGCAGACAAGAAGCGACAATGGTAAGCGACGTCGTAAACTGCACATGTCAGATCAGCTCACAATCGTTACACTGCGGCTGCAGTAGACAGCACAGGCATTATTGTTTATAATGAAAACCATGAACGCTCATAGTTAAGGGAATCCTTTCACGAAGCAAACTCCTAATAAGGTTACATTGCACTGACGTTACCTTAGTGACTTACGATCACCTTAGTGCTTTGGGGAAGAAGGTCCAGGGTTAATTTCCGCGATGCACTATTATTTTAGCGGGTATATGTTTGAATGAATAGGCTATAAATACAATCAATGATATCCCCCACACATCAAGCCACCTAATGCCTGCATGTTGGGAAGATTGACAGTTGTCAATATTTTACATTCTCTGTGCATCTCATTCAAGTCGCCCAATATCAATAACACCCTTTTAACGAGACTGGTATAAAGGAAAAAGGATGAAATGATTACCTTTGGTATCACATGAATGCTTTTTCATTCATACATCGATACCACAACCATCCCTGTTGGAATCGTTCTAACACACAACCGCTGTAAGTGAAATTGCACCCATTTATTGGTATAACGACCACAACAACGCTAAGGGTTAATTCTCTGTGTGTTTTTCCTTTTTTTTTTTTTTTTTTACTAGGCGGGCAGTGCCTCCACACACTCATAACAGGTTACACATGTGTCTTTATAGGAAAGGAATGAAAACAAACCTATCGATCTTTGCCTTCACACATGGACTGTCTTTGCCATGATGGGACATAGGGTTAATGACCCGGAATAAATTGGTTTTAAATTGATCGACTTAACTGTTAGTGATTCATACTTTGTCTGTCCACCCTGTTTCGGAGGACCAAACACCTTAAGGACCATAAGAACGAGCTGTTTAACAGGTTGCAGAATAATTGCCTCTGTAAAAGAAATCATGAAACTTAAGAGATACGGTAACAGTTACAAATATTTGCCATCAATACATTGTATTGCTGTAACTTCAATTTATGTAAACTGGAATCTGAAACTAAACATTTTTTAGTTTTGCGTACAGTTTTGATAGACTTTTTATTCATGTCCAATTCTGCTCTTGGGTCTGTTTTCGGTTTCCCTCCATTGTCTGTGATTGCCCTTGAATGCTCACACATTGCCCTCCAATGTCCATGGACGTCCTTGGTAGAATGGAAAACGCTTCGAGGGGTAAATATCCGCAGAATATAACCCTTCTGTGTCATATACAATGTTTGCAAGGTAGCGTATGTAATACAATTACAAGAGCACGCTTAAAAGGAACTACTTGTACTAAAATGACTATAACAGGTCAAACTTTAGTCGATAGTTTGCCATATGTTTGTCAACTTAATGGAAGATGTAAAACGCCAAACGTAACGTTAGGTCGTGAAGCACTTGAAATGTTAAACTACACAGTCATGTGATCTGTATTAAGTAAAACGACTATTCCTATCGTGATATTTCTACGTTGAGGTACTTTCTTAATCACGTGATAGATCTTAAGCATGTCCTTCTGCCACCAGCTTCAATCTCAGCCAATATCGACACTGCCATAACGCAAGGATTCTTTTAGGAGGAGAAGCTTTTCCCGTTTATCTTTCATTTTTTCAGCACTAGGTGTCTCCACTGTATGGATCTCATTTGTTTATGATTGCATTTAATGATTAATTTTCCTGTTTTATATCAACGATTAGCAATGTGGTGCGAAAACGGCAAAACTCTCGGCATTAAGAGTTCCTAAGCTCTTTGCACTAGTTGCCATTGTCTACTTCCAGAAAAGGAAGAATGTCGACCCTTGTCAGAAACCTTAACTCTGCTTTCCAGAGTGTTTTTCAATACATTTGCTTCAATATGTGCTCTAAATAGCACCGGTAACGTCACGTGTTGCGATCATTTGAATGGTAATAAACAATATACTATTCATCAATGTCAGGTGAGCGAGTATAGTTTTAAGCCTTTAGCAATATTCCAGCAACGGGGGATACCAGAAATGAGCTTCACACATTGTACTAACGTATGTGGAGAATCGAACCCGGATCCTCTGCTTGACGAGCGAACCCCTTAACCACTTGACTACCCCACACTTGACTACCCCAAACTCCTGCAAAACAACTGCTAAACACAGGGGAAAGACGCAAAATGCGCGATAAGGAGACATTATTCGAATGCTGATGTTTCAACCTCTGACATACCCCACCACTAGCTACTATGTCTTTTTGTCCTTCTGTCGGAACTGTAGTCATAAGCAGTAAAACATCATAAGTCATAGATACATTTATCACCACGTATATTTTTGTGTGCTGTCATGGCGACTAATCCTGGTTCATGGGCGGCACTCCTGCCGTTTGACATCAGCTGTCAAAACATTGGTTGGTTTAACGCCACATTTACCAAGAGTCCAGCTATATGGTGGACGCTTGTAAATAATCGAGTCTGGACCAGACAATTCAGTGACCATGAGTAGCATGATCTCGATCTCGTTAGTCGCCACCTTCTTGGGTTGCTGAAGATCAGGTCTAACGGGTTTACTGTCGTAACGAATATTACTGAAACGCCATAGCGTGAAGTTCTTGAACACGCTGTGGTTGGCAGTGCTCCACCTCCAAGTGTCACACCATCAACCCCTCCCCCCCTCGCCCCCCCCACGCTACACACACACACACACACACACACACACACAAAGGTTAAAGCTCACTGTCAGATAACCCAAAGCAATGTCATGTATACTATTGGCATTTGATCAGACCACAATACCCTACGTCTTCTCTATGTTACATGATCTTATTTGAGATGTCGTCTCTTATGGATTTTTTATTGCAGACGTGAGACTGGATATACGTTCAGCGTCATTTCATCACACCATTATTTCAACTTTAACACTGTTTTAGAAGCTTCCACACAGAGAAACATATGGGATTGGATTACCTTCTTTCAGAACATGGCTTGTGGCAGCGCATCTCCTAATTATCCATGATGTAGACGAACACACTCTATTTCAGGAAACTGTACTCCCTAAACATTTAAAATAATATTTCCGTCCGAATACATCTTTGTCTACATGGTATCTTACAAAACACCTGGTCCCTGTGAAAACTGCTCTTGACACACCTGCGCCTAATTGCAACAATTACAAAATCTCTCCTCGTCCTGTCAACTGTCTATGTAATTGTAAAGGAGGATTTTTATGACCGTTGAATTCCGCTGGATTAAACCAAGGCACATGTTTTTTATGCATTCTATCGAAGCCTGAACCTTCCATGCAAGTCAAATGAAGAAAACCGAAAAAATTGAAAATTGAATCAGATGCATTTGCACAGTTTAATTATGTATGGAACTGGAGGCAACCCCATGGTGACATTTACCGTTTTTATCTGATGCCTCAGCTTGTGTCTACTGTAAGTAATGCTGTACACGCTCACAAGTATTCATAAATGTAAGATTAAATGTTAGAGTTTCTTATGGCACATAAATGCGAAAACATGAGTCTGTATTCATCATGCAATATGCTGGCAGACACCTTGATCGTGAATAAAAACACACAAGTTTCCCGAGCTGTGTCTACAAGCTTGTAAGATTTCCAGTCACTATACTCCATGATGTGATATTTGCAGTCTGTGCCGGACATTAACCATCGCAATTCCTATTAGTAAAACAATATTCGTTTTAATTATGAACTAGTCTTGTTTTTGTTCAACCAGGTCCTTTGAGTTATCGTTTTCAGCATGGACAATTACTTTAGAGTCGACCCATATAAAAAAGTGGTGGCGGGTAGCTTCAGGTTATCTGTCATAATGTAATGTGGCAAGTGGCGTCAGACTATCTATCATAATGTAATGTGGCAATTGGCGTCAGACTATCTATCATAATGTACTGTGGCAAGTGGCGTCAGACTATCTATCATAATGTAGTGTGGCAAGTGGCGTCAGACTATCTATCATAATGTAATGTGGCAAGTGGCGTCAGACTATCTATCATAATGTAATGTGGCAAGTGGCGTCAGACTATCTATCATAATGTAATGTGGCAAGTGGCGTCAGACTATCTATCATAATGTAATGTGGCAAGTGGCGTCAGACTATCTATCATATTGTAGTGTGGCAAGTGGCGTCAGACTATCTATCATAATGTAATGTGGCAAGTGGCGTCAGACTATCTATCATATTGTAGTGTGGCTAGTGGCGTCAGACTATCTATCATAATGTAATGTGGCAAGTGGCGTCAGACTATCTATCATAATGTAATGTGGCAAGTGGCGTCAGACTATCTATCATAATGTAATGTGGCAAGTGGCGTCAGACTATCTATCATAATGTAATGTGGCGAGTAGCTCTAGGTTATCTAGCACAATGTGATGTGACGAGTGACTTCAGGTTATATATCATATTGTAATGGCGATATGGCTGAAATATTGCCGATGTGACCTTACATGTTCACTCACTCACTCACTCGAAGTGTGTAATACTATAGATCGAATACGGCGTATCTATTTCTTTATTGATACAGAGTGAGTGAGTTTTGAATAATACCGCTTTGAACAGCATTTCGAGTAACTCGCACGTTTTTCTTTCATATCGGAGTAATGATAATAATAATAATTGCACATTCAATGATTGCACATTCACCTTTGGTGACTATTTGACGTCAACAAATTTTCAAGATCAATATCTAAGTCTGGGTTTAAGTCCTGTTCAGGGATCTATTTAGCAGTAAACTGAAGCCTTGTACTCACGGTACTCGGGTTAAACTAGCTAGACTTTACTCCAGAAAACATGAAACATGAAGACTGTTTATTGCTTAACGCATTAGAAAGATACAAACCTGTGGTGTGTGTGTTTTTGTTTGTTTTGTTTTTTTTGTTTTTTTTTAGTTTTACTTAAAAACAAATCCAGGCATGACATTCAAAACTTTGATAGGATAAAACAGCACCGTACATGGGAGTGTCGGCTCAAGAGAAAATCATAAAATCATAAGAGTGATGCAGTATTGAAACGCACAGACACCCTGGTAGAAGCCTATATCAGGAGAGTTTAAGTGAGCAGCAATGCAATATTAGCAGTAGCAGCACTATATATATATATATACTCTTAAAAAATAGAGAGGAATTTTGAAGACTGATAGAAAGAAAACCTATTGAGGAACGTTACAATGACGTTCTTCTTGTGCATGCAGCATCATTTCACGTTATCACCACACGCAAACACAATGTATGGGAAGCACGTGCACAACGTGGGAGCCTTCTACACGTGCACGGGGTGTCATTATGAATCTTGACGTTTTTTCAGGCAGGACGATAAATCACTGCAGACCGTTTTTTCCGACAATTTTCTTGACATCTATGCACAGTCAGGGTTTCAGGGTCAAATCACACACTACTGACTGAAAATGCCATACTCCAGTCACTTAACAAGGGGGATAACTGAACGAATGAAATCGATGTGGTAATGCATTCTCAAAATATCCATTAATTTTGTATCTTCATTGATTCAATCTCATATATCTCCCAATTTCGACAATCGTACATTGAAAGTACAGTTCCCCTACTTTTTTCAGAGTATAGTTTGTTCAGGAGTATTGTTCAAGGCACTATGATGAGTTTGTGTTATCATCACCAAAGCACTATGACGACGGGTGCGATGACATCAGCCCAAATAAGGCGTCCCCTTAACCTTCGAAACAGCACAGCAGGTTGTTGAAGACACATCTTCAGCCATCGTCGAGACACGAGCGCAGAGTGCAATAAGGACTCACTCTGAACAGATCGAAACTCCAGTGTAGGTTGCTAAGGAAATTCATTAATTTGCTGAGCACACATCTTGGACAGGTCGAACATCAGCTAAATTTGCTGAGGGCACATCTTGGACAGGTCGAACACCAGCGTAATTTGCTGAGGACACATCTTGGACAGGTCGAACACCAGCGTAATTTGCTGAGGACACATCTTGGACAGGTCGACCTCCAGCTGAATTTGCTGAAGACGTATCTTGGACAGGTCGAAAGAGTCAGGTTAAAAACAATAGGTAGTAGTAATAACAAAAATACCGTAGATTTGCTATGTTAAATCATTCCTAATTGGAACAGATATGTCTTTAGGCAGCATTTATAGATTGTCAATGATTGGGATTTCTTTATTCCCAAGGGAAGATCGTTCCACGGTGTCGCGGCCATGTGAGAAAATTATCTCTGTCCGTAGTTTTTAGACCGAGTTCAACCTGGAAGAAATGGGTAGAAGTCATTTGTGGATATACATGGCATGTAACTGCACATTGTGGTAGAAGAAGGACGTATGCTGTTCATCAAAGGCTATGCCAGTGTGCACTTACAGGAATCCTTCTTCCAGCTTCCGAGTGTCAAGTTGCCCAATACCGGCAGTTTCTGTCTCCCAGTGACGGCACAGATCTGCATCAGAGACAAACTGACATTTAACGACATTATTTAATTCCCAAATGTTGGTTATTAGATTTTAATATTTATTTGTTAGACATATTTTTTTCTGGACAAAGGGAGTCAAGTAGGACACAAAACTTTCGGTGGAGAGGTGTGTTGGCGGCAATACTTTTCGTAATTGAATTTGAAATCAAATGCGTACGGTGAAGTTTCAAATACATTTGAACAATTCAAGATGAACTTGACACTGTAAGATTCTTACAGATCACCAACTGTATTTTGATGAGGTGTTGAAAAGTTAGTTTACTTAGTGGGGAGCCTCAGGCCTTTCACTCATCTCCAGACGCACATTTTGTCCTGTGATAAAGTTGGAACGTTACTGATTTCAAAGGCGTAAGAAATACACTGCTTGAGATATTTTTCAAGCAGAAACACATTCATCCCATAATCGTTTTTTCCGGCGCAACCAAATCAGCTGTTGTTACCAAAGCCTTGGAATCGTCAACTGAAACCTCTGCTTGACCCATGAGGATGGGTTTACTAATGTGACAATGTAGAGCGCCAGTGTGTAATGTGTATAACGAATGTCGTTTATTTGTAACTTGGAAAAGCATAATACTAAAGATGCTTACTATTTTCGCGATCACGCTGATCCATTAATTTTATTCACATCTTTTTTTCCTTGATATCCAATGGAATTTGGTTCTGAGGATAGTTCAGACAGTGTATTCTTTAGCACTGACTTATTTATTCTTGTATCTATGACATTCTGGTCTCCGCGTCGTCGTGTCGAGTGCGAGTTGTCATTCCTTGTAACGTGTATTTGAATTCTAACAAACCATACATCGCTGTCTTACTATTTTGTTTTCAACTGGAAATGACCAAAGCTATCATGATATCATCTAGAAAGGTAAACTGTGTTCCCAGTATGGTAAAAAAATATTTGAAAACTGATTTTTTTCAAAATTATTCATTGGAATGTCATACAATCTGAACGGAGTAATAAAGAAACTGTGATCCTTAAACAGCAACATAGCTTCCATTCTAAAATGGTAGAGGTTCTGTGGTTACCATTCCAAATTTATTTCTTGTCCTAGTCTTCATGACAGCAGTGTAGCTTTACATTACACCATATCATATAACGTTTTACTTTTTACTGACATTATCAAGAATGAATAATGTTAATAAAGATATAATATTTAATAACATCTTTTCCAGTTTTTTATTACATCGACGAGAAAACTCGGAACACTTTTTTGTGTCTCAGTTTACATCTCGAAATATATCATGACACAACGATCTCCAGTTTCTGCAGATCGCTGTATCTGATATATCAGACCTAAATATAATAAAATATTCCTTGAACGTTTCTTGTCCGAGCACCCGTGAAGGTCCAGGTTAGAACTGATCTTAAGGACCCCATGCTTGTCGTAAGAGGAGACTAAAGGGATCAGGCTCGCTTACGTGGTTGACACATGTCACCGGTTCCCTTTTGCTCATGTTGTTGATCACTGGATTGTCTGGTTCAAACTCGATTATTTACAGACTGCCGCCATATGGGTGGAATATTGCTGAGTGCGGCGTAACACGAAACTCATCCACTTCATGGTGTGTGTGTGTGTCTGTGATGTTTTAGTTTGTTTGATTATTTTTTCTGTTTTGTGCTATTTTCTATTATCGTTGTTGTTTTATTGGTGTTTTTGATTTGCTTTGTTATTTAGGGTTTGTATATTGTTGGGTTTTTTTGGTTTTGTTGTTAGTTTTTATGGGGTTTTTTGGGTCTTTTTTTTTTGTTTGGGGATATTTTGGGGTTTTTTTGTTTTGTTTTTTGGTTGCTTGTTTTTGCTTTTTAGTATTATTTATTTTTATTTGTTTTGTCGGAAACACGGAATGCTAGAAGCAGAGAGGAAGTCAACGCGCCAGCACACGAATTCTGGCGAATGTGCCTCTCTATTCCGTCAACCACATGCTGCTCCTGATCTCACACATTTCCATCTGTTTTCAAATATGACGCAACCCCGAGATAGAACCCATGTCACAACTGCTAGGGAGACCCTTTGGACGAAACTGAGAATCCCAACAACATTGTTGAAAGCGGATTAAGTTGATAAAAACATATGAGATTCAATGTCTGGAGGTCACGTATTACTGTGTGAGCCTCAGACTGAATCCAGTCCTAGCAACTTGCAAGTTAGTCCTTAGAATCCTGCAGTAATCTGATTTTATATGTCTAATCTGACTCAGTATGCACCATTATCAATGACCTACAAGTCAAATCACAGAATGTGACGAATTACACAGAAATTGACAACATTTGTATTGACTTCATGTCAGGTATTCTTCACGATGGCGGAGAAAGACGATTTTGCGGAATTAATTCTCGGTACGTTTCGGTAATAATATGGAAAAAACTGTCTCCGTAACAAAGTCTGAATCTATATCCATACAGGATCAAATTACTGTTTTAGGATATAACTTGATTTTTAGTTAATAAAATTAAGATATACGTTGGTCATGTACTGCTTGGCGTCAATGTCGAATAAATGAAAAGATAATATAGTTAAGCAATGTGTGGTCTATATTTGACGATCGTCACGATATGGCTTAAACATTGCCTAGGTGGCGTTAAGTACTAATTCACTCAGTCACTCACTCACTCACTCACTCACTGTATCATTCACTTACTCTATACTTGAAGCGCACCAGTTTGATTTCCCTTTTGTCGCTTTGTTTTAGTATCACGTTTATGTTAAAATGAATTGTGCGAAAATTGCTAAGTTGTATGAATGTTATCTGTTATTCCCTTACCGTGCCCACAACTGAATGGATACACGTCACTTCCGTTTCTTACAACTGATGTTCTATTGAGGGCAATATCCTGCTTGTTCCCAATTTAAATTATAACTGATATCAAGTCAATGGTCCCATTATAAGAAGAGAAATATGAAGTCTGTACATAAACGCGCACCTGATTCCAATACATTATGAATCAAATAGCCAAAAGCTTTTTCAAAACAATTTGGGTTTTTCAACCAAACTGTATGCAAACACACACGCGCCAATGTAATAAGCTCTTCCAAAATGAAACGCAAAGGGATAGTTTTGGTGTAACGTTACAAGCCCATTGATTGTAGTGTCACAGGAGTTGAGGCACTGATCAACGAAACGAAATTACACCAAGACATGTCAACCTGGAATACAGAAACACAAATTCAACTGTTCGCTCAAATGCATCCACGTTGAATGGATCTGTTTGCAACCACGCATGCCCGGGATTGTTACATCCGGTTACACCACGTACGGAATAGAACTACCACTGCAGCGTTCACCTCACCAGGAATACCTGGATTCCGTAGGATTTCAGACCAGACCAGCCGTGTGCTAGATTCAGGAATCCTACCTAGACGTCCTTTCAGAGGCATCGTTCTCTCTCAACAACATCGCCAAACAAGGCTGTAGTGGACTCAGTTTGAACGATGGAGGCAAGCTCGGTTCAGGGATGAATGTCGTCTCATGTTTCGTGGTCAGGATGGAAAGATTAGTGCTTACAGTCGTTGAGATGACCGTCATGCAACCAGAAGTTGACAGATGTGGTGGTGTAGGGTGTATTGATATGGGCAGCCATTTCCTTCAACGCCAGGCCAGATTTTGGAAGAATTCGAGTCTATCTTACGGCACAACGATACGTTGACGAGACCCACGTTCAACCGGTCATGGTCAACCCATGACAATGCCTGTCCGTCACACAGCTCGTTTTTTCCATCGCCTTATAGGCAAACAACAGCATTAAAGACCCTCCTTGGCCCTCCAGTCGCCAGATTTGAGCCCCGTCGAACATCTTTGGGACTAGCTGGACCGACTTTGGCGACGGAGACAACCTCAACCACAGAGTCTACCTCTGCTTGCAGCAGCTTTGCAAGTTGAGTGGATAAGAAATAGGGAGGGAAAGAGTATATGTAGAATTTTAGTAAAATCTGAAACTGACCATTTTTATTAGTTGACAATTGAACATACGCACGGTATTGATTATCTTGCGGCTAGTGCACATGGTAGGATATGAATATTAATATTCATCTCTGAACTAATAAACAGTATATGACAAAAACCATATGAAGGTAGCCACAACAAGGATTGGCTACCCGTAATGTGTCTTATAAATTGTGACCAAAGAGTTATAAAGAGAACAAGTGAGTGAGTGAGTTTAGTTTTACGCTGCACTCAGCAGTATTTCAGCTATATGACGGCGGTCTATAAATAATCGAGTCTGGACCAGACAAGCCAGTGATCAACAACATGAGCATCGATCTCCGCAATTGGGAACCGATGATATGTGTCAACCAAGTCAGCGAGCCTGACCAACCGATTCCGTTAATCGCGTTTTATGGCAAGCATGGGTTGCTGAATACCTATTCTACCCCGGACCTTCACGGGTCTATAAAGAGAACAAAGAAAAGTAGGAGGTTGTTTCTCATTTGTGGGAGGTATTTCTTGAAACCGTAAATAAAAACACACATTGTAACTAGATATTTCACACTGGACTGAGATGCTAAATTAGTAATTCCAAATTAAAATCAAACCGGATTACACAAAATATTCGTTTGATCAAAGTCGAGACAAAAACGGCCAATGAGAGTAATGGAGTCTTTCTGGGTTTTCTGTTAGACGGGGGATTGAGGGTAAAATCAGGTTTTTAGGTTTAAGCCGGAAGGTTTATCAACTTCAAAGTGAAGATTTAGAAGTTACTGCGTCACTAATTTTGATATACTAGCGTTATTTCAGACACACATTGTTACTAACTTTCGGTAATTAGATAGAGAAATAAACAACTGAAAAAAAGTTAACAAATACATGTTAATTCAAATGCAATGAGAAGGAAAAAGATCTGTGCTCAGTATTTAAAAAGTTTAGTTGGATCTGTTGAAAATGATTCTTTTCAGGGGCCGAGCGGGGGGTTTTTTCAAAAGAGAACACAACAATTAAACATTTTATGGACAGTTTTTGTTTACTAAATCAAGCACCTGCACGTTTACGCTGAACATATTTTGAGTGAGTGAATGACTATATTTTTGCGCCGCACTCAGCAATATTTCAGCTATATGGCGTCGGTCTGTAAATAATCGAGTCTGGACCAGACATTCCAGTGACCAACAACATGAGCATCGATCTGCGCAATTGGGAACCGGTAACATATGCCAACCAAGTCAGCGAGTCTGACCACCCGATCCCGTTAGAAGCCTCTTACGACAAGCATAGTCGCCTTCTATGGCAAGCATGGGTTGCCGAATGCCTATTCTACCCCGGACCTTCCCGGGTCGAACATATTTTGAACACGCGTATTACCTGTATAACTGTAGTATGGTGTCACCCTTGCTAATATGCAGTGTCTCTGAATCGATTAAAAATTACCGATTCCGAGACTAAGCAGAGCTTTCAAAGCAGCACAGTGTTTCTAAATTGATTTGACTCTCAACAAGCCCATGCCAAAGCTTTGGGACAACACAGATCACTCTGTTCACACATTCGGGCAAATCTGTCAACAACGTGAATATCTTGCCGGTCGCAATGTCTGCTTGGAGATGACAACTGTTAATATCGTCGAGGCATTTGGACCCTCTCTACAAAACCATCATGTAATAAACAATCAATATAAATTCCCAGAATGATTCTCTCTACCATAAGATGAACTGCCCACCTGAGTGCGTGAGTGACAGGATAATAACCACGCAGTTCACGGGCTGCACGAGGCGCGTAATACCACGCGCGAGGGTACCGGTAGCAGGACGTAATAAGATGACTGACACTTCAGGAAAAGAAAGGCAACTTAACCAGTGACTGAACGGTTCCTTTACGTGTTATTGGACTAAAGTGGCTTTATTTGGGATTGACAGGTCCTCTTTGAATCATTAAGGTGTGTTCCGTGCTGATGCCTCTTGTTTTTAAATGCACTGCACCTTTTGCCTTTACATGAAAACACTAAAGACATAACTCGGCGAAAAGTAACCGGGCGCAATTCGTGTAGAAATTGAGTAACCCGACAAACCGACACCATGCTGACGGAACAGGTATATCTGTGGTCAGTTGCAGTCATAATGTACATTCGTGGTGTCATATAGAAACGTTTTGATGAATACGTCATGATTCTGATTTTTGAATGCATCATCTTTTGTACCAGCCTGGAGCCGCCATTCCAATTTCGTTGTTGGCCACCGGAAATTTCGAGCTTAAACACACGAACCTGCCTTTTACTTGGAGTCAGCATGTGTGCACAGCAAGCTGTGGCAGTGTTCAGGCGTAATCGTGAATTTGATGCGCGGAATATGTAAGAATGTTGAATGAAGGTATACACCTAGGTTTGAAGTGAATATTCCATGGTGAATATTGTCTGCATGGTTTAGGATTAGGTTCATTCAGATGAAACAGACAAAACCTTCCCACGTTCAAAAGAAAGTGCTCCCCGAAGCAGACTCGACTGTCCGATTCACGGCATGTGAATTACTATAAACAATACCCACTGTTCCCGAAAAGATGCTCGTGTGCTGCTCCACTGATGAACACCGTCATAAACATAAGTCTAGTCAAATATTCACATGAAAATCACTGGAACATATGGTACGAGTCAAGAATTGACATAACGCTTGTCTCAGATGTGCCATATTTAGAATCATGATATTACTCACACATAAATGTCGGTTTCCGGTTGGCTGAGCGCTCTTCTATTATTTTCAATGTACCCCGCTTACAAGCGATTAACTTTTCTATGTGCCCTACTGGGAATGCCGAACTCGTGTAACACTTCGCGGTAGTGACGCTTTATCTCGAGTAACACTGAATCACGTATGATGTTCAGAAATTACCCATGTTCTGCGAATACAGAATTGATGGAAGGGAGATAACTCTGAAGCTGTTTTTCTTGTCTGCAAAATCTAACGATGGCTACAAAATGTTTTGTATCCGTGCTTCAAACGATTCAGAAATAACACTGAGATGTTTTAAGATAAATACCTTGTTCACTGGCTTGATATACCCTCGTTGTCAACCCATGTTCCCTTCGTGACCAATGAACAACTTATTATGCCTTCCACATTTCTATCACAAACCTTTTTCAAAGCTTTACTGATGCCTTCAATGTGGTAACCTTGATTCTGCTCAGATATCACTGCCCAAGGCAATAGTCTGCAACGCTTTTATCTTAGCGTTAGTTGTACGTTTGATACACATGATGCAATGTTCTCTATTTCAGGTTCAGGAATATCAGTCTGACTTGGAATTGGGTATTTGCATGTTGTTGGACCATGTCGACTCTTCAAAATACCACATAATTTCTTGGCAAAATTGCTTTCGATTCCGAGCAGAAATTGTCATATGCTCAAAAAAAACCCGATCTCCATGAAAGGGGGCAAATGGGAATTTCTTGTCTGAATAGTTTACCCCAAACCTTTGCAAAGAGGTTACCAGTGAAGTCCATCATTTCTCATATTGTCTCACCAAAAACCTCCCGATGGCATTTACTTTCATAAATTTTTCCTTGTTTTATTAATTTGGGATAGAGGTATACAAAATATATAAATCAAATGTTTCGGCAGAGTTGAACTTCTTTTCGGAGACGGCTAAAAGTCCTCCGGGGGTTTTAGGATCCACCTGGTATTAATTCCACTTGTCTCGTGACACTATCTGATGTGTTACGCATACCAAATTTTGTGATCAAACAACGTTCATGGGGATGCCTTCAGACCATGGTGATGTTATCTGAGCCTTTGTCATCGGGAACAGCTACAGACTTGCGGCTTTAGTCACACATTGGATGACAGTTAGATAGGACAGATCGAGTTTCTTCCAAGCCTGTTTGACCCGTGAAGGTCCCGGGGTAGAATGGGCCTTCAGCAACCCATGCTTGCCATAAAAGGCGACTCAGCTTGTCGTAAGAGGCGACTAACGGGATCGGGTGGTCAGACTCGCTGACTTGGTTGACACTTGTCATCGGTTCCCAATTGCACAGATCGATGCTCATGTTGTTGACCACTGGATTGTCTGGTCCAAACTCGATTATTTACAGACCGACGCCTTATAACTGGAATATTGCTTAGTGCGGCGTAAAACTAAACTCATCCACCTCTTGGTGTGTGTGTGTGTCTATGATTATTTTAGTTTGTCTGTTGGATTATTTGTTTTGTGTTTAGTGCTATTTTCTATTACCGTTGTTGTTTTGTTGGGGTTTTTGTTTTGCTTTGTTTTTTAGGGTTTGTAAGTTGTTGTTGTTTTAGTTTTAGTTTTGTGGGGTTTTTACACTCCTATCCTGTTTCATCTCTTTTTGCTTTGTGCATTTTGCCAACGACGCGATCCACTCTGAAAGACATTCAAGAGGTCAATTTTCTCTTTTGGACAGCATCTACAATGAGTTTTATGTTGTGCTCCCAACTGGTAGGGGTGAGTAAGTGAGTGAATGAGTGAACTCACACGCCGCTTTTAGCAATATTCCAGCAATATCAGAGCGAGGGACACCGGAAGTGGGCCTCTCACCTTGTACCCATGTGGGGAATTGAACCCTGGCCTTCTGTGTGAATGCTTTAACCCCTAGGCTACCTCACCCCTTTACCAACTGCCAGGACAGGCTGTTCGTGATATCTGGCACTATTCTTGAGTAACTGACGAAGACCGTTCTTGTCCATGGTGCGAGAAGTCATGTGTGATTACATGACATTCAGGTTGGTAGCGGCTGTATATCCATGTTACTCTCCCTTTTTATCATCACACTAACTTTTAAAGGTCACTGAAAGAAGATAGCTTGGAAGCATTATATTGAATCTGGTCTGCCACAAGGAGTGACATTTACATGATGGTCTGCCACGTCCATGTTCCCCAGCACGGTACAAGAACTGAAATACTTGGATGAAATTGCGTTTGCTCTCAATGCTTTGATCGACTGATATCTTCACGTTTATGGTTTATTTGTCCTGACGGTTATGGACAAACACAGACGTATGGACATGTCTTCCATGGACAGTATTATTCCACGTGTGCAATAATTATTAATACACGTGATCTTTGAAACATTTAGTACCCAATCTTTATCAGCTCGGTATACACGTTTATTAAGCGATGAAACGATTGAACGATGTCAGTGAACGCGATAGGCGTCGTCGTCTAAATGTGTGTCTTGGTAAATGTCTGGCAATTTTGTTCACTCTCGCCTGATATGATCATCGAGGCATTCCCTGTCTTCCAGTGTCTGAGTTTAATGGTTGAGATATGTCCCTTACGTCGTTTACTGAATGTAGTTATTTAATCTGTAATAGGTTCGCTACATTTTAGGTGCAGCTTTGATGTCCTATGAATACTGATTTTGTTGTTTTTAGCACTGCCTAGACAAGTATTTGTTCCACTATTACCATGTCACGGAGACCTGAAGCTTTCACCCTGATCACACAACTTTGTTCTGGAGTCATACGCCATTCGTTGAAGTCTGTGAAGAAGGGGCATGCTCGATCTTTCCTGAACAGTGTAATAGGTACACGCCAAAAGAAAGAGATGCTGGAAAATATTCGACGTAACGGGGCTTGTGGACAATCTCTCGTCTGACTACGATGTATTTGTTGATTGCTTCAAGGCAGAAATATGTCAGTCTGTAAGAGGATGGTCTACCAGACACAATAAACAGTAATCTGCGCAATTACGATGCGAGGACGAGTATGTCAAATCAGCGAATGTGACAGTCCGACTCGATCGTCGCCTCTTTCGTCAACCTTGGGTTACTAAAGACCAGTTCTAACCCTCATCTTCACAAGTTAGATGAATGGAATACCCGTACCTCTTGGATCCAACTGAAAAGACTGATTCGTGGAAGGAGTTGTCTTTTTTATCGTGAGTGTACGTCGCTTTGAACAATATCTCCCTTTAGGATACAGGTGTTCCCTTATTTGCCGACCGTGCGTGCAAATTTGACCGTTAATGAAGGCTATCAGACCGTCGATAGCTAAATTCCTTTCGTTCTATCCCGTATGAACAGATCAGCAAATAGAGAGGAAGAATATCGGCACACACTTTTTTTCTGTTCTTTGAGCACACGGTCCTTGAACTTCAGTGAGCTGCAGATGAAGGCGGTTCTCAATGATGAACATCAAAGTAGCGTGTTATTCCTATTACAACCACCAGGAAAGATAATAAGAAAACTACCACATCAGTTACACTGAAAAAGTAAATGAACCTCCCGCTGAGCAGTAGGTCTCGGAACACATGCAAGCTCTGGAATATTGATATCAAACTCTTTTGAAATCTAAGAGGTAGTTTATTAAAGGGAATAAAAGTATCGTGTTAATATTCTGTTTATGTTTCAGTTTACATGCAATGTGAACTAAGACGACCGACATGCGGCCAATTATTGACACACTTGTCAATCACTTGTTTGATACTTAGCTATGGAATCTGAACCGTTTAAAGACTCCTAAGAAAAGGAGGCGCGCTGTTTCAGTGATGTTGATTATCATTGACCTACTTAGCTAACTGGCGTGTTATCAAATTCCTCACGAATTCTGTTGCCCTGGAGTTACAATTACAAACTAATGTGGTGACTAGTCCTAATTGCGCTTTTGTGTGTCCATGGGCGGCTTCCTGCTCTGATGTAACTTCTGTTTGAAAAAGGTTTACAATACGACCGGGGACAGATAGCAATGCATGGTGACTGAGATGCATTATCGAAAACGAATACAATCAAAGCTATTAGCACATATTTTATATAAGAAGAATTACAATCACTAAAGGAATTTCATAATCAGTGTAAAAGTCTGTTCTTACGTTGTGACTTGAAGTAACAGTCTATAATATCTACATGTAAATATATATATATATATATGAGTTAGAATCTCTCGCGATAATCTCTTCAAGAAAAATGGCGTGACGTGGAAATGCTGGTGTTCATTGTCGTACATTTGAAAGAAACTACAAAATGCAAATCCGTGCGCAAACCAACCGCCGACGCCCAAAGGGAGTGAACTCTTGTCTTACTTTTTCGACGTTTTCGATTGGTCAAATGCATACCATCCGTCGCACGAAATAGGGGAGTATCTATTTATCTCAACTCGCTTTCAATTGGTTGAGGGCTTGTCAAAGTTGATATTTACAAGGATGTTCTCACGTTGCAACTCAGGTCGATGTTACGAGTACGTACTACAAGTCGCACTATGAGAATGGACCTTAAACAAACTTTGAGTGAGTGGCACCGCTTTTAGCGGGGAACACCATGAATGTGCTTCGCAGTGTACACATGTGGGGAATCGAACATGGGTCATCGTCTCAACGAGCGAACACTTTAAGAACTCAGCTGCCCTACCACCCATATCGGAGGCAAGCCTTTTCCCCACTGGTATATAGTCATGAATCGGTTGGTTGATACTGCTGCCTTGTTTGACAACAACCACACCTAAGGTAGCTCAAGGGGTAGACGCATGTTATTGATATTTGTTGGTGTGGTGAAATTAAACAATCCATCTTCGATATCTCCAGCGTATATACGTTTCCATATGTACCCCCTGTACCTTGGATGCATCTACGGCTCAGTTAGATATTTAATGAACAACAGCGAAGAACAGCTCGTCGAGGTCACCAATTTACACGTGGGTTCGTTAGCAGCAAACGGAACCACAGTAGGCGCTGGCATGGTAGTCTTGGCACTGGCATGGTATTCTTGGCACTGGCATGGTACTCTTGGCACACGTATGGTAATCTTGTCACTGGCATGGTAATCTTGGCACACGTATGGTAATCTTGGCAAAGGCGTGGTAATCTTGGCACTGGCATGATAATCTTGGCTCAACATAATCTTGGTATTGGCTTCTAATTTTGGCACAGGCATTGTAATCTCGGCACTGGCATGGTAATCTTGGCACAGGTATGGTAATCCTGGCACAGGTATGGTAATCTTGGCACTGGTATGGTAATCTTGGTACAGGTATAGTAATCTTTGCAATGGTATGGTAATTTTGGCACAGGTATGGTAATCTTGGCACTGGCATGGTAATCCTGGCACAGGCATGGTAATCTTGGCAGAGGCATGTTAGTCTTAGAACACAATACGTCGCTGTGTTCTGTTACGCGTCGGTATGATCGACCAGCCTACTGGCGACGGGAGATTTGTCTGTCTTTCAGGAACAGTCCACATTTCGGCCATCAAAATGGACATATCCATTCTGGTTTCATTGGTGGCCCTTTACATCTGATCAAGATAATCATTGAAATCTAAAGTGAATCTTAATTGGTCTCAATCCCCCACGTGCCTACATCGTCTCCACCATTGTCACCACCTTACAGCATACTGATCATTCAAAGAGGCCGAAAGCCCGGCAACCCCAGTACAATAAGTTCTATGAAGATGGCTGCGTGTCCTCGAGTTCTTGGATCTTGAGTCGCGATGAGACAATCGTGGACAACTGTGTGAATCTTGAGTGTCCTGGTTGGAGCAATCGGAAACGTGTTTGGGAGGAAATGTGTCAAAATCTTGACACTTTAAGTATATTGGCTGCCATACGTTGGCGACCCTCGTCCAGTAGACGTCACAGTGTTGACTGAACACCCAGACATGATCAGATCTTAGACTGTGCACTCCAAACAGGTGTGAAATACATACGCACTGCACATACGATCACTACGGGTGTGAATGTCTGTCATGCACCCATCATGTGACCAGGATACCTGGTGCTGATATTGATACATGGTCTCCATTTGCAATCGGTCAGTTTAACGGTTATTGACATTTCTTTGTAGACAGGTTCCTTTGTCCTTTCAAAGTGGGGGAGTGGGGGAGTGAGTTGAGTTTTACGCCGAACTATTCCAGTTATATGGCAGCGGTCTGTAAATAATCGAGTCTGGACCAGACAAGCCAGTGATCAACAGCATGGGCATCGATCTGCGCAACTGGGAACCGATGACATGTGCTAACCAAGTCATCGAGCCTGTCCACCCGATCCCGTTAGTCACCTCTTACTACAAGCTGAATCGCCTTTTATGGCAAGCATGTGTTGCTGAATGCCTATTCTACCCCGGAACCTTCACGGGTCTTGTCGATTCAGAAAACATTCTTAAATTTTACGTTTTATACCACATGCTTGTGTAACAATATAGTACTCTAGCCTGAATGCATGTAATATTTACTTAAAGGAAATAATGTCAACATGTTCGCCGCTGTAAAGGTTTAAAGCGGAGGATTTCATTGTTTGTAGTATTGACAAATGGGTTTAGTTAGTAGCAGAAATAGTTACTGTCTATTGCAGTCTGGTTTCCCCATTGATCTAGTGTTCTGTGTCTACTGTTAGTCAACTCTGTCTACTGCGTTTTCATCGTTATCTCCTACCTAACAAAATTGTCACTTCTCTGTACAGGAGAGTGTGGTATACACAAAGGCACCTTTGTAAAATCTTTATACCGCTAGCTAGGGTTTTGTTCACCATATCTGCTCCTACTGTGGACGGGACGAGGGTATATTCAGCAGTAAAACTAGCCCTTTTCACGAGCCTATCAAACAGTGGTCTGACACGAAACCACCTACATCAATATCTGCTCGTTTGATTTTCGATCTTGTTATGGATCTAGGGTCGCATGGTGTCTCAAGCAGTCTTGGATCCGAACTGCATGTTTGAATGACGTCCAGGACGAGTTGCCCTGTGTACGGAGCAGTTTTATGAAAAAGTAAGTATCAGCGATAGCACGCTCATTTTTTTACAAAGTAGCCTTTCTTCAAAGTTTACTCTTCTCTTAACAAAACAGATCCAAACTGGGCTGACAGTGCCTAAAATATATCTTAGACGTTGGTTTGATTACTGATGCTTTGCAATCTGAAAGATGTTATTGTTGCGTTTCCTCAGCAGATCGGATATGAGCGCTAAACATCTCACTGTTCACGAACACGTGTACTAAGAAGGGTTTCCGTGTCAATATTAGGTTTGTTACAGGGTTAACTACCTAGGTTTGACGCATAGAGTTGAAGAGACAGGAAGCATCTTTTTCAGAAATGACAAGTCGACCCATCCCCTCACCATGGTGTGATGGACGGTCCGGTTCTTGCAGTCAATCTAAGAGATACATCTTTCCATGGACGCTTCTCGTTATAAGGATCGACGCAAATCATTCCATCTTTTTGGACCAAACTGCCAAATCGTGCTCCGTGGTTGGTCCGGCTTATAATGGCCCGCCTCGTGAGATCTTCCCGAGTGTCAATCAAAGTGCGCCCTACTCTTCCAGGGACATCCTGATCAATGGGGATGCTGCGCTAGAGCAGCGAGGATGTGAAGGCGTGACTCTCCCAACGACATAAGAGGGAGAAGGACTGGCGAGGTGTTGGTGATCACCAAGTAATTAACTTATTGCCGAGATTAATACCTCATCTTTAGAAACCATCTCGTTCTTGGTAGTTATTTGTCTGCTACCTGGGAGTTCAGTGCTTCACTAATACTGAAGACGTGACCAGTTCGCCAGGTAGCTTAAGTTTAGTTCTACAAATTTGACAGAGTTATTGGACTAACGTGAAGCTGGCTCATTGTGAACATGTTTCCTTCATTACTTGCGAATGCGGACGCAAATATATTTACTTTTCAGTACACTAAGATACACCAGATAATCCCGCCTAGCGCTAACCAAACAATTCAAGACAACACCGTGAACAGTGATGGACAGTGGGAGACTGACCAGCAGGTGGACTCTGAATGTCACAACAAACCCCACACTGTGGACTGTGGACTGTGAACTCTGTTATAACTTTCATCTTGTGAATGGAATCTTCCGGTGCCAGACTACAAATGTCAGAAACACGTGTAGACTCCAAGAGAGTGACTCTTGCAAGAGGATCTGAACAGTGAACACAAAGGAAGGAGACACTTACAATATTCTAACTTTTGTGCTTATTGAAACCCTGACCTTGTAGGTAACAAAGACGTAGAACACTGTGGTGGTCGTTCCAGATTCTGATGTTGTATAACACGAGGGTTTTGTAACCAAGAGACGTTAGGAATCGACAGTTCCTTTCTGGCACAAAGGTAAGGTTCTTTAAGGCAAATGTGTCCATGTGTCTGCGTACTGCACAGCGCGTGTGAGTTTTTTCGACTCTATTGTGTTAGGATTGATAAATATTTGTGAATAATTTTGAGGACTTACAAATATAGAATAAAGAACTCAGTATTACCTTACAGAAAACGAGTAACACCTGCCTGAATATTAACAAACTTTCATTTGAGACCTTCAGCCTCATTCTAATATGGTTCCTTTTAGTCTTGCGAGCAAATATGAAAACAATATTCTTGATAACCAGTTTTTTTCCTCTTGGCTACTGGTTGGTTACAAGCGTGAAATTCGTCAAATACAAGTAGTCAAATGTTTGGTAATGACAGATCTAGACCTGCCACTTGTTATTTGGAATTATGGTGTTTGTTTGGAATTATAGCGTTGTCTCACACTAGACCCCGGTGCAGTGTTGAATATGTCGGAAGTAAATTAACGTCAGCCTTGACTCCCCATCACCGTGGAAGCAGCGTCACGTTAAAGCGCATCAGTGTGAATAATGTACTAGAGTGTTTGTCGAATATCCGATGGCACGAATCATTAGGAAACCCGTATGTCACCCCTGTCCTATAGTTCATTGCTCTACATAAAAACAAATTTTATGGCCACTTTGGATCGCTGTATAGAATATTACATTCAGATGAACGGCCCATGCTGAGCGTGACTTCGATGGTGGATAATTGTCTGCTTTGAAGTCAAGTGATCATTTATTTATCACAACGGGGCATTGTCTAGAAGACGTAGAGATGGACAATCATTTAGTAGTGATTATTATTTATTAGAATTAACTTTCCGGCTGCTTTGAAAATGAGTTCTTTTTCTAGTTTTGAGCTATCTGTTTTAGGAGTATGTTGGACAATAATTAATTCAATCGTTTCTAATACTGTCGTGACGTTGTGCTATATACGCCCTAAATGTCTGTGCAAACAGCCCCTCATTGAGTGAGAACTGCTTACGGAAGAGAACACAATATCTGCAGCTTGTCATTGACCCCATAACCACCCTAACAGGCCATTATTCTATTGATCTAGCATATTACTGAAACAGCTTCGCTCGCCAGCAACCTGGAGCTATAGTGCTTGTCTTGCCAGATGACACACTGTGAACCAGCTGAAGCTCAGTCAATATCTTACTCTTGAAATTAGAATCCAAGATCTGATAATCGTCATGGTTTCATATTACTGCCTTTCACAGTTTTAAATAACCCATCAAACGTATCGGAAGTTGCGAAATGGAAAGTAATTACACAATAATAGTTTGGCATGTTTCATATGAACATTACCTTTACAGCCATTAATTGAACGTTCATTTAAAATATCTCCTTTTCAAACAGGAATTATTTCAATTATTTAATGAAACAAAATCATGCAACATCCGCCAGTAGCTTTCATCTCACATTAACCTATGGATTGAGGTCCAAAGTTGCCTCAAACAATGAACACACTTACTCATTAACACAGACGATGTAGGGAAAATATGAATGTTTATGGTATTTGCAAACCATAGCCTCCCAATAACAGGTACACTATTCATCTCTCCCTGAGAAATATCCCATGACGAAACCGTACGTCTGGGCACCTTAGTGGATATGGTACTTTAGTTCAGTGACTCAGTTTGACATGACATAGCAATATCCACACTTTGGCAGTGGCGATGATCCAGATATTGAGATATCAATATATTTATTAACATATTTAACGGTACAGTCTCCGACATTTATTGGAGTTTCTTTACAACTTGTTGTTCTCATTAATCTTCATTAAGTTGTGAGTAAAAGTATTTTGTCAGTTAATGCCATTTATGACTGTTCTTGACAATTAATGCCATTTATGACTGTTCTTGAAATACAACTGCTGTCGTTTGTCGCTGTGATTTTAAGCGAACGCATAATTTCAAATCGGATAATATTTATCAGTGACCTTATTACCGCGAACCCTTATAGAGCAAAGATATATATTTAGGTTCAAAATGAACGTACAGATATTTGTTCACGTTCTGATGACAAATGGCAAAACAGATAACCGTAAACAGAATGTACAAATGTGGACATGTGTCCTCTTTAATGCTATTGCTTTATCGGTGGCTGAATCTACTTCAAAATACGCTACTTATAAGAATGAGATCAGTGTTGTTTAGAGTGGCAGGTTCCTGGCAGTGGGATTCTGCGCCCTAAATCATTGATACTCAAACTGCATTGAATGTTACTTAAAAACTAGTGATCGACATGCGTAAGATATGTACATGCACAAGGTCTAACTAACATTTATTAACAACCTTGTTATGAGTGTGAAAAAACATCACCAAAGGAGAAGCCTCGAGGTGTCTGTGACCTGTTCTCCCGTCCTTTTCTTATTAATATTGAAGTTCCAAACACCAATTTTATGGAGCAAGCGGGTCAGTATATTTACTGTTATCGAACAGTAATACAACTCCAGTTTGTGCATTAACTGTACGTATGTGAATGTGTAAGTCCACTCCAAGGTTTGTCTTAGTTCACATGCCGCTGAAGACAATGGTGGGTGCCACGACCATTGGCCAGCCCCAGAAGCCATATGATCTCACCGGCTACATCAGCAGCCCCATCTGCTTGCGGCCTGACAGCCGTTATTGTTTGCGACAGAATTCTCATCAGCTTATCAATGCTTTGTAGCGGATAATTGCGTTTTCTGTTCACAATCTAATCGAGGTATTGACAGGATTCAGCCTTCGAATGTGAATTTAGCACCGCTCCTGATAGAGGTCAAACTTGGGATTATGATCACCCGATTCGGCTATTGCTTGGGAACACGATAACGTTGTGTACGATAGTCTGTGTATTCTTCATCTTCTAGATAATTTGTTTGTAGCCTCAGTATGACATGGTAAAGCGAATCAAGCCTATATTTGGTGCCCCTATATTCTTGGAATATTGGTTAAAGTGGCGTAAACCCATACTATATTCTTGGAATATTGGTTAAAGTGGCGTAAACCCATACTATATTCTTGGAATATTGGTTAAAGTGGCGTAAACCCATATTCACCGTTAGTCTCGACTGGAACCGTTTTCGTGGCAGAAAGTGATGTTGAAATGCTTAAGTGACTTCGGAAACGGATTCTCATCAGTTGTGACCGGGTGGAAGAAAATAACGTTACCAACATGTGCTATTGGAACGCTTTTACACGTCTATACGACCTACAATTTTACAGCGGCGATAATGGCGACCTAATGTTCGTCATCACGTTTATCTTGGTTTCACTTATTGGTACTTATTTTAGGCCTCTTGCTCTGATGCAGTACTTTAAGAAAAACATTCAAGACCAGCCAATTTTTTTTGTTACAATGAAACGTTCTTACCAAAATGAATACAATGCAGTTCTTCGTTTTACATCATAGTTCAGTTATACATTCAAGAGATAGTCTAGTTATTTTAGTGTCCTTCGTAGGTTATTATATGAATATTCTTAATATATTTAATGTATAATATTATCATCATATAGCAGAAATACTCTCGATGTGACTTAACATCTGAACTCACTGGAAATAATAATACATCTGTTACGCTAGTCCGTAGCTAACTCCGTCTCGGACAAGGTCTGTATGACAGTAGTGCCAGAGAATGGTATGATTACCCATGTGGCTGTCTCGTATGACAGTAGTGCCAGAGAATGGTATGATTACCCATGTGTCTGTCTCCCCTTCAGACAGCCGACATTACATCTGCAGAAAGATATACCACATATTGACTGTCAGCTTGACTAAAATCGTGATTGTGGAGGTAGTCACGGTAACGTCACTATCTACACCATTACCGTAGCCATTACCCCACTTCAGAAGGTGGTGGTGTAGTTGCTCCCCGACACCGTGATATTGCGAGAATATTGTTTTACGCCGCTCTTCGCAATCGTTCAGCAATCTCGCGACAGGGAACACCAGGAATGGACTTTGCACTTTGTACCCATGTGGGGAATCGAACCTTCGGCGTGACGTGCGAACGCTTTAACCCATAAACACCTCAACCACGATATTACGTGTGCATACGACGTGTTATAACGGTTCAGTCATGTCGAACTGCGACATTTGTCTTGAGGTAACAAAAGCGAGTACCTGTTTTTAAAACGTTTAAAGATGGACGCAGGTTATGTTACAACTGATTACTTATAGTGAAATCAGAGTCTGGGGATTCTACACGGGGTTAGTGTTCAGATCTACATTCAGAGAGGTTGGGTCCTACCTTTAAATTAATTAAGTTGAAGGTTTGCACATGTCTTCATACCGACACTGGAGGAGATACAGGTGTAATTATGTGGGTGTTGGATCACAAAGCGATAGGGACTATAAGACTGTGGAATGTCGCAACATAAGCTACACAATGAAACCAGAGTCCTGTCATGACACGCTTCTGGTATAACATGAGATAGTCAACGTCTTATTGTGGAAAGATGACAGAACTGTCGAAGTTCGAGCTCCGGTCATCGTAAATCAATACACATTGTGAAAATGTACTTGGCGCTGATCATAAGTCCACGAAACCAGTACTGCTTGGCGTCACCAAACCTTATGTAGGCACGGGGATGTCATGTTACAACATGTATGCTATATCGTTGGGCAAGGACCATGTACCCAGCATCAGACCCAAGTTTTACAAGTAGCACACGTGTGCGCATGCACGTTTGTGCTCATGCACGCTTACACATGCATCCGACCTTCACCTTGTCGCTTATCGCCAACCTCCGAAGATGTGTCCATCCGACATCATGTGCGCAGTTCATCCGTCTTCAGGACTGAGATGCATTCCTGTGTAACTAAGAGGTTCTGTATTTAATATACTTGCAAAGTAAATTTATCCCTTCCAGACTTTTTAACGTAGTATTTGTATTACTGTAAATTATTGCTGAATTTTCACACAATTTCCAGGGGCTGAAGGAATGGTGTAAATCCAGCTAGGGTCCTTCCGTTGTTGACATTTATAACCTGGTTTTATATCGTATTCCCATCTATAGCTAAACTGTTTTTGAGTCAGTTACTATTTTTAAATTGAAATCTGTGAAAACTGGTTGTTTGTCTCCTTCGTTGACGGGGTTTTATAATTATTATCTATCATGAAATTATAACTTGTTTTTAGTGACGATATGGCTGAAATATTGCCAATTTGACTAAACATCTGAACTCACTGGAAATAATAATGCATCTGTTACGTTATTCCTTAGCCCACTGATTCACACTCTTATCATACTAGTTTCTGAGTCCTATGAGATCTTGTCTACATGTTGTATTGATTGTTTGGCAAATTGATCCTAACACCTACATGAACAACGTCGGATGCCCCCTTAGTGTACTCGACAAGACAAGGATGTCTATTGTTCATAATAATTGCATTTTATACAGTATTTCCCATCGGTGCCAGTTAAATCAACTTGTATTGATTTAGTGCTCTTTCGTAGTGTCGGTCTATCATACATGGAGTATTAATTGAAGTGTACAACACTGTAGAGAGTTTGCGTACGTGTTATCAATTTTCTTGCTTCCAGACAGATACTGTGTTGGTTTGGAGACAATGGGATAAGAGGCACTGTAAGGAAACACGATCTTGTAGAGTAAATCCATTAATTCACGCGACTCATCGTTTTTTATGTTACAAACACATATGTATTCGTAAGTGTTTTCGCGCGGCTTGTAGGTGCCCGTAAACTAAGTCTTCTATATTTAACAGGAAACAATTTTCTTATCTAGTTTCAATTTGCAAGCGTTCTGTGTGTGCGTGTGTGCATGCGTGCGTGCATGCGTGCGTGCGTATGTGTATTTACGATTGCACATTTACGACATTTTATTCCGGATGTCTTATTTAAAGGGTCCAGTATGAAGACTGTTGGTCTTATCACGCATGCATATCGTTTTATTGGAAAACATGGTGTCACTGTTTCATGAAATAGGCCATTGTAATTTTCCGGCTGTACAAGGCACGAGTTTATGTATGACGATCAAATAGTCACCAGGTGTTTGCGAAATGTCTGCATAACTCATTGATTTCAAGGGAACCATCCCGATTACTGTGGCTCTACCGGAAATGGTGCTTTCAACATTAGCCACAATGATATGGCATTAGTTATGTTTAAGTGAATTCTTTAGTAAGATTACGTATTCATCTGGCATTTTAAAAATGTCAAATAATATGAGAACCACCACCCTGAAATGCTGACATGATTTCCGTCACATATCATTCTACACCGATTTTGTATTACTAGGTAACATGGCGCGTGAAGGTCAAGGGTAGAAAAGGCCTTCAGTAACCCATGCTTGCCATAAAAGGTAATTACGCTTGTCGTAAGAGGCGACTAACGGGATCGGGTGGTCAGGATCGCTGACTTTGTTGACACATGTCATCGGTTCCCAATTAAGCAGATCGCTGTTCATATAGCTGGAATATTGCTGAGCGCGGCGTAAAACTAAACTCACTCACTGTAAATCTGACTCACTGCGGTCTGTAAATAATCGAGTCTGGACCAGACAATCCAGTGATCAATAGCATGAGCATCGATCTGCGCAATTGGGAACCGATGATATGCGTCAGCCAGGTCAGCGGGCCTGACCACCCGATCCCCTTAGTTGCCCCTTACGACAAGCAAATATTCATTGTAAGCTTCTGCGGTGTAGCCAAACACCATACCCGCATATTAGTGAATACAGTTTGAACGTTGGCAAATATACCCGTTGATTTTACACCCAATATCAAAACACTATACACCCTACTATGGAGTATTTCCAGACAATTATAAAATCATTGATGAATGAGTTATTATCTATAATAGCTTTACGGTAAAGGGGCGGGGTGTATGCAGTGAAATGCGAATCTGTTTGCACAGACATTCAAAGGTTATATTCCAAGAATCAATGGCTCTTTGTATATAATATTCCCTGCAATGCTGACGAAATATCAAAGAAAATATTACCATTTGTGTGAAAAGTTCACATTTAAAAAATAAACATACTAAACACACGCGCACGCACGCACACACACACGCACGCACGCACGCACAACCCCATCCGGTTGGACCATTGGCTCCACTAGCACTACCCAAAAAAGCGGCACTACCTCTCTAAGGTAACTCTGGGTTCCCAGTAAATGGCACAAGGCACTCAGCCCATGCTACCGCTGTCTGTTCCAGTCTGTCCTGGAAAATCGTGGAATGTGATTATGAAGCACTCACACATAATGTCAGAAGGAGGTCAAATGAACACCATGACCTTTGAGTTATCTCCGTCGACGATGTAGTTGGAATGCCCCGAAAACGTTTGTCAAGTCTTTAGTCCCTCTGGTATCAGTTATGCTTCAATTTCATACGAACTGTTTGGTATTTAATTTCCACTCCTAAATCATGCTGCCCAGAAAAACGATGCCATCACAAGTGACTAAATGAGTTGATGTTACGGCGCTCAGAGCGGTAGGTTAAAGTATATCACGACAGTTCCGCTCATTGTTGGTAGAAAGTCAGGTCGCAGAGGCAAGACGTGCTGTGTTGTAGCTCAGAGGTAAGACACGCTGTTTTGTACCTCAGAGGCAAGACATGCTGTGTCATCAGTCCACACAGCTGATGAAAAGAGGATCATACAGCTGACTGAAGATGGATCATGCGTTCACAGCTGACGGACCAAAGATCATGCGTGCACTCAGCTGATTGAATATGGACCATGGTCTCACTCAGCAGACTGAATATAGACCATGGTCTCACTCAGCGGACTGAAGATCATTGTCTCACTCAGCAGACTGGGGGTGTGGGGGTGTTTGCCTTATACTTGCATTGACGTTGTATAATTAACATGCTCCATTTTGTTGTTTATCGGACTCTAGGACGAAAATCCACTCTTTAACCATCATAAAGGAGTACCCAACCCAATATGTTAGCATGTGTTCGTGAATGCCTGTCACTTAGAGATTATACCTGGTGTTAACAAAAGAGTGGGCGTATCTACCTCGCAGGCGGCACGCGTGACAAAGGGAAAATACGAAATCTTCCACATCCATACGAAATTACTGCTAAAAGTCGATTGAACTTTTATATGTTGACTCTATCATCTGTATGTGCTTGTTTGACGCTGCTTTCTGCTTTACAGCCGTTTGTTAACAATCGAGTCTGGATCAGACAATACAGTGATTGATACCACGAGCTGCGACGACAGAGGGTGTGTTCATTAATTACTATGAGATAGCGATGGCATCAGGTGTTCGCGAAAGGGTAACAGTATCATGCCCCCACCGGTGGCACCATCATAATCGTATTCAATGGCTACTCAACTGTTTACCTAAACAAAACAGTGAATGGCATTTTTGTCACTGATGTGCCAAATTTGGAAAGGCACTCCACATATCTACCATTAATCTTCTTGAAAGTTTTACGCTCACCTTTATCGAGCAACTTCTGAGCACGAGACGCATGACGCTCGTTGAAATCTTGGTAGAAGTAACATGCTCGATTGTACGTCAAAGGATTGAAATGTAAACAACATACATCTGGAACTGGCGGGATATTGTTCGTCATAAAAGGAAGTTGACAGCTGGAAAGTGAAAAGCATCCCTTTTGTCAAACAGCATTGTCATGCAGAGCTCTTTGATATCTACGTAGAAAGAGCAAGTGTGATTGTACTCAAAGTGTGAATTGTAAACACTAGTGTAGGTTTCTTCTCGACATAAAAGGAGTAACATCTGTTGGAATGTTGAAGTCATGGATCCCTCTTGCCACGTACTCTGGCAGGTTGTGTTGTCTATATGAACGGGAGTGGGGGTGACCCGCTTATGATGTCCCTTTTTTTCTGAAATATTGTTAAATGGCCCACGAAACTCGGGAGAAAATAAAGTGTACAAATCCCATTATTTTCAATAGTGTGCAACAGCCCCCTTTTCTCAATAGTGTGCAACAACCCCCTTTTCTCAATAGTATGCAACAACCCCCTTTTCTCAATAATGTACAAACCCCTTTTCTCTATATTGTACAACCCCCTTTTCTCAAAAGTGTACAACCCCTGTCTCAAAAAGCTGTATCGGCCCCTGGACAGCATGGAGTAAACAAATACGTCACTGAATTACTGAGTGCGAGAGTGAGTAAAATTGCATGAGTAAGTGTAAGCGCATGAGTGAGAGTTCGAGTTGACTGTTACCCCGCTCAAGGCAATATTCCAGTGATGGGACACAACAGAAATAACCTTCACGCGTCATACCCATGTGTGGAATCGAACCCGAGCCTTCGGTGTGACTAGCGATAGCTTCAACCACCAGGCTAGCCCACCGTCCCTGTGCATGAGTGCTTTATTGTTGCTTCAAACAGATTACACAAACATGTGAAATTCTAATAATTGCAACTGCCATGGCATTGATGCAAAGTAATCAGTTAGATGTAAAACCGCGAATTTCCAAAAACATTATGAAAACACGACCACTATGACTGTTTAGTGAGAGATATCATCTATAATCTTCAGAAAACATTATACCGTTTTGATTGATATTTCTGTTATTTTTTGCCGAAACGCCCGTCTGAATTAATTCAATCCCCTCAAAATATAATGTGTCATCGTCGCATGGTCCAAGTCTGACGCGACAAATCTAATTATGATATGGCGCCGACTGAAATAATATCTCAAGGAAAGTCATTGAACAGCAAATTGGACATTTGTATTCACCAGAAGCCCTCTTCATGATACCGGTGTTACGTACAGGAAGAACTCGGTTTCCATTGTTTCATCACAGACTTGCTATTCCACGACGGTACGTTTTGTAATTACATCCCACCTGTCTCATATCACTTTTCTTCCCTTCTTAGTGTAGGCGAACGCTTTAACCACCAGACTAGCGCAGCACCCGAGTTCACATATTACGCCACTATACTGACCACATATTAGTATACGTATGTGGTCCAGTGCAAAGCGCTCAGGTTACAGATCAGTTTAAAATAAGCTTGGTCAGCTTTGGTGAGTGTGTGAGTGAGTTCAGTTTTACGCCACACTCAGGAATATTCCAGGTATATGGCGGCGGTCTGTAAATAATCGAGTCTGGACCAGACAATCCAGTGATCAACAACATGGACATTGATCTGTGCAATTGGGAGCCGATGACATGTTCCAACCAAGTCAGCGAGCCTGACCACCCGATCCCGTTAGCTGCCTCTTACGATAAGCATAGTCGCCTTTTATGGCAAGCATGGGTTGGTGAAGGCCTTTTCTACCCAGGACCTTCACAGGTCGGTCAACCCTCGGATGGGCAACCGTTTTGGCAGCTAAATTCCCGAGAGATTCTAAGACGTCAGTCCTGCCCCACAACGAAGCTTATGTGATATATGTGGTCTCACCTTTGGCAAGGAAGTTTGTTCAAATTCGCCTCTGTTCACCCAGCAGCAAATGGGTACCCGGTGGGATAAGCCGTGAGACTGTTAACCCTCTAGCGCCTAAGAGGGAGATTGGGTTCTAATCTGGGTAATAAAGATCAAATTGTGTGCTTTGAGCCGGATATCTAGCTTGAAAAGGGCGCGTTATAAATATTCTCATTAATACATTAGTACTACATAATGTCTCCCCAGGTTAGACTACATCACATACGATTGTCTGATCAATATGGATCACGGTCAAAAATTCAATGTAGATTTCAAAGGCTGGGCGATTGATGGACATAATATCGCCTCACTGTTGGGCTGATATCAGATGTATAAACAGTGCAACTTCTTGACTAAGTCCCTGTATTTAGTTGTGGCAGTTTAGGCAGTAGTTCCGATGTACATGCGCCAAGAAACAGATCATGAAGGGCCCTACGTTTACTGCTAAAGCTGATTCTCACATAAAAGTCCTATCCTCACATTTTCACAAGGATGTTATCCGTGACGAGGTCTGGCATTTCAATTCATGCTTTTATCTAGTAAACAGGGGATAACAATTGCTTTCATATTATTATTTCTTTTATTAGGATAAATTCAAAATGAAAATCTTTCTCGGGCTTCGAAGCGTCACTTTAATTTGTGCGCGTACAATTTTTTTATTGTCATTAAAAAAACATTTGACATTGCCGCGTGTCTGTAAGACCGAGTGAAACTGAATCTCAAACTCATCAACACGTGCTAAACTTCCCAAAGCTGTATTTCTGAGAGAGAAAAAAACAACAAAAAAGTGTTCTTCCTTCGTCACTTTTTTTCGATCAAAAATTAAAAAATGTCCTCACGCCCCCGCCACACGTGAACCACGCTTCTGGCTTGCTGGGTCTCCATTGACCCTCCGCTTCAGTTGGCACGGACACCTTACGGCTTTATGTTGTATGGTGAGCAGAGTCAGTGACTGGCTAGTACGATTCATGTCCACTTCCGACCACGCAAACTAATCTGCGCAAGTGCAGAGTAACCCCGGTTGTTCACCGAGAAGAATATATAACAGTGACTGTTCGTATTGTATCCATCATGAAATGATGTTTCTCTCAACTTTACGACTGCTTTAATATGACAAACGCTATTTCTAGTATGTCTAGAGGTGCTACCCAGGATATGTTTACTCTTTATACGTGCACTTAGTCTTATAACAAGGCTCCAGTTTTCTAGCAATTTTATCACTGTTTTGCCTTTTGCGTACGTATGAGACAAATGTGGTCAGTTTGTTTATTTCCGTGCGTCCATGTTGCAATTAAATCCCCAGTGGGTCTTTTAGCTGATTAAAAAGGTAGATATTAAACGCAGGGCACATACTGATACACAGCTTTTACGCATGCAGTAGACTTGTAGTTATCGCTGCGACATATTGCCTTCTTATCCTGTTCTGCCTCTTCTACAAGTCGGTTTATTAACGTGTTTGTTACTCACTGGGTTCAGTAACACAAAGTCATTGTAAACACAGATGAAAACTAACAAACCTATGAAAGAAAACGTCAGTTTGCTTCATAATACATAAGCATGCCCATATATTTACAATTTTGTTAAGTTTTGATTTATGTTTTACACAAAGAGACTTGAACCTTCATCTGGAAGACACAGTGAGTATGCTCTGAATACAAGTTGTATAAAACAGCATCATAACAGACTGGCAAACATTAAAAGATCGTAGTTTGCCATTAGATGGAGACGTTGTTGACCTTTATTATACAAAGCGTCTGTGTTGGTACACGTTAACCCGCTATCGATATAAGATTGCCTACTCGCTGTAGAGAGTTCTAAGCCGATCATATATGCCTGATTAAAGGTCGTTGGTTCTCCGCCCGCCTTTATGCAGTTTGCATTTTGAACATCCTACGCGTGTAGATATCTGCAGCATTTTCGTCGTACCTCCAACGTCACATAAACACACCGTATATATCAGAAATATTGTCCAAAGCGGCGTTAAAGCCAGTTTAATAGCTAAACCATCATGGCACTGGTACCATTATACGTAAGCGTATAAGAACAGCTGCGATAAATCTGGACACGCGAGAAAGTGACTGAGTGACCGTCTTCTAGAGTTGATGGTATTACTGTTGTGTTTCCCAAGGCCACGCTACCTCAAATTCAGGAACTAGGTTAATGTAATCACAATCTGCATGGATGGAACTTTTCTAATTTTATTCGAAATACGGAAATGAAACCTGGCTGATTGCCCTTGAGGATTGTTTGTTCATTTACGTTACCGGATAGCGCTAATATACGCGAGTTTTCGAGGATTCCCGAGAGTTGAATAGCAACAAGGGCATGTCACTCAGTTTGCAATGTAGGATACTGTACAGGATGACTTCAACACTGTGATACTTTCCAGGTCAGTGATTTTGTAAATTACACAAGTGGGCAAGCCAGAGACATAGTTTCAACTGAGATGAGATGTTAGAGGTATTCAGACGTAAAGTCAATGCATGGAGCAATGCATAATTATACACACCGCATCGCACAGTACGGCAGCGCATCAGCACATCACACGATATATTGTTACACATGACACCAATCGCAAAATATGACATTACATCTATCGTGTGCTCCACTCAACAATTCGAAACCGAACGCCCACATAAAGCACGCCGCTCCACACCAAACCAGACCACACACTACTCCACACCACACCACACCACACCACACCACACCACACCACACCTCAAGCAACACAAGGAAAAAACACAACACAACACAACACAACTCCCCTCGCCTCGCCATCTCACGTCACGTCACGTCACTCCGCGCATCGTCACACAACATCACGCTACGCAACGCCACGTTTATTTGAGTGAGAGACGAATATGAATATCACTCTCGAATAAAAATTGTTTGATTGCGGTTTAAGTGAACCAGTCGTCTTCTTTTAATGACTCTCATATTGCTCACATTGTTATCTGTCCGTCAGGTATTCGCGACCGGTTAATTGCCTAAGGTAGACACAAATTCCCAGGACATAGCGAGCCATGTAGCGGAGAGGCAGTGTTGTGGTGAAAGTGTTCCCCCGTCACGTCCTACGCAGAGAACAAGGCAATAAGCCCATTTCTAGAATCCCCACTCCATCCCATGTTACTGTCGCTTGAATGTTGCTTAAAGCAGCGTAAAGCCTGACTCAGTCACGCATCTACCTTCTCCAAGCTGTCACCATACCGGGCCACGTGTCAACACGTTGTCTATCTCTCCCTCAGCCAAATCCTGCGTCTCAAATTCTCGCCCCAGTCATGCAGAGGCACATATACCAGGCATCATGTTTTACTTGACTCTAAACCCGTACATCGACGTCCTAATGCTTGTATAAACTGAGATAGCGGCATCAGCTGGAATGGGGTCTTAACAGTAAGTTTATTGCCTACGAGGGACAGCCGCATGTTAAATTTGATTCAATACATCCTTTAAACAAAGCTGTATAACGCCTGTCAGCTACATCGCCAATTATCCAGTCAAGTTGAATTTCCAGGGAGACAGAGATTCCATCGGATCCTTCACTAACTCCAAATGATGCTTGAGAAACCAGCAGCAGTAGTCATCCTTCAGTCTATCACAGCTGCATCCGTTCATCATGCGTTTCACAACGCTGTCTGTAACGCCAACCACCTCAAAACACACGACATCGACGGCTTATACTGTCAATTACTGGTCACCTTTGTAACCACTTATTGATTTCTGTATTAGTTCGTTACTTCAGTTTCCACCACAAATTTACTAAGTAACACAGTTTGCACTATCGTCGACATGCAGAGACAGTCAAAGAGGATGGTGTCTACAGGAACGGCGTTGTTCAATAACGTCTGGGGTTTGCTGCACAGAGACAATGTTAGAGTGCTACTTTTGACGGTGTCTATCACTGGACGATGAACAGCTGTGCAAGTGTTCCAGTCAACAAATAAGGATGTTCATTTATTCCGGTAATAGACAGGGGTTGTCAATGAATAATAGTGATCCATTCACACATATTTCACAGCCATTTGCACTAATGGAATCCATTTTGACAGGTATTAATTTTTACTATTCCTTACACCAATTTCAAATGATCGTGATGCCTGGAGATTCAAAAGACAAACTTCTTGCTTGGATTTTGGATACAGGCTGAAGCATTCTAGGCAGTGACAATACGGTGTGTGGGTTTGTTTGAAGCGAATTACATGTACAAGCTGGGGAACGTAGAGAAAGGGTTCAAAGTTGTCTAATTAATCGTGGCCCAATCGTCAAATACGATAAATGTTAAAAGCATTAATTATCCCACATAACATAAATATAGGCAACATATTCTTAGTTCAATGGATAAAACAAAATCGTCAAAAGCATTTAATAAATGTCTTTCTCTTTTAGCATGCAACAATACTATCCTATGTGGATATTATGAGAATCTGATTGCAAGAATTTTCTTAATACGTAGTAGTATAAGCCATATTGTACGGCAGGTATCTCCGTACTTTCCAGTGGCCTGTGAAGACCCTGGTTAGAAATGGTTGTCAGAACCCCATGTTTGGCGTTAAATGACAAGTATTCGGATAGGTTCGCTTGTTCAGTCGTATTCTAATTGTGTATCCGAATTGATGTTCGTGACGTCAATGGATCGACCGACTGATCGATTGTTTGTAGACCTCCATCATATAGCTGAATGAATGGTAAATACTACGATAAACAACAAACAAGTATAACTCTAATTATAACTCTAATATAACTAAGTATAACAGAGTCTACAATGATTCCAAGTCTACTAGTTTTCTGGGTCCCTGTGTGTACCGAAACGACTTTATTAATACGAGCTCTGGTTCATAAATTAAGTACGCGGGTCGGATTGGTAACAGATCCAGGAACCTTTTCCACAGAGCGACTGTTGCCCAGCCGCAACGCTGTGTTTGAGCATGGATCATACGACCAGCTTATGCCAGTTCTGAGAAACCGACCCCTTGTTCTGAAGTTGAGCGGGGTCTTCCATGAACCAAGTGAGTGTGTGAGTTTGGTTTTACGCCGCAGTAGAGCAATATTTCAGCAACATCACGACGCGGACCACCAGGACTGTACCATAAACCAGGTACTAGTGTTCCAAACGGGTGTACTACAGGCTCATGCAACACAGGAGGTACCACGTTACGGGGTTCTTCTGGCCAAACCAAGAATACATTTAATGTGGCCATTACAATGAGATCTTGCTTTTCTAACAGAGGCTTGTAACGCCGAAAACTGTCATCAAGGTATATATTGTCCCCTATGGGGTATTACTACTATAAAAAAGGACTCCTTTTTATAGTCGTAATACCCCACTAGGGACAATATATACCTTGATGGCAGTTTTCAGCGTTAAGAGCCCCTGTGGCCTTTCTAAAAATTACAAGCACATTCCAAGCTGTTTATATGTTTACCTCTCTGCCAGTCTTTGCGAATGGGCACAATTATGGTTCCGCCTACATTAGAACGCCAACACGTCACTAAATCATGGGCCTATGTAAAAGCTATAAATCCAAATGTTATTACTACATGATTCAAACATCAGTCTATCGTCATTAGAAAACATGTGATTGGTTAATTCGAGGTTTCAAACTGCAATTACACACCTTAAGTGAAGACTGCTGAATTAGGTTGTGTCACTAAGCTTTTATGTTCCAGTGATTGCGCACAGCAAATTTAGCTTTCTCTGAATTTTCACTGTACTGATTCTGCCGGGTTTATTATCGAATAAATGTTTAATGATCATATGAATTGAAATACGGGAATTGTATGAACTTGTTCATGACAGAACAGACCCTCGGCGAGTTGCCATAGGACAGCCCCTTTACCTGTTTCCTTGACATAAACCCTAATCTCTAATAAAGCAAGGGTCAGTTAGTTTCCCTGTTAGATCATGATCACGTGTTTAAGAATCGCTATCCCATAGTGATGACACTAGGCGTTCGTATGGGTGTGAGTGGACCCTGCCCCACCTGAAATACTATTGACAAACTCACTCAAGGACTAGTCATACGTTTACCTGCAGTGGCAGGGGAAAATATTGTATAGGTGGAGATCATTTTTGTCAGTGATTGTCAAATTTGAAATTGTCCAGATGTATGCGGTAAAACCTTTCTTATGTTTTGCTGAAGCTAGCTTTTGATGTTGGAACTTTGGGTTCAAATGACATTGACGTAGGATTCTTTGACGCGCTCTTCGTAACCAGAGATTCGTATGGCGACATCCCCTGGGAACGATTCCGTGAGTGTAGCTGAGAATACACCAAGGCTTGAATACTGGTCTCCTTACTCTTTTCAAACAACTTTATGGAGAATATGTTTGTTTCAGAATCATTTGAGAGCAAGTGTACATGGGAATCGAGTTGTCAGGGTCTCTGAGTGAGTGAGTTTAGTTTTACGCCACACTTGGCAATATCTCAGCTATATGGCGGCAGTCTGTAAATAATCGAGTCTGGACCAGACAATCCAGTGATCAACAGCATGAGCATCGATCTGTGCAATTGCGAGCCGATGACATGTTCCAACCAAGTCAGCGAGTCTGACCACCCGATCCCGTTAGTCACCTCTTACGACAAGCATAGTCGCCTTTTATGGCAAGCATGGGTTGCTGAAGGCCTATTCTACCGCGGGATCTTCACGGGTCCTAGGGTCTCTGACTTGGGCGTCATCGCACTCCACCGGCCTGGCGTACCTGTTGATTATGAAATTTGACTGGTTTGTCTACTCTAGATTACCGTTCACCTTCTACCACTCACTTACCTTGAAAGACATGACCTGTACCTACCTTGCATACGATGTACACGCCGTCATGTAACTAAGGTTCAGAATGGTTTAAACCACAACCACTCACTCACACTCTCACGCACGCTCAACACACACACACACACACACACAACACAACACAATAGAACACAACACAGCACAACGCGGCACAACACAACACACACACCAGCATCAACTACCACAGCAAGGCCGTAATTACTCCAGAAACTTCACCGTCGGCAATTACCCCTGTTGTGGGATTGATAAAAACTGACAGTTCATTTTACCTCAAGCTGCTGCAGAAACATTGCCAGATTAACGTCTCTAATATTCCTCGATTGGAGATCCTACAGTTAATGAAATTGTTTCCATGCGTCTATTCCTTGTCGATCCTATGAGCTTAATGGCCGTTCTCGAGGGGAAGCATTCCTCCCACTACCACGTTCTGGCACGTACCTGGCCTTGACAAAACCAAGGACCTAATCACGGTAATGTCTTCTCACTGCGGTCAAGGGATTGTCCAAATTCTTTGACCACCATGGGTCAGTCGATAAACATTTGACTGTGATGAGGGATTCCCCTGAATTACGTAGAGAACGTGGCATGGATTTTCCGACAGCATGTCCACATAATACACCGTGAGGGACAACTATACCTCTCTGTTGATTTGCCGTGCCGGATTCGCTGTTAATGCTATGTTGTATCCAAGCAAATGACCCGTTATGGCCCCTCGTCAGCTCTCAAACAATGTATGTATTATTATGCATGGATATCTGTGATCAGTTATGCAAATTAATCAGCTTGTTGTTCCGGCATAAATCTGACTCACAACAAGCATGGTGTGGGGATGCGTTCGCAAATGAATATCCAGCCACAAACTGTATCTTGCAATATTCTTTCAGTTTCGAGTTACACGAAACCTGTTTACTAATGTCTTTAGCCCGTCGGTTTTGTTCATGATTTTAGATTGCAGGCTTGAGTATGTTGGTGCAACACGGAGGAATGATAACAACAAGCGCGCTTTATCCCCGTAGTTTAATGGTGAGAAATCACAGTTGTAGTTGTCATCACTGCGCTGTGTTGAGGTCGACTGGACATTTGCTGTTTGAATGGAATCCCGCCATATTTTCAGTCCTTTCCAAGCTTTGGGTGATTGTTTCCCTGCGCCAGCACAACACACTGTCTCATAAGCGCTGGAAAATATTTGAATATTCTGTTATCCTTTCGTGAAAGTAAGACACTGACAGATGATTTAGGTGAAATAAATATGAACAGAAAGGGACCTTTCGTGTCCTAACAGCTCCATCATGCCTGAGAGCATTACTTCATTTGTTCATTGTAATGTCGACAATCTGTAAACAATTTTGATAATCAATAGGAAATATGAAAAATATTGAAGTCGTAGAGACGATTTATAGTTTGGAAAATGAATCACGTGAAGAGGGCTTCATTTATCAAGGGTAATCTCTGTTTGATCAGGAGTTCTGTTCACTCGATCACGTTGTTAAAACACAGAGTAAATAGACTGAAACCCACACGTAATTATGAGGCAATATTTGATATGTCATTCTGCCATACCTTGACAGATGATTCACTCGTCGTTGCATTCCTCAACAAAACTTTAGTTTGGAATTCGGATTATAGACTGCAATGGAGGATCTCTCGTACAAACGTTGGTATGATGAATCGTATGACAAATTGCAACGTAAACCTGCTGGCAAAGATAGTTTCTTCTCTGAAGCTCGCTACATGTTTTTGGCTTGAAATCCCAGAGTTGCAATGATCTGTTTCCTGGATTCTCAGCATCGTGTATGATGAAGTCTTAAAATGGTAAAGGTCTAAGATTTGTTTCATTTAGGGTCTAGCTTGCGCGGCAGCTCATGACTCAGATGGAACATTTCCAAAGGAATGGAGTACCTTGTCACGTTTTCCCTGAATTTCCTCCTCGGCTTCATTGTTTGTAAATCCAGTATCCCCTAATGTTTTCGAATGGTATAGCTGGTGTCATCAGTCGGTTTTACAGCTTGTTCGGCTTGACCTGATCAAGTGAATACTAAATGCATTGCGTGACTGTGTCACAACTGGTTGGGTCTATCATTGTGAAGGGGTGCACCTTTCTCAATTCATTGTCAGCATGTCCGAACAACCGAGGCAAGGTCGCCTTTTGACATCCTCTGCGGCCCTATATGGAGAAACTGACCTGCAGTTTGTGCCAAATGACCGACCGGATCATGCATGTGCAGAGTAGCTCAGGTTAAGCTGAAGAAAAACATATACTCTCTTCATATCATTACAGCCAGTGGAGATTTTGGTTTTCGGTCAGATTGGATCCTAGTGCTCTAAGTGTACTCTGAGTACAATGGCGGTGACTACATTTACTCTTTGGAATGACGTTGGGCAACCGAGAAGCCGGATTGTTATTAATTATTTCATACTGTTAATGATATCCAACACTGTTGTGTCGACCTAGGAGAATGTTCGACTTATCCGAATGTTCGACACATCCGTCAACATCGAAATATTGTTAAATATAAGGAAATTGGCAGGGACCCTCAGATGAGTTCAACACATTCGAGAATTCGTCTCAACCGAGTTCGACACGATGAGGTTGGACTGTATCTGTGATGTTGGTGAGTGCAGGTTTAACGGCATTGTCACAAGCTTCCTACTAACAAGGTTACATGTTTCGTAACTGCAACAAAGTCCTTAATGCGGTACATCTACTAGCTAAAGATTTAAATCTATTCATTTCATAAAATATATTCCTGAAATGTGACATCGTATTCTATTGTACTTTCCTCACGGACCATCTCTCATCCAATTATAAATGCTCTTACTTGATGATTGGGAACCATCATGAACAGCACATTCAGCCGATATTGCCACCGGACTTCATCAGTATTGGAGATGCAATCCGCCTGTCTAGAAATATGGAACATATTCATCAGTAGGTCTTTCATCTAAGCCAGGAAAGGTACCCACATCATCAGTTAAAAGACTCCGACCGACAGCGAAGCTGTCATTAAGCAAACAGCATCCTTTGATATAATACCTATACCTCCTTTGTTGAAAGTAACATCGTAAAACCGATCGTTAACATCATTTGGATGTCTTAAATACCCTTGTGAGGAAACTTAAACAGACTTATGATTACAATGTAATTTCAAGCGTTCTATATTACATCAAGATCAACTTAGAGGATTGCCTGTTTCGTGATCTACAACAAAAGATTCGGAGGAAATGCCCTACATGTAGGCTTACGCCATGCAGCACCAAGCAATTGATATTGATAGTTGGTGGAGTATTAATGAGACGTGAGTAAATTACTCTAAAGAACAGACTGTAGTTGATGAGATGATGGTGGTCTTTTGAAGAAGCCCGTTTGTTCTGTCAACATGCATGTATTACGACCAGTCGTCTATTGCTAAAATCTCTTTAACGTCTAGTTGCGTTCCCCTAGCGTCTGTATTACGACAATATATGTTCTATGGACCTTCCGTTTTAAGGTCATGTGTGTTCTCCTAACATCCTGGCGTTTCCACCAGATGCGTTCCACCAACCTGTCTATTTTACAACCACGTTTTCTCCTAAAATATCTGTTTTACGATGAAGTGCGTTGTGTGACTGTTTTACGAATATCGTGTTCTCATAGCTTGTCAGTTTTAGGATAATGCACATGTGTTTATATAGCATGATGTGTTTACTACTGTGTGTTCTTTTATCTTCTCTGCTTTACGGCAATGTTCTACCAGCCTGTCAGTTTCATGGCCACACGTGTTTTACTTTACGAACAGTGATGGTTCTCCCAGTATGTCTGTTTTACGCCCAGCTATGTGCTTTTAGTATTCCATGTGTCACACATCGCCTGGATTACAGCTGTGCTAGGGTTGAGGGGAACCTTCACGGCGTAGATACTGGGAATCAGACCAAGTTTGCGGCAAGATAAACGAAAAATCACCATTTATTAACACAACCACGTCATAGCCTTGTGGGTAAAGCGTTCGCTCGTCACGCTGTAGGCGCGGGTTCGATTCCCCACATGGGTACAATGTGTGCACCCCATTTCTGGTGTCCACAGTCGTGAAACTTTTTTAAAGGGGGTAAAACCCGACTACCTCACTCTCTCCGACTCCTATCTAGACTACCTGTGTAATACTGTACATCCAATGAAACAGGTTTATAGTTAGTATTACATTATCTCGTCTCTTCATCAATGTGGAGAACACTGAGATGACATTTTTTTCTGTCGTTCTACTCCACCATGCACGGCGTCTCCCTTGCAGGTGACTCAACACTAGTGTCCTTTGATATTGACCGACCACCTCCCGGCTATGCTTGTTTGATCCATTTTTTCAGTAATTTACCTCCTCTATCGTGTTCTGGAAAAGAAGCCCCAAGAGTAGAATGTAATTTTATTTGGACATTTTTTTTCCTGAAGCAAGTCCCAGATGTGACGTTAAAACAATTGACCTGAACCTGAACTCGATGTAATAATCATCAACCTAACATCCGTATGACATTATCAGGTCCATCACTTTGGTTGTTTATGGTGTTTTTTTACTGTACTGCTTTAATATGTGCCTCATAAACGCTTTCTTATCCTGATACCAACGTCTTTTGAGAGCTTTTCAGCCAGCTGTTCAAAACTAAAACGTGATCATTGAATTTCTAAAGCATACTTAAGGACAGGACGTTGTCATTACGTAGAAGATTCTGGAAAAGAACGGATATGTGTTTGAGGTCAAGTGCTTATCCGAGTGGGTTAAATGTTTTTGCATGATACTGTATACATAAAATGTGCTTAAAATTTTTTTAAACGAAAAACCACTCGTTACCAGAGTCTCAATCTGAATGTTAATGCTACAACGTCTCGTGGGCAGCTGATAAGTGTCACACAGGGTGGAAGGGTTATGTTTCTATGAGCTATAGCTATAACAGGACCTGAATGAAGATAATTGATAACACAAAGAGGTTTCCACGAGTTTAGTACTGAGAGCGTACCTCACGTTAACTCCATTGATTGCCAGTTAAACATCGGATGATGTTCAAACTGTACCATGTCACCTTCAGCGCCATTCACGATCAGTTCTCGTCGAATCTCAATCACGTTCAGTTCTCGTCGAATCTCAATCACGTTCAGTTCTCAAGAAACCTAAGCGCTGCAACACCGGTCACAAGCGCTGACTTATTTTGTTCTTCTCTGAGAACGTATCTCTTCAGAGAAGCCTCTCTGCTGTACACTCTCAAAGCACCGCTGTGCTGCTTAGTTTACAATCAGGCGCTATGTAAGTTTAGTAATACAAGCTGACCAGAAGTTTGACAGCTACTGGACACGTTGTCTCAAACATGTATCACAGACAGATATTGGACCTTTGACACATATGTGCAAATAATGATCGAATGGGTGTTTTGATAAGTTCTTCGATCCCATAAAGAACAGTTTTACAATGACATCGTGGGTGCTTAGCACAAACCACTTACGTTCAATGATGACATCCTGACTGCCTTTGAAGATGCAGGCAAAATAATCTAACGAAATTTGGATACTTTCCAAGGTGCACAGTGTGTTATTGTTTCAAGTGAGTGAGTGAGTTTAGTTTTACACCGCACTCAGCAATATTCCAGCTATATGGCGACGGTCTGTAAATAATTGAGTCTGGACCAGACAATCCAGTGACCAACAGCATGAGCATCGATCTGTGCAACTGGGAACCGATGACATGTGTCAACCAAGTCAACGAGCCTGACCACCCGATCCCGTTAGTCACCTCTTACGACAAGCATAGTCGCCTGTTATGGCAAGCATGGGTTACTGAAGGCCTATTATAATTGGGACCTTCACGGGTCTGTGTTTGTTTCAAATGGAAGACCTATAAGCAGATTCATTATATGTAAACAGTCCTGTAATATCTTCCTAGTACTAGCATAATGCTCATGATATCATTCCAGTTTTCAAGATAATGTTTGGCCGGCGTTCTCAAGCAGTCCACTCTAGATAGTGACAGCAGTAAAAGTTTAATGGCACATCGGCATTTCGCAATGTTTGAAGGCTGTAGTTATACTATGGCGGGAACTGAAAGATTTTCAGACACACAATTGTGACGTTTGTACGGTACCATCGGGCGTCCAACAGTTCTACTTGCCCCCCAAGCTGATGTAAAGCATTCTGCTAATGGGCGCAACAGGGGAAGACCGCTGCACCTTTCTCATTTCTGCAGAGATACAACGCGCTATAAATGGAATTGTCAGACATTTATAACAGCGATGATTAGTACCAGCGTGATTGGTGACCAGTCCTGTGGCGGCATGTTGGTCTCAGGAGCCTTGGACACAAGGAAAATATCTCTTATTGGCATCACGTGGTTCCCAAAACTACTGTAGCGTAGACTAAGATGTAGATTCTACCAAATGCGCTGTCCATGTCACTGAGTTCAGATGGTCTGTTCACCCTATCCGTTTACATGGCCTGACGTCATCTATATTGAAGGCTGAAAGTTGGTCATGGCTGTTATCATGTTATTTTGGTAGTGCCGGTCTTAACCTTGTCGAATCAAAAGTCAGTTAATCCCGATTCCTTTAAGGCTTGTTTTTAAAGCTGGTTTCTCAATCTGTGGCAATGAAATGCGTGCTGTGGAGTTCCCAGATGTATTCGAATGTTTTTTGAACTGTTTCCTTTTAAGACGATAACATGTTTATAAAACTGGCCATATTCGTTCACCCATTTTTTGTTTGTGTGCGAAAGACAGTAGACACTATAAAATTAATCTGCATTCTGGTTAATACAGTGTCCTAGCAAACTACAACCCGTTGACGTTAACCACGGGGATATCAGGAAGAATGACGAACCTACTCTCTATTTCAGATCCAATCAGAACATCCTATGAAACATAGGCAACACATGTGTGTACACATCTTGAATTAATTTTTGTATCAGAATTATCTTACGATAAATCAGTTTATGAAAAGATTAGATTGAATTATATCAAATAATTACTAACAGAACTATCACCTTTTAGTTTCCATAGCAATGGCTTCCAAAGCCAGCTCCAGATTAACGTCACATCACATCAGTATCAATTATATAGGTCAGGTCTGCGTATTTTCACCACAATTAAAAAAAATGATAAAAAAGCTTCGCCTGAAATCTCACGCCTGCCATAACTACAAATAGCTGGCCTGAAGGTGTCCTAACAAATCAAGGTAAACAATTCGTCTTTCTGTAGCATCGACTGCGTCTCAAGTCGAAAAGACACTATACATCGTGGAATACATTTAACAGCTTCGGATAAATAAACCTTCCTCGCGACACACCAGATCCGCTGCATATTGATACTATTTCCCTACCAAAATCGCCTCCAGCTATCACAGGACGTGCAATACGTGAACGTGTACATCGACATATTGCAGGCTTTGATGTTTAAGTGTATACATTGAACACTCGCTCTGTTCTGGATAGTAATGGGATGTTACGTCTGTTCGATTTCCTCCATTTCATACAGAGAAAATGTATAAGAAAATAACACTGTCAGAAAGGAAGTACATTTTCTCCTTTCGACACCATCCTGAAGACAAATGAGCCACTCATGATGTCGAAGTCCAACGGTGATGCTATACCAGCTACACCTGGAGACAATACATCTACCGTGTCTCCGCCAGGCAATATTAAAGTGTAATTCTCAGCCTTGAAGGAAAGCCTGGCATAGCTGTTCCTAACTTCGTCCTTCAGCTTGGTCATTGAGAGAAGTATTCTGTTATGGTTTCGAATCGCAGTTTGAGGTCATTCTGTTTAAGCACAAGAAACGTCTGAGACCTGCCTCGCTTTGGTCTATCACTCCGCAAATGATAGCATCCCTATTCACACAAAGTCAACCACCTTACGTAGCTAGATTCAGCACTGAAGTCATTTTGAAATTTTCACAGTTTTGGACCGCACAATTATGCAAGATGGCAATAAAAGGAGAGATTACACGAATGCTTCCTTCTTTTGGGATGAAATCTCTAAGAAAGTACCAAGTTTCATTTTATGAAGCAGGCTCTAGGTACACTGCATATGGAGCAAATATATTCCATCCAACTTGTATGGAAGTATCATCTGTGAAGATCCGGTTTGGAATTTCAAACAGTAACCCATGTCTGTAGCAAGATGTGACAAATGGGATCGGGTGGTCAGGCTCGCTGACTTGCTTGAAACAAGCCATCGTATCCCAATTGCATAAATCGATCCTTATGTTGCTGATCACTGGATTGTCTGGTCCGGACTCAATTCAAAACAGGCCGTCTCCATATAGCTGGCATGCAGGAAAGTTTGGCGTTAAACAACACACAGACAACTGGATGGAGCATATTTTCTACCCACAACGTATCAAACATACTCTAGTCACCTTGACAAAGACGTCAGACTTTTCTATTCAGCCGATATCGATTCTATTCATGTAGTTACAGTGTTGACGACCACAGCGAGTTTTGTGAAACTTCATGAAAGGAAATACTGCGCGTTTTACATCTCAACCAGATGATAACTAAAGATATTGATATCCAATCCTAACCTAATTAGATGGGTATAGGAAGATATTTGAGAATCAATCTCTGTCAAAATTTCCATTTGCTGCTAGTCGTGGATTACAATACTGAATCAACGTGTGCTGGTACAGTAAGTGGGTTGTTTGAAAATCGATGTGGCCTGTCTCAGATCATCTTAAATCCTAAAGGAACACTGCCACTCGATATCATTGATTGGACTGCCCATTTTGTGTGTCCTGTTGCACTTCTTCCCACGAACATAGCACAGTTATGTTGATAATCAGCATTGTGGAAGTTTTCAGCCTTGGCAACTTTCGAGAAACCCTTTTTAACAATGATGGTTGATAATAATTGGATCGTATATGAGTAAAAATTACAAACGGCTGGGGACTATGTTCTGTGGTTGTTTTGTTATATGATGAGCATCAGCGCACTTGTCATTGTAGCATTGACTGAAAACAGATACCTCTGTCTCTCGAATATCACACATGTATGTTTTGTTTTTATCGACCGTAACATGAGAAGCATGTTTTGTCGTTTGATGCTCAGAAAAAATATGAAAATGCATAAAATATGACATTTCTAAACATGAAAAGCTTCAGCGCATTATGACGTCGTGACCAGAACACCTGCAACCGCCACCAGTGTCTGCAGTCCACCTACATTAACCCCAACTGAAGTGCCTAGTCACCGGCATGCAAACATTTGACAAAATACAGTAGAGTTCCTGTAAATAATGCATTTCTCTCCTCTCGAAATGTACTCTTTTCATCGATACTCGCGCTCACACTCCCTGCTCAGCGTCTGTGGCCTCGTTGATAGTGTTTGGTGAGACCCGTGTCACGCCATCGAGCATCAGCCGGTGATAGCTACTTTCATCAAAGGACTGTGCTACAAAGAGGCTTGGCTGTTGTTCTATAAAATCGAAACATCGCACACAAGCACAAACGATCTCATTGATGACCACAAAACCTATTAAGCGTACCAAGTAACAGAAACGAATGAAAAAAATCCTTTATGTCTATGTTCTCGACGTGTCTCATTCGACGCCCTCAAAACGGGGGCTCTATGCAAAGGTTAATGATTGGTAGCTGTTTAACGAGTCGTGACAGTTTAATTACTGGTAGCACCAACATACTTAAGTATGTCCATTTCTGTTTCTCCTTGTCATTGATAGTCGTAGCTCTGCTTTTATGATGTGTTTTAACCCCTGGCCAGGAGTGGTGGTTGAGTGACGTGATACAGGTTAACCAAATCCAATGATGCTCTGAGGAAGTAGGTCACGTCTCTTGATGGCGGCTGTCAGCGAGAGAACCAAAGTACCACATGACATTGTCGTAAAGACGTGCTGGCAAATTGTCCGTGAGGCGATTCCACTGAACCTATCATTTCAAGATGTTTTAGGACAAAAATGGAATAAAAGTGGTCCTTATTGACAATTCTAGCTGCTAAACTGATTTGGGAAATAGTTCTTCTCGATAACGGAATGTTTTAAACGTAAGTGAACGTTAAACCCTACTAACAGTCCAAGTGATGTCATACCATATCTAAGTTCCCCTACATCACCGAGACTGGACAGGAAATATTCTACTCCAAACTCTGATGGCCGGAACTGGACTTTACGCGATCCAGGAAGTGTATTAACGATCATTGGAATATTGCGGAAGTCCTTCATTTGCTTCATGTTGGTGCTGCCGTCAACCTCGCCAACACCCTCCCCCTCCCCGCCATTCGGTTCTAACGGTCACACAGAAACCACTGGTGCGCTGTATTTTCTCTGTACACACTGGTTATCGTTAGAATCGCGTTCGCTAACTGTTAAAGCGTTGACTTGCAGCGTGTACGATGTTAATGACACAAAGCCATGATGACCAAGCTTCCCATCAATACAATGTTTTACAACTGTACAACAAAGCATTCCATCAATACAATGTTTTACAACTGTACAACAAAGCATTCCATCAATACAATGTTTTACAAAGGTACAACAAAGATTCCCATCAATACAATGTTTACAATTGTACAACAAAGCATTCCATCAATACAATGTTTTACAAAGGTACAACAAAGATTCCCATCAATACAATGATTTACAACTGTACCACAAAGCATTCCGTCAATACAATGTTTTACAAAGGTACAACAAAGATTCCCATCAATACAATGTTTTACAATTGTACAACAATGCATCCCATCAATACAATGATTTACAAATGTACAACAAAGCATTCCATCAATACAATGTTTTACAATTGTACAACAAAGATTCCCATCAATACAATGTTTACAATTGTACAACAGAGCATTCCATCAATACAATGTTTTACAAAGCTACAACAAAGATTCCCATCAATACAATATTTTACAATTGTACAACAAAGCATTCCATCAATACAGTGTTTACAAAGGTACAACAAAGATTCCCATCAATACAATGTTTACAATTGTACAACAAAGATTCCCATCAATACAATCTTTTACGAACGTGTAATGGAACAGCCACTCATACGACTGTGTAGTTTTTATATAAGAATGGAATCTTTCTTCAGAGTTATTCTATGTACATTACTGACCAGCACCATGGTCCTTTATGGAAATTTTGTGTGAACCACATTCAGATCGTTTAACGAAATGTTACCAGATACCAAACAGCGATGTAACGGTACTTCAATCAAACCTAATCAACCGATACAAAAGGTCAAGATAGAAGTTATTTTCTGAAATCAAATAAGCCTGTGATCTAATATTGCTCTTTTCAATGTTTGAACATTTGGGGGGAAAAAATCAAATTGCGTGCTATTACCTGAGCATTTCTTTCAAAATGAGACGTGTTTTTGCCCTGATCCCCCCTTTTGTTGTTGTTTTTACATATTTGCTATTACCTCCAACAGGATATCAGATATTTTATTCGTCCTGGAGCAATTTGGCCTCAATGAGTAAATAAACATGGCGTCCATCCTTGCGATATTGGATTGTTTTTCCGAATTATCCTGGTACCTTCCCCAGATATTCCAGAAACCAGAGCGTCCCTCCTCTTGAAGAAGAGGATATTGGAAATGTGACTTGGAGACGAATTCGATGCTTTCATTCACTTTCGCACACATTGTACGCCCCAATAACAGGCACCATTTCCAGTCTGTTCTCTACAAAATGGACGGTTCAATTTAGAGTCGCTGAGGTTATTTGTCGTGAATGATTATAACGGGATATATCTGGGTATTGTTCAGAATATTTTCAGAACTTTCATTTGAGTGATTAACGAATCGGTACTTCAGGGTAATAGGGGTCGGTGAGGTGTTACCGTTAGCGACACCGGAACTGACGAGATTTCAGGAACTGCAGGTCAACGAAATTTTAACGGTAGGGACATCGGGACGGACGATATTTCAGGGGGTCAACGAAACTGCGGGTCAACAAAATTGTAACATGACCGACCTAGGAACTGACGATATTTCAAGTTGAAAGGGTCAGAACTGTCGGGGTTTCTTGGCAAACGGGTTTTAGTAAGATTTCCTAGAATGATATGGCCTGATTCAACAAAGGTTTGCGGGAAACTGCGCCACATCTGGTTTCTAAAATATAGTACGGGTAACCATTGAATTTGGTAGAGTATAGAAAATAGAGTTCCTATACGATACCTTGGTAAAGAGCATGAGACGGATGCGGTATCTTTCAAGTCATTAGAAGGGTGTGAGACCAAAGAGATATAATGTACCTCGAAATAATTCGTAATATTCGATAACAGTAATATGATCCAAAATCCCAAAGAAAACGCGTGGATGTTCGTGTGAAAATTAGAAAATTGTATACTGTAGTGTTCCTTATATGGGATGACATTATCTTTACCTGGAGTTCATCACTCTTCTCTGCTGCCCATAAAGCCTTTGGGAATCAGCTGCAATTCTTCTTTCATTGGCATCCTAAAAGTTGAGGAGATGAAGAATGATGGCATTCTTCAGTGGATATACAAGTTCTTTATTCTGCTGTAGCGACGTTTCGACATAGATTCTTATCATGTCTTTGTCAAGCAAGTGGTACATGAGAAGATATTTTGTGTCATATATCTACATGAGATAGTTGGACAATACATAAGGGATGATGTGAAAATGAATTGTTTACACGATACATGAAATGCTAGAAAATCTTATACTGTGCAAAGTATGTTCCCCTTTAGTGAGTGTGTGAGTGAGTTTAGTTTTAAGCCGCACTCAGGAATATTCCAGCGGTCTGTAAATAATCGAGTCTGGACCAGACAATCCAGTGACCAACAACATGAGCATCGATCTGCGCAATTGGGAACCGATGACATATGTCAACCAAGTCAGCGAGCCTGTCCACCCGATCCCGTTAGTCGCCTCGTACGACAAGCACAGTCACCTTTTATAGCAAGCATGGGTTGCTGAAGGCCTATTCTACCCCGGGTGGACCTTCACGGTCTGTTCCCCTTTAAGTACTAGAAACTGTTGATCACAGAAGTCAATCCGCTTTCGTTCTCATTACCGTTTGACGTTTGTCAGCATTCTGGTATCGTGTAAATGCCGAGGCATGCATCCCTCCAGGTTTCCCTCCCACACCAACCTGACACGCCGCGATATAAGAGTATCACAGTTCAAAGTTGCCGTCAACCAAACCGATTTTCCCATTTATTAGTGAGCCGTAAACGTCGGACATAAACACCTCATCGAGTATCTTGACCAGCTGACACGTAAATCTACTACTGGAAGCATTGACACCCAATAAACAGCTCATAATTTTATAACAAGATCACTTGATTGAGATTGAAATATCAGATATTTCAGAGGCAATGTCTAGCCTGGGTACCTCGATATGCACTCACCACGTCCTGTTTGCGATCGTTAATCATCTCTAACTGAAAGTTATGGCTCCGTCTGCATCTTTCGGATAAACATCAGTAGCGTTATCCAAGACCCGGCATTGGATGCAGCCACGTTTGTCACAGATCCTGACTCTGTTTCACAGCCACGGAGGTAGCTTAATGTACAGATGATCCGATAAACTCAGCAACAGCGGCAGTTCAGTTAGCGGACTAGCGACCACAGGGGGCGATACATCTATCCTGTTGTTATCAAGTGGCACCGCTCATGTTGTCATGGCGATAGATTCAAGTGTCGATGATAAAATCAGAACTGTACGAAGCTTGAGCCACGGGACACCACACTCACTACACATGTAGATATCAGTGGCCTCCATGTTGGTTTGTCAAAATCAGGGCAGTTGGTCCAACATTTTTCGAGAAGAGGTTGTTACCTTCACACCCCGACACCCTATACCCCTTGGTTTGAATTCTTCTTCAGAAACCCATGTTTGTCGTAAAAGGCCTCTAACGGTGATGAGACTCAATGACTTTCTTGAGACACGTCATCGTATTCAAGTTGCCCAGTTAGATGCTCATGATGTCAGTCACTGGAGTGTCCTGTCGGGTCTCGATTATATACAACCTTCGTGACATCGGTAGAATACTGCTTGGCATTGGAGCTTTAATGAAAGTCGAACCTTCCCTTAAACCTGCACGAACATTTACTGACTATTTTCAAAACACACATATAAATTTCATTTCCTGAAATAGAATTAATTTTGTTCAAAATTCCAATCACATGTCTGTATTTTGCGGTCTATTTGATTGACAGATAGTATCTGGAGTGCCAATTCCACACCAAATAGTTTGTCCGGGGGAATTATTTGCTCATCATGCGATGTTATTCCCTCTTTTCAAACGTTTAGTGTCATTTACAAAATCGATTAAAACTCAAGAAAACCGAGTTCATTGGAAGAATATTATTCTAATGAAGTTCAAAGAACATAATCTTCAAAAACTATCGCTTTCCGTTCAACTCCTAGCCTCTACTTAACATTTTGATTTTGTAATTTCGAGGACATTTTTGTTAATAACGTCAGTACAAGATAGCAGTGGTGAGAATGTCTTTATGGAATGATCACGTGGTAGGAAACAGGCCAGGCTTTATTAAACCTGTAAAACATCAGTCTGTAGGAAAAAAGGACTAGTTATAAGGGAATGAAAACACCAATTCATCACGGACTGTGAAGCCCACGATAGTCTCAACCAACCTCGGCGACACAATTCGCCTTATAGAGTCGTCTCCCTTTGACGTGCTTTCAATCAAGAGTTCGACGTCTAGATTCCCCTCCACTTTGTCACCATAATCCCCTCGTTTGTGGGTTTCTCCATAGTGTAACGCCTGCATCACTGGGGCTTTTCTTTTCACATAAATCTGACAGTCCATGATCTAAATGAATTTCTGCATCAGTTTGGGATTTCAAGACATGAAGCTGACACAATGCGATGCGACTGAACTACTATTCAAAGTTGTGTTAGCACTTAACTCGTTCAGTTATTAAGCACTTCGGTGAGTGAGTTTAGTTTTATACCACATTCAGCAATATTTTAGACATATGGCTATGGTCTGTAAATAATCAGGTTTAGGCCAGACAAACCAGGGATCAACAGCATGAACACCGATCTACGCAATTAGGATACGATGACGTGTGAACCCGGTCAGCGATCAGTTCTCACCCGTATCTTCACGGCTGAGATACACCCGCATCGCAATTAATACCGTCACCGTTTCTCTGTGACCCTTTTACTGCAGTTACACACTGGGAGTTCTCATAGGAAATCTTATGTCATTCCAGCGGAGACATCATTCCAGATGTCCAAGGTTACCATCTGATCGTGGTCAATGGATACATTAGTCATGCGTGTACATGGATGCTCATCCTATGCTTTTGATATCAGTGAGTGAGACCGTGCACTGATGATGGCACTGCATGGCCTTCCCATAATACGCCTACACGAGAATCAACCTTGTTGAGAAGACCTTGAACAATGTCACCCAAGCAGTATTTGATGACCTTGGTCCTAAGAGCAGGACGTTTTGAAGTGTGTTGTGTGGGAATTGTTGAGGAGGCATCTGGGAGTGAGTGTGAGTGAGTTTAGTTTTACGTCGCACTTAGCAATATTCCAGCTATATGGCGACGGTCTGTAAATAATCGAGTCTGGACCAGACAGTCCAGTGATCAAGAACATGAGCATCGATCTGCGCAATTGGGAACCGATGACATGTGTCAACCAAGACAGCTAGTCTGACCACCCGATCCCGTTAGTCGCCTCTTACGACAAGCATAGTCACCTTCTATGGCAAGCATGGGTTGCTGAAGGCCTATTCTACCCCGGGACCTTCACGGGTCAGGAGGCATCTGGCCTAACCAATGTGACCCAACCTATTTTTTTTTTAAGTGTAATGTATCGGAGGTGTTGAGAAGACATCTGAACTACTTTGAACAATATTGTCCAACCCATATTTGATCCCCAAGGAGATATGCACAGAAAGACTTAAGGGTAGGACGTCTTGAAGAGTACTATATCGGAATTGTTGACAAGACATCTGAACTACCTTCCACAATGCTATCCAACCCATATAAGATTATTTCACAAATTCAGATATGGGTAGTCTTGAAATGTACCGTATCTTCATTGATTCCACTACATCTATTTAATTGTAATGTGTTCCACTAACAAACATTGAAGTGTTTGTGTGATGGCCATTTAGTTCTCGGGACATGACTCCCACTGATACCTTTACGTGAAATGTCCAGGGTCGACATACTTGATGGAAGAGGTTGATGAAACCGAGGCTCATCCCATTTGTCACACCAACAACGTGACTATGAGCCTGCAACAACCCATGGATTAAACACTTATTAGACGGAGGTATAAGTCTTGTCGATAATTCAAAATGACATCCTGTCAATAGCGAGCGGGACAACACGTGCGTGTGAGATGTTGACGGAGTCCATCGTGTACATTCACAGTGTTTATGCTCTAAATCAGTATATCTGCCACCTCTATGATGATGCGTCGAAACTGCAGGCCCACTGCTTTAAACTGATCTAATTTCCACTACAAAGTTGCGAGCCCAGAGTCAGAAAACTGTGACTGCGGGTTCGCATCCCACTTTATGGTTCTATGTATATCAAGACTATACCCGATAATTAACGGGGTAAATGACTTCTTACTTCCAGCACGAAACAGTACCAGTCCATTTAGCACTACTAAACGTTTACACGAAGTTCTAGGAGTTTAATTGGTGGTGGGATTGTCTAGTGTTCTCTCGTCCCACAGAAGATCCAGGTTCGATTCCCCATACAGGCCAAACAAGGGAAGCCCATATCTGGTGTCCCCAGTCGTGATATTGCTAAACGTGGCTTGAATCTAAACTAACTCTTGGAGAATCTGGCATAAGTTTTACGAGAGAGGCATAACTCTGCCACGCCTCGTGAACCAGCATAATACCTCCATGACAAGCTTAAGACTTAGTGCGAAACGTCACAATTCTGAAGAAAGACACGTTGTGCTCCACGTCCCCCTGTGTCCAGCGTTCGAAATAATTGCCGGCCCGGAGGCCCAGCGCCGGATGTTATTGCAGAGGACCGGCACTTTCAAATATTTGCAGGCCGTGTGGCCTTAAGTAAATTATCTGTCATTTTTTTTTCAACCAGAAAATTTCCCATATTTTTTATCAACGTTCGAGAACCATCCATCATTCATTATGTTACAATACCTCTGCTAGCTGATGTTTTTAGAAACAGTGTGAAACTGTACAGTGTAGTCTATTTCGTTTTTATTGGGTTGACTTACGAAAATGGAACTGCACATTTCATCCAAGGCCTGTAGATTTTACAACCCTGATGTTTAATCGGCCAATTAAAGTATTGCAAACACTGCCTGTGTCTCTACAGTCTTACAACAAGAAGGATGACCAGGTTGGGTGAACGTGTATTGAAAGCAGTGTATAAAACACAGGCTTACCTCCAATGGGTCTTCACTGCATTGCAAACCAAGAGAGTAACTGAACGTAACTGAAAACTGAATAGTGTGTGATTGAGTGTGTGTCTCTTTTAGCAATAACCCAGGGATGTCATGGGGTGCACCAGATATGGGCTTCACTCATTGTACCCAGGTTTGGTAATGATATTGTGTCTTGAAAATTGAAGACCCTTGCAGGCTATGATTATATCTATAGAACCACCGCTGTTACCGTCAGCAGTTTGTAGAAAGTAATCTACTGCTTGGAATTATGTGCAAATAGATCGGTTCTGAGAACACAAACGATTAATTTGTACACACATGAGTTCCCAACATGTTTGAAATGTACTTCGTGGTGACTTACCACCATTAAATCTGAAGTCATTGGGATATTTTCAAGTGAAAATGAGATAGTATGTAAAAAGACAGCCTTTGAAGGGGATTTAGAAGTGATACACATAAAGACAAGAGTTTTGTGGATGACAACTTCTGTATTGTGAAGGGCCCGGCGTTACGGAGTATGTTCTTACTTCTCCATCGTCGTGAACCTTCACAATAAAGAAGTAGTCATCCAAAAAAACCTCTTGTCTTTATTTAATTAGACAAATCAAACAATAAATATGATTTCTTCCTTGAGTGGCATATAGAAGCTGGTGTGATGAAGGGTGACACTTTTTGTGGATAGACAACTTATTTTATTGCAGTGGGTGCGACGTTTGGGCGTAGATCCTCACACCGAAACCTAACACCGTTATCAAGCAAATGATACACAACATATGCAAAATGAGAATATAAACATGGAGGGTATTAGAGTTTTAACAAAGGGGCGAGGTTCATGTACAGTATGTTGACATGAGGAATGATTGAAGTCAGTAGACAAAGGTTGGGTTACACTTGATTTGGCTTGATTAGCTGATCGTAATCCGTTGGGGTATAAAACGTTGATATTGATAAACATGACAGCCCCTCAGTTAATAGCATCCAGCTGTAATTTCCACAGCTGTAAAAGACTAAGCAGTAAAAAACACTGATGTGGGTGTATGGTTAGTGATATTTTTCAACAGATACGTGGCGCGGTTTTACCCTTACACTGAACGCGAGAGAGTGTTACGGGAATGGCTCCGATATTTACAGAATGTCATTGTTTGGTGTTGGTGTTGTTCGCCATCCCGCCACAGATAACCACCACCATTGATTGTCAATACCCTGTGTGAGCAGATGCTTAAACGCGGGCAGGTCGATGAGTGTTAATGAAGCTGTGAAGGACGATGTAACTGCACACGCCGATCACATGATCACATGACAGTTAAACATACGCCTTATCGATGTATCGAACGTCCCTTTTTACTCACGGTTGTCCCTCTTTGTAAGTGATGTAAAAATAGGCTGGGAAGTACCTAACGATGTAGTCTCTAGATCCGGTTATATTTGTCCCTGTATTAACACCGTCTGTTAATATGTCGTCCTGGGGAGGGGTTTGGGGGATAGAGCCATTTAGGTCGGGACTCTGAGATATGTATTATATAAGATACTATTAGTAAGCAGATACATTAAAATAACTACTTACTAAAACTAATCAAATTTGTTTCTTTGTGTTATTTCTGAAATTGTAAACAGTGCTATCTTCCTGTCAGTGTGAGCATTGTTCATGTAGCGATTCCATGTTTGAAAACATATAAGGGAAAGATATAACCGAAGGGAAAGATAGAACGCTTAGAACTGAAAGATTGTAATAGTTATACCCCAGTAGTACCGTTGTACCTCCAAGAGTCTCCTGTCAATTACTGAATACACTGGAGTGGTGTAGATTACGATTCCATATAGCACACTAAACACTTTACAGATCAGCATACACTTTGTGAATCGTAGAAACGTAACTAATAATTTTGCCTGCCAATAATACCTTGAACATGTTATATTTTCAGAATTCAGATCTGAACAGCTATCTAAATTGAAAAATATAGTCTTGAAGAAGATTGAAAAAAGGGCGTTGAAGCACTCAAGCTTTGCAAATATATGCCATGATTTTAATGGATACAGTTTTGCTCAGTTTGGCTAATTCCATGATAATGAAATAAACACCATAATAGGCTTTTTCACGCTCCGTAACACCATGTAATGTTTTATAATGGATTGGAGATAATTATAAAATTTTCAGATATTTATTTTGCCAAGTCAATTCCCTACTGGTGACATCAAAAACGTTGTAGTTCTCTATTACTGCCTGGATTTTTTACGATTTGAGCATATTATTAAGATGTTTATTTTTTTGGTTAAAGAGTGTTTACGGCTATATAGCTCGAGACGATTCATTTGTGATTCTGAACTGAACTTTCTTTACAGCTGTTAGCTTTCTCCAGAGCCTTACCAGCTCCCACGTGCATTTTTTCCTGTTCCCTCAAGAATATCACGTGATCATCTTCAACTTCGTCTATGTCGGTCGCATGAGCACCCGCGGTGATAATGTCGTTAAATGTTTCATATTCTCATCATGTCTGTCCCCAAGGCATCTTCAAACCCTCTCTACATCTAGTTATTTCAGTTTTCAAATACACGTAATCAAATAACTATCGGTCGAAAACAGCTATTGCAATTGTATAGGAACATTGTAATATACGGTTAGTATTCCCACTGTTTGATGTCGATTCAATCTGTTAAATCTACGTTATCTTCACCAAGTTCCGGTCGTGTATAGATTGCACGATTTGACATATCAGAGATTGATACTGTTTGTGTATGGTTTCACGTCAGTGGCTGTTGACGACCAGTGTGTCCTATCGTGTTAGGAATACGTCTCTGATAATGCGTTCGGAGCCCAGTCGTTCATCTCGAAGTAAATGATGAGCTGGGGAATTTTTGATCGCTCCATGATGTCGTACATTTGAGAGAAAAGTCATATTGAATTTGAATCTATAAAGGTGTTCATGTATTGACATTAACTATCCTTACAGGCTATTATCAGGTTTGTTCAATTGCATATGACTAAAGACACTATGTCAGTGACCATACCTGAATGGTCGATTCTTGCAACGACAATGAACATATGCGGAGTTTGTACTTGAATGTGTACAACCCTTCGTTTTTTTCTTCCCATCCGTAGTTTAACTGAATACCTACTACTAGGAACTTTAAACATCTTTAGAGAAAAACTCTATGCATCAATACCAGTTCCGTAATTATTGTACATCTTTGCTCCATGTAAAGCCAAATGTACGATTTCTTCTGTTGTCAACAAGCATAATTATTTGTTTCCAGTTATGATAAAACGTGGCCTGCCCTAACGGGGCCCTAACTTCAGCGATGTGTCATAAAGAAACGTTGACGATATAAATTGTGATACAAATGTATCTCACCCGTGAAGATCCGGGTTGGAAGTGGTCTTGGGCAACCCATGCGTGGCGTAGGAGGCGACTAACTGGGTGGGGTGGTCAGACTCACTGACTTGGTTGGCACATGTCATCGTATTCCAATTGCGTCTATCGATGCTCATGATGTTGATCACTGGGTTACCTGGTCCAGACTCTATTATTTAGCACATCGAGGCCATATTGCTGAGCGCGCCGTTAAACAACGAACCAACCGACCAGTCACCTTAAGAGCCACGATTGGCACAACAACAATGAAGTGGTTGAAGTGGTCTAAAACTGCCACTGAAACAATATGCCCTGATAAATATGATGCTAGACATGTGGGGAATCGATCGCGGGCCTTCGTCCAGATGAGCGAAAGCCTTGAGAACTAGGCCACCTGTACACTTTACTGAAGGTATCTCGCCTACCGAATGAACGGTTACCGTGAAATGTCCGTTAAGTGCCCCCTTGATTGGGATTTGGTATATTGTTTGAAAAGATGACAGCTTCGCTGTTCAGAGTGTTCTTAACATGGCAATACTATATCATTGAGAGTCGTTGTGTATCTTGGGCAGTTGACGAGGACATATTTCATTACACGGAGGCCCACAAAGCTTGGATGTCATATCGTGTGCTTTAAAGTGTTCTCGATGTGTCATGGGAATTAAGCCAACTAATTTGTATTTACCTTCTGGGTCCCGCATTTGTTCGTATAGCCGCCATTGATCAGATGAGCCCTTGGATCTTCACGATGACACCCACAGGTATGACTGGGTATATTGACAACGTGCTTCAACGATGGCAAGGGGTGTGCTGAAGATACTGTTCAACACTTGTAAACAATCGTACTTTCCCAGTTTGAATTCAGGGATGTACCTACTTTGCTTCAGAGAGTTTGGAATAGTTGGACTTTGAACAGGAGTTTAGTCAAGTAGGGGTGTGTAAGCGCTTATCCCTAATGACATATTATAGTTTATCTGACTATATTTTACATCAACCAGTTCCCCAGCAAAGCAGGTGGACTCTGGAATCCATGCAAGTCCAATCCAATGAGGATTGGAGAAGTCAGAGAGCCTAATACACACACACACACACACACACACACACACACACAATCATACAACACACACGCAAACAAACAACACACAACACACATACATCACACATACAACACACACGCAAAGAACGCACAACACACACAAACACACAACACGCGCACGAACACACACACACACACACACACACACACATACACTAATCACTTGATTTAATACCATATCCTAACGGCCTTGTCACGACTTACGCCATCAGAGACTGATTTTGCCAGCCCTAGATTGGGTTTATATTCAATCCTCGATGACATGCCCGAGCTACCTGCGAACAGTTTGATTATTTGTGGTAGTAATGTCCGTCATGTAGTATGTGCTTAGAACATGTTCCTTGAGCATAGAGTTCATCTCTGTTTAAGTGAAATTTATTCTATCACGTGTAACTGCTGGGCACAACAAGGCTCTCTTGTTTGATATAAAGCAGAACGACCATATATAGTACATGTATGAGAATAGAAATCTGATTGCATAAATGGAGGAACATTTTCATATCGGGTTATGTTCCCTGCCAGGGTAAACCAAATGTGAGTGGGCTTTAATGCAGGCAATTAACAACCTTCTAGCAAGGTCAACAAAATTGTTGACCTACCCCGGTCATGTCCAGTACATACACTCGCTGAATCGTACAGAGTTAACACAGTTATTGCCATAGCGTTCATCACCTAAAGTCCCTTCTGACTCATTGGGAAACAGTACGATCGCCTTTGTTCTGCGTCTAATGTTTTCATGAGACAGGTCAATGTTATTCATCGTATACACGATTCAGTGGTTACACTCCTAATGTAAGCTCTCATTTATAGAACTGCAAGTAATGATGTGTAGATTGTCTCTATTAGCCGTCATTATGGAAATGTACGACAGCTTCCTGACTATGAACGTACTTTGTTTTATGCTAGACTCGTGACTGGGCAGCAAATAGACCACTGAAGCTTTTCAAATAAAGCAACAAAGCAACGACGCAATGACACTACTGCGTTGTTGGACACGCGTACATCACCAACGCCTATGTTGTTGAACTTCTGTTCTTAGTTCCGTGCAGTTCAGTTTAACGGTTCACGACCTTGATCGTCCTCTTCCCATACAGAGTTACCGGCTTTGGGCCCTTCCTATAAGTCTATTGTGGTAAACCCTGAGCATGCGTGCAAGAAGCAGCAAAGTGTGTCAACTCTCCTGCAAGCCTTGTGCGTTATATAGTCTTTATGGTTACCTCGACTCCCTATTTTTCATTACAAAATCACTCGCAAGTGTTGTGCGTTTAATATTTTCCCATATCAGTCTTGTTAAGTTAAACTAATATCTGTTTATATTTACATGGGACAACGATATCTTATAACAGTGACAGAAAGATAGGTATGACCTTGTACTCAATATTCGTGCTCTTCTTTTACAGACCGAGCACAAACCGGACATCATGGTGTGCCAGTGGAACGCCTCCAACCAGCTGGAGAGCTTCGGTTACTGCTACTGGGACATCCACGGCTGGTTCAGCCTCATCATCTGCATCTACGGAGTCATCACCAACATCATCAACATCATGGTCCTTACCAAGAAGTCAATGTTGAACTCGATCAACCTCATCTTAACAGGCATAGCAGTGTCGGACCTCGTCACCATGCTGTCGTATATCCCCTTTGCTATCCACTTCTACCTAATGAACGACCTGACTGTCACACCCCAGCGTTACTCCTACGGCTGGATCGTCTTTATGGCCGTCCACATCAACCTCACCCTCACCACTCACACGGTGTCCATCTGGCTGGCTGTCATCATGGCAATTCTAAGGTACATTTTCGTCCGACCAACTTCTAGAGGATCCAAAACTCTGGACAACCATTCTACGTTCCTTGTTATCATATTCTCGTACATAGGTTCCGCGGTTCTGATTATTCCTAACTGCATTACGACGGGGATCAATGAGACATTCAGCCCAAAATTTAACGCGTCTCTGTACAGACTCAACCCCCCAGCCATAGGCAAGAACGATACGGATGTGATGGCGCTGGTGAATTTCTGGCTTTATCCTGTTGCCGGGAAGATGATTCCAATAGTATTGATATCCATATTTGGCGGTCTTTTACTTCACACGCTACGGGAGACGGACAAGAGAGGTCGAAGACTCAAGGGCGGTAATTACGGTTCACAACACAAGGCTCATAGACGTACAACGATAATGCTACTGGCAGTCATAGTCATGTATATTTTGTCAGAGGTGCCACAAGCTATTCTCGTTATTCTCAGCGCATGCGTGGACGGATTCTTCGTCAAGGTCTACGCACCCCTTAGTGACCTGATAGATTCTGTTGCTCTTATTAACAGCGCCGTGAACTTCGTCATGTACTGCACAATGAGCACTCAGTTCAGGCGTTGCCTCATGGAAATGATCCACCAGTGGCTGCACCTGATACGGGAGAAGAGTAAAGTGGCTTGGCCAAACAAGGAATCAACGGAGCCAACGTTCGTATGAAACATGCTATCTCAGGACCTAGGGCAGACTCTTAATCAATAACGAGTCCGTGTGCACGAATAATCTTGTCCACCGGGGCCCCGCCTGGTATTGCATGTGCCTATATGAGATACAGCGCTAGTCCAGTGTAAATATCATCAATGCCACGGCCATGGGTCGTGGTGTTTGTACATACAGTCGTTATCACTGTGATAGATATACATGTGTTGTTGGTCGTAAAGCAACCAAAAATACAGTGTGTGAATAGTCGAGGTTCGTGTAAACATTGTAATTATGTGTTTTTCTGAAATGCATGTGTGATTTGTGCCCATGAACACGGAAATACCCCTACACACAGATGCATCCACACACATTCATACACACGACGTACCCGTCAGAGCATAGCTTTGTTGTCAATCAATGTCCAGTGTCTATACCAGGGTGAAAAGCCGGTTCTGCATAATCCTACAGTCAGTGTATGCAATTAACGTCTGTTTTCACTTGATGTTATCATCTGTCATCCACGTGGTGTATTGGTGCCATCTGTCATCCACGTGGTGTATTGGTGCCATCTGTCATCCACGTGGTGTATTGGAGTCATCTATGACACACGTGGTATATTGGTTTCATCTGTCATCCACGTGGTGTACTGGTGTCGTCAGTCACACACGTGCTATATTGGCGCCATCTATCATGTACGTGGTGTATTGGTGTCATCCGTGACAGACGTAGTATATGTGTATCATCCGTGACATACGTGGTGTATTGGTGTCATCCGTGACAGATATAGTATATCTGTATCATCTGTTACACATGGTATATTGGTGTCATCTGTCACACACGTGGTATATTGGTGTCATCTGTCACAGACGTGGTATATTGGTGTCATCTGTCACACGTTATAAACAGTACAATGTATAATCATGACTATCCACATTTGACAGTTAAACACCCGTGATCTATACATCGTTACCTAATATATGTAAAATGCACGTGGTCTGTACACACGCCACATATGGATCTCACAGTTTCCACATATACACAAACGTGATTTCAACGCACAGATTACGCGTGTGCTCTATACCAGGTAATTTGTTCCAGGTATCTTACCCACATGATGTGTCATGTAACCTACTACAGTAGGTATGGTCATCCCCAACTGACGAATGTAACAAACTGTATATATGTTCGTTATAACTGTAATTATTCCTAAGTTTGAGTCCAATACTACAAATGTCTGCACCAATTCCTAGAATTTTAATGTAAATATAGCCTTGTAATGGGTCGGGTGGGGTTTATTTTAAATATCACACGTGACGGCATGGTATACGAAGGGCTGTGTTGTTGCATGTTCTGTTGCGGACTCTCACATTCCAATGTAAGTTTTGTGATCATAGCAGTTCAGAATTGATGACACGGGGGGACCATTATCGTGACTTGGTATGTGTGTTTCTGGTGGTATTGCTGGGTGGATAGTGTGTTGTTCGGTGGTTAACAGAAGTTGGGATATCAATATGTTTTATAGTTCTGTTAACTTTGAAAACGTTTACCAAAGCGGTTGGGAGTGTTCAAAGGAGGTTGCAAAGGTGTCAAAGCGGTGGGGGCAAACTGAGGATGTTGAAAGGAGGTTGAGAAGGTGTCGTACGGGATGACAGGGTAGGGCCCATATGTAGGAAGGATCTTGAAAGCTAGCGACGCTTAAAACCTACTTAATCACAACATGAAACCCATAGCTCAGTCCCTGAACCTTTAAGAAACTTCGAGAATCTACAAGAAATAACACATTACGGTAGGCAACATCGGAAGCTGATAATTAGCAGGAATGTTGAAGAAGTGAATACTGGCATTATTCCTGCAGTGCAGGTGCTCGGAACTGTTGTTCATTAGAATGACGACCTGACATGAAAGAATATCCAAAGTGTGTTAAAACAAGCCTAAAGTCCCTAAGTTGGATCATTTTCCCTGTCCCTCAACTCTGTCTTCCATGCAAACATAGCAAGTCTAGATTTTCCACAGAGAGCAATTCGTCTCACTGGGATCCTTCTCAATTAAAAATGCAGAGCTTGTTTTTATCAAAGGTACATATACTGCAGAGAAAAAATAAGGGATCACATTTCAAGGTTTCTTCTTAAGCAATGTGATACACAGCTTTTGAACACCTGGGGAAACAAGAGCAACACTGGTGCTTTCACATGATCCCTTATTTTTTACCCTCAGTGTAGCTTCAGAACCTAAGCGTTAATCTAAGAAAACAAGTTTACCATGTTGGACACACATGTTGCCTTTGTAATCAATATAGTCAGTTGTATTTCCTTATTCACAAAATATGCCCTAATTCTTCTTTCTGAATCACAATGAGTGTTTGTTTGACGAAGAAGATCGAACATCTAAGTCAATATAAAGTACTACGATCTATCAATAACTCCTCGGTACATTTCAGCTTTGAGAAGTATGGATTCTCGTCTTATGTACCGATGCATACATCCCGAGTTACCAAGTGTTACAAATATCATGCATGAAATCTTCAAACACAATAAACAACCAATTGTTTAAATACTATAAAGAAGAGCTGAAAATAGACGATACTTTAATCTGACATGGTTAACAATTCTTAATCAAGGAAATAATTGAATGGTCATTAATTTCTTTCAATAGGCCTTATCCATATCAATCAATATCAGATGGAAATATGTCTAATTTGTATCAACGATGGGATGAATTATGAAAACCGAGCGGCAAAAGAAAGTGTTCTGTGTTATAGTATCAGAATGGAAGAACTGTTAATTAACGTATTTGGGCCGGGCCGGGTAATGATGTGTAAAAATGCATTAGATTGCCAATGATTACGTTCGGAAATTAATTTCCACTCACATAACCATATTTAAAATGGTACTTTTTTCATTTCACGATACCTGTCATCAGCTGTGTGTAATATTAAGAATTTTTGCAATATTTAAATGATTTAAATCCCTCATATTCGGAAAGTATAAAACGCGTTGAAGCGTTTTGAATGCTTACTAACAAGCGGTACAATTAAATTATTTTTAAACGAAGCCAAACTGAGATATTTTCGATTATTAATGAAACATATCAGTTCAACTATTAGCTTTAGTTTCTTTTTATCTTCACTGTATAATTAATTTCTCTCAACAATAATCTGAATGTGTAATACCATTCATATTCTTTTCTCGATGAGAGGTTTGGTACTTTGAAGTGGACAATAAATGAATATTGCATACTAGAATTTCAAAGTTTTTGTGTTAGTGTAGGTATTAATGAAAAGTTATCAGCAAGCTTCAGTCTGAACCAGCATCACATCATTACTGAGCTAAAGATGCTACATGTACATTTGAGACGGGTTCGTTTTTACAGTTTTGCCGTTGGATATTATATAATTGCCAGTTCAAGCTAATATTACTACAGGGCGCCATATCTAAATGCAATTCGGACATATTATTTTCCCTTTCTTACTGTAGTTTTTAATTAATGCATCCTAATTTTAGCTCTCTCCCGGCATCCTGCTTAGTGTAATCCTCGCTCGGGTGCTTACTTCAGCTATTGTTTCGCTCACTTCTTCCAGTGACTCTGAGTCCTCCCAGGAGGGATTGCTGTCGTAGTGATCACACGGCCCTGTCAGGAGTTGGTGACAGTCACGGTGACTCGGTGCGAGTGCATTACATGCCTGTCGACGATGTTGTAATGACGCAGAATCTTTCGTTGTCGACATTTATTCTCTGTAACTAAGGAATGGACGACTTGTGTCTTAATTAGAACCGAGAAGAATGATTACCTTGCGCAGTGGAAAGGTCGATCTTGTACGTGCATTGTGCTAACAATACATGTTTCAGGCAGATGGTCTTGCTGTGTGGAGCCGGTCACGTGATAAACATGTTCCGCGCAATGCGTGTCTATTTGTGAAATTCTTCATACTCATCGAAATTGAAGGTTTGTGGAAAACTTCTTCTTTCGAAGTGTGTGTCGTACTCCACGGTGGGCCTTCCCATAATGCATATATACAACCAATACTCATATCGTCAACTATATCACACATACATGTATGTGATTTGTATTCATGGGTGTAACAATCGTGTTATGTACTTATATCGTCCTGTTTGTATATATTGCTCACTACTGAAAGTAATTGTTTTACACTGAAAATGTCACTAGTTGAAATGTGATCATTGTTATGATTATTATAATATCATATTTGTCGTATGCGTGTCATCAGGGAAGATATATAACAGCTGATATGCCTACCTTCCACAGATATATCCATGTATGTCAGGAGACTTATGTCCCTGTCAGGTGGGATTGACAATCTGCCTTGGTACAATAAAAATTCATGAGTGCAAACTCGACATTAACGGAAGCGCTCGTAAAATGTCATCATCAAAGTATATTCTACAGTTACAACCTCAAACGTCTCTCAAAGACGTCATAGAAAGATTGGAACTCTATATATGGATTTTAGTCGATATAATATTGCAATATGTATATGTCTCACGGCCTGTGTATAGTCTGTAGATGTATGAAATAAATCTGTGGAACGTGTCTCCCTCAAACATACCTGAAGTTGATATTTCAAATCTCACAAAAATACTTTGCTAAGAAATGTACACATTTTTCTCAGCCTGTGTCAAAGACCCCTTGTAAGGTAAGAATGACAGGTATGTTTAAGAGAGAAATACATTCAGTCGATATATCTTCTTTGAGCTTAGCTGTCACGTGACTAATGGCAATACAATAGTCGTGTTTATAGTCGTCATGTATCAAGGAGATGGACGTTGTAAATAAAATACCGGCATGAGGACGTAACAACCCCGAGTGTTTTCTTTCTTAAACTCTTATTTTAATCTTCAGTATTCACGAATCAAAAATGCTGCATAGATTGCAGAATAGCCTCGTTTCTTGTCTACTGGGTTCCGTCGTATTGAGCAACTTAGTGCGATAACCAGTCCAGAAGTTTTAGATTGATTCATTTGACTGGATGTTTCGTTTCCCGTTTACTGGGTTCCGTCCTGTTGCGGAACTTGCGACAACCGGTCCAAAATGTTTAGACGAATTCGTTTAACTGGACACATGAATATTAATCAGAATGATTTGACACGTCGAAGCACGTGTATATTGCAACACTACGCTCCTTCTAATCCTTGCAAACATGGCTTACAGCGTGCTCTGTCGTACAGCGAGCTCTGTCAAACGGATATTGGAAATCTTGGAAATCTCAAAACGAGGCTCTGCCGCTTGAAACCTTTCGCGGTCTGGTACGGAATTGATAATATATCAGTCGCATCGTACGTTACAGAACTTCACTGAATATGCGCAAAAAACACACAGCAGGTGTAACCAGTGAGGCAGATGCATTGTTAATCATTTTACGACCTCATCAAACAGGAGCACTCTGTGATTCCTCAGTTGAGGTATTACTGCCTAAACTGCGGCATAAAATATAGAAATACGGTGTAATTAAAGTCTGAAATAAAATTTCATTTGTAAATACCATTTTCTTATGAAACAAGAAATTGGAATTCAGTGTAACCAGAGTTGTTTGTGGTGTCTGTTTTCACTTTCACACGAGAAAATTCGTATCGGCTAAAAAGTAGGTAGTTAATGAGACTCACGTTTCGGAATGGCAGAATAGCTACAACAGCCTCAGTTTACACTGTAAAAGACCAAGGAATAGGACGCTAACATAATACGCCTCAGGGTCGACATTGGGGACATTCTCAGGTTATGTGAACACTAAATATAGGATCGGGATTACTAACCCTCGACTGCTTAAGTGGATTCCTGCGAGAAACTAACCCCCAAATTAATACAGTTTGGAGTTTCACAAGCAGCCTGTTCGTCGGACACGTCGCCCATGTGTGAGACGGTATTGTATCTAATGAGGTAGGACTTGGATCTAGGATCTACGATCTCTCACCATGTTCCTCGACATGACATGGCATTTCTGAAAGACATCACCCGACATCACTTCCCAATGAGCATTTCCCACAGTGCCGTGATATCACGCAAAATTGTTAAGACACATATCCTTGGTACAAACATGATATCATATCCTGCAACATTATTAAGATATAGGTACAAACATGATATCATATTCAGCAACACTGATAAGATAAATAACCTTCATTAGCCTTGGTACAAACATGATATCACATCCTGCAACATTGTTAAGACACATAGCCTTGGTACAAACATGATATTCTATCGTGCAGCATTGTTAAGACACATACCATTAGTACAAACATGATATCACACCTTGTAACATAAAGACATGCCACTGATGCAAACATGATATCACATCTCGTAACATTGTTAAGACACATTGGTGCAAACATGATATCACACACTGCAAAATTGTTGAGACATAGCCTGGTACAAGCATGATATCACACCATGCAAAATACAGAGACATGTAAATCTGAAAACGAATCACTTCCTGGGGATTTGGTAGGCCAGTGATTGTAATTATTGTATTATTATTATTATTATTCTTGTCTCTTTCATTTGAGACATGTGAGTCCTTGTTACCTCCTGATGGGGCCTTGACACATATAACTTACCAACTCATATATTTCTGTTCTTATTGATGACGGTTTGGGTTCTCCGGATTTTTTGGATTGAAACAATTCTTGACGAGATTGTTACAGCGGGCATTAGATGGGCACAGTTATTGTTGATAAACATCTATCACTATAGTGCAAACAAGTAGGCGAACCTCCATTACATTATATGGTTGATTTAAAGTGTCGATGAATAATATCTTCACATGTACCTCTATATATGGTAATCTGATCCTGCTTATGAAGACGATCTCTTCGAATAATATCGTTACACAAGTTACTCCTCTAGCTACTTAAAGCTAGAACTGCCAGATACCACGTCATTCCAACAATCCCGAGTATCACCTAACATAGTGTTCAGAAAGAAAAAAAGGGGCAGTGTGGTAGCCTAGTCGTTAAAACGTTTGCTCGTCACGTCGAAGATCTGGTTCGATTCCCTACATGGGCACAATGTGTGAAGGTCTTTTCCGTGATATTGCTGGACTAATGCTAAAAGCGGCGTAAAAGTAAATTCACTCACTCAGAAAGAAAACGAAAAAGCGTATGGAATGTCAAACGTGCAAAGACACTTTACAGAAGTGATGTCACGGGTGAACTCACGGACAACGAATAACGTCAGTTTCTAAAATTTGCATTCATGTAACATCAGATAACGGCAAGTGACAGTCTTTAACGGCAAGTGAATGTCTTAAATCACGCTTGCAAGAGTCTGTGAATTATGCATTTGATCCATCAATCCCTGTGGGAAATAGAAACCTGCCCTTTGCTCCAGGGGTGATAAGGACGATGTTCTGTTAATCGTGCCTGGGGTGGAGGTGCAAGTACAAGTCACAGTACTTATTGCGGCGTGAAGAGTTGAAGTAATGGGTTGCATTATGTAGGAGATGGTGAGGACGCCTGTCCCTCTCGGGGACGTTTCACTTGTGCTCCTTTTATCCTATTGCATCTACTTCGAGCGAGATCTAACCCCCTATTGAGCATGAAATAATTAATGTCCATCGCTTCTGTGTGGACACATTGTTGCATTCAGTAGTGTGAGTGACTGACTGTGGTGTAAGAGGACTTAGTTACCTCACGGCTTGTTGGGCTAGGAGGCCTCCATGTGGTACAGCTGATGGGCGGTTACTTGTCCTTATTCAAGTTCCCTTGAGTTGATCAGCACGCCTCAAAGGCGTTTCTGCTGTTATTTTGAGGAGGTTCTCTGAGGGTCGCGAGGAGAGTCTAGTGCGGTTAGATAATAGAGAACATGAACGATTGAGGACAGGAGTAGAGACTGGAAGGTGAACATTGATGGATCCGGATTTGACTGATAGCAGAGGGAAGGGACTAGATGGTAGAGACTTGGAGGGCAGATACTGGATCATGTAGATTAAGGGTTCGAAATTAGAGAAAGGATGATGGTGTGTGTGTGTGTGTGTGTGTGTGTGTGTGTGTGTGTGTGGGTGGGTGGGTGGGTGGGTGTGTGTGTGTTCGATAGTAGAGACTGGATTAGGGAGACTGTGAGTTTTAGGTTCGAGACTGCACAATGGAGATTAAGCGTTCTAAAGTGAGTGAGTGAGTTTAGTTTTACGCCGCAGTCAGCAATATTCCAGCTATATGGCGGCGGTCTGTAAATAATCGAGTTTGGACCAGACAATCCAGTGATCAACAACATGAGCATCGATCTGTGCAACTGGGAACCGATGACATGTGTCAACCAAGTCAGCAAGTCTGACCACCCGACCCCGTTAGTCGCCTCTTACGACAAGCATATATATAGTCGCCTTTTATGGCAAGCATGGGTTGCTGAAGGCTTATTCTACCCCGGTACCTTCACGGGTCTGTTCTAGAGTAGGGGAAGGATGATGGCGACTATAATTTCGAGATTAGCGGCTTGAGTGGGGGAGACTAAGGCTTTTAGGGTAGAGACTGGATAATGTAGATAAACGGTTCGAGAGTAGAGAGTGGATGATGGTGACTGGGGGCTCGAGAGTAGCAGCTGGATTATGGAGACTGTACGTTTGAGAATACAAACTAGTATTTCGGGGGTAGAGAATGGATGATTGTGTCTAGTAGTTCAAGAGTAGCGGGTGGATTAGGGAGACTATGAGTTTGCGGGAAGAGACTCGTATTTAATAGGTAAAGAATGTGTGGTAGAAAATAAGGGTTCACGGGAGGGAATACACTGGACATTCGAAGGTGACAATTACGATAAGTATGTTGCATAAACGCAAACTACAAACATTAGCACCAAGGCCATGTGTAATGTTTAATAGGGAAGCTTGTTCCTTGTCTAACGCAGTATTCAACAATATTAAACACATGACAGCGATCCGGACATAAACAGTCTCGACACAGTAACCCAGGAACAGCATTCGTAACTACTCGGGTCATTCCGGCAAGCAGGTTACGGAAAGAGGCGAGTAGTTACGAATGCCAGTAACAGGCATCACGAGCATAGATTTACGAGCATCAACAACCGAGTAGCCAAATCTGACCACTGATCCCGATATAGCCGCTGCTGACAACAGACATAGGTTACCGAAGACAATGAAGTAGACAGGCAGCTTCAGCAAAGCCAGCATCACCTCACCACCTACCCAGAAGAAGGGACCCGTGAAGGTCCTGGGTAGAATAGGCCTTCAGCAACCCATGCTTCCCACAAAAGGCGACTGTGCTTGTAGCAATAAGCGACTAACGGGATCGGATGGTCAGACTTGCTGACTTGGTTGACACATGTCATCGGTTCTCAGATGTGCAGATCCATGCTCATGCTACTGATCACTGGATTGTCTGGTCCAAACTCGATTATTTACAGACTGCCGGAATATTGCTGACTGTGGTGTAAAAGTAAATTCACTACTAAAAGAAGGGAAAATATTATAAATATTATTTTATTCCAGATCTTCAATCTACTAGATGCTTATTATACAAACTTCCAACATTAAATCCGCTTAAATCGCTTTAATACATCTCAAAAGAGCCCACGAGCTGACATTAACTAAAAACAACCTTATAAAAAGTGATGCAATCTTAACCCAAAGTTCTGTAAATCTTCTACTTGTGTTTTTGCTAAGCAGCAATTGCAGTGTTAGATGGATCTATCCTCCAGGGAATCTGTTTTTGTGTGAACAAATTTCAAGGTGTTTTTCTCCCTATCTATTGCTTTAGCTCCGGCTGTAAACGTCGAGAGATCGATCGTGTCAAGAAAGAAAAAAGTCGTCATAGCGGCTTCCTCGTGGTACATCTTCAGGAACATATATTCTTATGACATGGACCATGTTTCATGCAAAACTTAATTGTTATTAAATCTGACAAATCTTTAACACAGCACAACGGCTGACATTGTTGAATTTAGCTGTAACAAATTTATATAGTTCCAAATGTTGAGCTCAATGGAGTCACATATAACGATTGATAATTACCACAGTTAAGCTCAATGGGGCACACATAAAGGTAGATAATTCATGCTGTTGAGCTCAACAGAGTGACATATAACTGTAGAAAATCCATTCTGTTGAATTCAACAGGGTCACACATAACGGTTGACAAGCCACACATTTGTGTAAATCTTCCCTTTCTGTCTTTCTGATGCATGAGGGTATTGGCCCATATTTTACCCTAACAAACACCTACACTCACATACCACAACCACCCCAAATTTCTAGTCTGCATACTCTCTGAATATGTCCCCGGATGCTGAAACTTGGACTGGTTCACATACCCAAAGACGCCTGCGCGTTGTGAACCCAGCCACCTGAGCTGAGCACAGAGCCACGAACCAGTCTCGACACAGCTTTATATTTTTGCCCGAGCCATCAGTTACTGCTATCCTTCTACTTATGACATATAATGTGACGTGTGGTTATAGACGACCATCAGAAACTATTCATCATTAAAGGCAGACCCAAGTCTCCCTCAGTGACTTCCATTCCATGCCATGTGACTGGGAAAGTCAGGCAATACCGAGGGTGAGTCTCTGATACTATTTACCATTGGTAATGTGGCACCAACACATGTAAAAAGTCACGAACAGCTTTAAGGAGGAATTATTCACCGACCACTTGCTGGTCAGATTAATTTAAACATGACTGCAAAACAATACCGAAAAACCATCCAAACCAATCACGTTAATGTTAAACGTCACGCGTGGGGAGAGCCAAACCTCAAGGGTGGCCTTGCGCCACTACGTATTACGTATGATACATAAAGCTAGAATTTACATAGAGCCATGTTCGTAATAGCACTGGTTGATTAATTTTTAAATCTAAGTACACATTTTTTCACCGACGAAAAACTTCATGGCATTATCTAAATGCATTTGATAGAACAGGTTTACAGTACACACAACTGATTGTTCGTAATTATTTAATACACAAGGGTCTTATTATTCAAATCACCGAACCGGTATCAAATCAGATTATCAGTTAGATTTGTTTTCCCAAACAAGCAATTAATAGAGTGCATAAGTTTGACAATTCTCATTCAGGCAAATACGTAAATCACAATAATGACGGTCGCCTGGGTGGACGACAAAATGGACATGTCGCTTTAACTGATCGTGATTAAAGAGAAATCTGGTCATCAGGAGAACCTTATTGAATGTACAAAAGCACGAGAATGCTGGTCATTAGGCGAAGTATTATCTTGTATTAAATCAGCTGTCCTGAAATTCTATTCAGGGGATTAAATTACTTTCAGATTCACTATTTCTACCGTGCGTGTGACGTGACTTCTGGGTCATCAGTACCGTTTATGATGAGATACAAATATGATGAGAATTGCCCACGGTCAAAAGGTCAGTTCCAAAATATCTAGATTTAAGAGGACCAGTAATGATCATGATAACAATCATGTTGACATTCTCAGTCAACTCATTTTCCTGGCTTTGATGAGACACAATCAATTATCTATGACAGCAATACGATAATACCAACTTAGCCACGCCAACACAAACGATATCCACACTGCGCATGCGCAATACGTTTTTGACGTATTCATAGTCTGTCGTGAAAATTCATGTTTGCTTAAGCCAAAACTGATTAAAAGTTCAGCCACGAATAGGCGAGGACTTGAGACTAGGATTAAATGAGGGAATGTGGTCGTGTGTCCCGCACTCAGACATACAGATGGAGCTAGTATCTTGCAGTGGTAGGACGTATGAGGGACTAATGATTGTCGTGTCGACCAAACACATGGACTGTTATTACTTATCATAAGACATTAGCAGTGAACTTTCGACATATTCAGAGGATGTATGGTTCACCTTTCTGCATAGCAGACTGATGCAGAGACTTGCACAAGTCTCTATGGTAATAAGGGGTGGTGGGAGAGTCTTGTGGTTAAAACGTCAGCTAGTCACACTGAAGACCCGGATTCGATCCCTACATGAGTACAATGTAGTGGAAGCCAATTTCTGGTGTCTCCCGTCGTGGTATTGCTGGAATATTGCAAAAAGCGGCGTTAAACCATACATACTCGCTGTAAAGTAATCGATAATGGTTTAACAGATAATATCTAAAAGGATATGAATATAAATATCACATTGTCCCGCAAACAGACTTGCCTATTTGATGGAAAATTACTATCTACTCATTACCGTAGCATTTCGTAGAGTCTTGCAGCATGCCTAACTGACACATGAAACAGATTGTAATAAACGTCTATGGAGCTGTACTATTTCCAGGACTTGTTGAACCGATACCACGGGATTCCTCCGCCGAGAGATGCTGATTATTACAGCCTCGGTACAGGTGGAAGTTGTGATCGGAGCACAACGCTGAAGCCATGCAATCTGACGCCACATCTGAAATGAAAATAGTCCATTATTGCAAACATTCTTGTCCGGGGGGACACCAGAAATGGGCTCTACACATTGCAATATGGGTGAAATCGAACCCGGGCCTTCGGTGTGACGAAGGAACGCTTAAACCATCCCAAACATAACATGATATGTTTCATATATATATGCTAGGAAAATATGATTTTATTGAATAGACCTGAGAAACCAGCAGTGTATCAAATTCATTTGACATAATTGGGCGCTGAGTCTGCTTTGTGAATTAGGAACTAATCCCAGAGTCGAGACAAGGTCCAATGAGTCACTGAAGAAGAATGAGAAAATGCAGTCTTCGTGTATATAATCAATGCAATAACATTGAAAAACTAGCAAAGTCGACCCTCTTAATTCTCTAGAGACACAAAGTCCATACACATTCTGAATATCATTGCATTAATGTGAATATACATGTACATGTGTATACTCGAACGTTGACTGAACTAAAGAAATTGTCGTACTGGCGATACGGCAGTGTCGCGTACAGCCACATGTAGGTGACTGTCATGCTCCCGAAAGCTTTCTCCTAAATACATCTCTGACTTCATAATTGACAGTTCCGCTTAAGACAATGTGCCTCTGAGGACATAAAGACCATCACACTTATATTTCAATTTGTCCGCCTGGCATTTTTCCAAATGTTCATTGTTAAAGTAGTAACTATGCTGGGAATCCAAACAAATGGTCTCTGGTGGCCATAGATTAGAATTTGTACTTCTTCGTAAAAGTGTTTAACGTCCTGCACTCCTGCATCCCATTTGAATTTATTGCCATGTGTTGGTTTTGTATTTCTTAAAACGCTGTAGCAAGGCGAATGTAATTTCGTTTGTTCTTGAGTTTGTACTATTGTTGTTTCCAGTGATTGCCGATTGGGGTTTTTGTCACCAATGATGCGCGATGCCTTCCCATACTTTCACAAATAAATGGAATATTCACATCTCCCAACTCGGTGGCACGTATTGTTTGAAAGCTCGGTTGGTCAGTCTAAGCGACGTGGTTGATGGCATGGAGTCGCAACCTGTTCGCAGGGATTGTTGACTCACCCTAGCTCTCCTCTTAACCCTTAAATTCCACCATTCCATCCTAAATAATATCACCATACCATCCCATCTCAAAGTATATCTCACCCTAACTCCCCGCTTCACCTTACACCCTCCTCACTCTAAATCTCACCCTACACCCCCTGTTCATTCTACATCTCACCGTACCCTCCCCTCCTCACCCTACCTCACCTCCACACTTTACCTCCCCTCCTCATCCGAAATCTCACCCTGCACCCTGCACCCTGCATCCAAGTGTGGGTTGGGTGTGTGTGTGTGTGTGTGTGGGGGGGGGGGGGGGGAGGAGAGGGGAAGGAGGCTGTGGGCACAGCCAATATCGGCTTACTAATCTTAAACCCGTGAAGGTCCGGGTTAGAATATTGGCCTTCAGAATATTGGCCTGTCTTGAGAGACGACTAACGAATCATTGGTTCCTACTTGCATTCCTACTTGATAGTGCATCAGTTGAGAATTTATATATAGTCTGAACGAACAGAGACGTGTACAGTTGATTACGTAAATCTCGCTTTCACGTGCAGATAGTTCCTGATTATCTGCCATGTATATTTCATGGCAATTCACCATTGGGAACTATTACCTCTGTTGAAAGACATCGACCTGTTAAAATTTCCCGAAGTCATGCATTCTCACAGGTGGTAGTATCAGATTTGCGGGACATGGAAAAGAATATTTTACGCCCGCTTTAAATGCAGTGTTTCTACTGCTTATTTATCAATTAATCGATAATTTGGTGCTTGCATTCTTCCGTCCCACACCTTATAAATTGCATTTGTTGAAAAACAGAAATGGTAGCAGCAGCAGTAGTCGCAGTAGCAGTACAGTAGTCGCAAAAATACGTATAGTAGCAGTTGTTACAGTACTGTAACTGTTATGTAGTGGTTGTCGTAATAGTGACTGTAACATATGGCAGTGGCGCTGGTCGTATATTTCCAGGCACAAGTGTGCCAATGACCAACGTGAAAGTTCATTTCATTCACTGCATTTCATCCAGTGTGCCGACCGGCCGCAAATGCTTAATCTCCGAGAAGCACCGAGAAAACTGCCTGGTCCGAAGTGAAAAGCCCCACCATTCAGAACTGTTACCGTCATGTAGATTTCTATCACAAGTGAGTTTTGTTACGTGTATGTATAATCTATCCAGACATGATTATACGCACTGATTGGTTTTTATATGAATATTCAAATTGTTATGTCTACAAACTGTAATAAAGTCTTTTGAAACTTGTAAACGTTCGTATATTTTTGTATTGCCATGTCAAATGGAAGTAACTCTACTCTAGTAGTGTTCATAAAAGTTCGTTTCAGTAGTCCTTACGTTTCACTATCCGAACGTTTTTGATGAAAAACAGAAGTGTCCGGATTATCGCGGCCTGACTGCATAGAGGATATTATATGAGTGTCCATGTTGTACTATCTTTACATGATCATTATCTAACACGAGTCTCTCAATGCTGGTATTTCCCGAGCGAGAGCGAGGATATATACCGACATTTAGGCAAGAGTGTCGTAAACATAGTATGTTATGGGCACGGATATAACATTCCGTTTATTACCAAAGTCGTCAAATTGAGGAAAATGAACCCAAATCTGCTTTCAAACACAGCCTGGCTACCCGCCGTCGCCGCATGTAGAACGCAACGTCACAGAAGAAACGTGACGTCACCATGACAAAGTGATATTTTGCCCAAGGGCATCGTATGAAAAATATGACCCCCGATGCAATCGCCCTCATGCGTAATAATAAAGGTTAATCACTGTGCAGTGAGGTATGCTGGTGCTAATCTCTAATATTAGACCAATAGGGAAAGTTATGCTCATTGTTCTTCGAAGTATTTTATAAGCTGATTATCTGACCTAGGCACTGATTATCTGACCTAGGGCAATTATTTCTATTTAACAAAAAAAAAAAACTACAAAAAAACCCAATGAAATTGTACATATTTTGATAATCTTCATCGTTTATAATACATTACGCGCGTATTAAATAGGCATTCTATGGTAGTAGCCCTCGCAGAGTTTATTTAAATAACTACTTTGTAAGGGTGATTAAAACATACATATCACTTCGAGGTGGTTGGAGTTATTGTGTTTACAATTGTCACGTGACACAGGCAGTCACATGATCTTGTGCAGGACGTTGTGAGCCGTAACGGGCGATAAAATCGGATCAGCCCCTACAGAGAATGATTGTAGTGCTACTCTACGTTGTAGCTGTCCTTGTATGTCTGACACTTCCCCCAACTCTCGGGAGAAGTTCCAAGGATGCTACCAAAGGATGCACAGCACCATACACACTACCTGATCTACCTTTCTTCGTTGTTTGGAATGTCCCCTCCGACGTTTGCGAAGCGCACGGGATTAACCTAAACTTGACAACTTATCGAATCGTTACGAACAAGAATGATCAATTCATGGGAGAAAATATGGTTATATTTTACGGATTTGGAGACTGGCCTTCCCTACAGACGTCTTCAAATGGCGGTATCCCACAGGTGAGTTTACCCCATAATTGTCCCGGTAAATGGTGCGTGTCGATATATTTTATGAGCGCTTTATTGGGTTTACTTGGGCGAGTCACATGCACGCATTATTCTTGGTTCTTGCCCCCGTCAGCGTTATATGAATAAGTTCCGACAGTTCACTGATGGTGATAACATGAAAACATGCACATGTCACACGAAAACAAGTTACGATTCTTTCATATGTTGTGAAAATGTCCTGGCCTGAGTTTCACTGATGAATGGGATGCATCAAATATTTCTTCAGTTTAAAGCAAAAGTTATTTATGATACTCCAGTCTTATTACTTGATGACATGTGTTATTAATGTAGGTCATATATTTTGACATTGTTATGTACGTGTTGATTTTATATTCATTATTTCTTTATATTCACTATTCATGTATTCATTTACGTACTTATTTATATAACTTTTATATAATTTATTTAAATATATCTATCTGAGACACGTCAGACGTTGTCCGCTAGGAACACAATGTAACAGCGCTGTATCCCTGAACCTGTGAGAACCAGTAATTTAGGGAGATAGACATGCTCTGTGAGCTTCACCATTACGTGAGTGAGTGAGTTCAGTTTTACGCCACACTCAGCAATGTTACAGCTATATGGCGGCGGTCTGTAAATAATCGAGTCTGGACCAGACAATCCAATGATCAACAACATGAGCATCGATCTGCGCAATTGGGAACTGATGACATGCGTCAACCAAGTCAGCGAGCCTGACCACCCGACCCCGTTAGTCGCCTCTTACGACAAGCTGAGTCGCCTTTTATGGCAAGCATGGGTTGCTGAAGGCCTATTCTACCCCGGGACCTTCACGGGTTTCACCATTACGTACTGGGAGAAACGTCTGAAGGAGCTGATGCGGCGTTTACGACTTCGGGTTCATCTTCACGTGTGAACCTGGTGCAGATATAGTGAATTCGAGTTGTCAATAGGGTAGGTAAGGGAGGTAACTCTTCAAAGCACAGCGCGGTACACAGATCTCACGCTCTGTTGATTCTTCATGGCTAGCGTTGTTGTCGACCTACGTAGAATACTTGTTTTATGATGGCTAACTATCAGTGCAATCGCCAGTGGCTGAAGGGATGGTTTAAATCTTGTTGCAGGTAGCGAGAGTACTGCTAGGCCCCATGGTCCCTGGTATGGTGACCTACCTTCAAATGTTGGAGACACTACGTCCGTTTTCATATTGTATTGGCTCAATCTGAAACCCTATTTTAGGGGTAGCTGCTAGTTGTAATTGATACATGTACTTTGATATACTAGTTGGTGTTACTGTCCTTCCTTCCTTCCTTTTTCAGATTTGTGTATTTATCATGAATTTATAAATATTTTAGTCACGACATAGCTGCAATACATCCCCTCTAAACTTTAATTCACTCACTTACTCTGATGTAGTTCTAATAATTCGGACAGTACCATTCGGAAACCCTACAATCGCCAGATTTGCGGATGCATATTTCAGGAAGGAAACCTACCCGAACACTTCCGAAAGGCGACAGCTGTGACGAACCAGATCATCCCCGATCACAAATATACCGGGTTGGCGGTGATCGACTTCGAATCCTGGAGACCACATCTACCGCTGAATTTTGGCACTTTAGGAAATTACAAGACAAAGTCAGTCGAGCTGGTCAAGAAACAACATCCCACCTGGACAAACACGACACAGATCATGGAGGAGGCTACACGACAGTTCGACATTGCCGCCAGGTAAGTGTCTCCTCATTGCTTGTACACAGGAGGGCATGTTAGGTTGGTTTGAGGTTGCTACGTCTCGCCAGGTTCTTTTCCCTGGTTCGAATCCCAATCCAGAATCAGCCAGCTGCATGCTCGTGGGTTTTACTTAATAGGTAAGCATTTCCGACGCCTGTCATTAACCCTAAGTATTTTGTAGGTTTTGGAGTGAAATCAGGGTGTTGGAAGAGTATGCAGACTCGGAACTTACTTTTCTGCATAAAACTGTCTCTAAATATAACAGTACATGTCAGGTTTGGTTTTAATGTTCTGGCTCCACCATGCTGGAGGTTTTGGCAGGTTGGGCCTTACCGTGCTGACAGGGTTGGGTCAGTGTTGCGTTTTTGGCAGGTTGGACCTTACCGTGCTGACTGGGTTAGGTCAAGGTAGAGGTTTTGGCAGGTTGGGGCCTACGGTGCTGACTTACGTCAGGGTGGAGGTTTTGACAGGTTAGGACCTACTGTGCTGGTTAAGTTAGGTCAAGGTGGAGGTTTGGGCCTTTACCGTGCGCCTTTAGATTATGTGTTTGCCTACTTGGTGTTCAGCATAGCCATGGAAAAGATGTGACAACACCCGGAGTAGTTAAGGTTCGATTTCAGTACGTACAACAAACGACGTAAATTTAACTTTCAGTTTTGTTATAATCCTCGCCTGAATACGGAAAATGGATGTGCATTACAGGAACTTCCTGCAAGGATCTCTTCAACTGGGCCGACAACTCCGTCCGAACGCCCACTGGGGTTACTATGGTTACCCGCGATGCTGGGGGTCGTCAACAACCAATGAATGCTCAAATCCTGGAACATCTAATACGAATGATAAATAGTAAGATGCCAAATATCCCTAATTTAAATGGTTTCGTTTAGACCACAATTTATGACACGTACTCGCAATGTATCGTGATTCTCATTTAATATGACCCGCTTGTTAGCCTTGGTTTTCAGATACGTCGAACTTAAATGTGCTTTAGGTAGCACAAGTCGTATAATCGTGAAAACAGGACATTCAAATTATTCGACACCGACTGAAATTCTAAAATTACAAATTTGAGTGAAAAGAAAAATGCTTAAGAAATGACCACGTTATCATTCATAGGACCGCATCCTCCCTCCCCCTCTCTCTTCACTTGCACACACCAGCAAACACGCACGTACGATACACACACAAAGAATATACCCCATTGGTGATGTTATTGTTAATTTATGACGAAATGCTTCAGCACAGGTTAATTAGAAGACATCACTGTGTGATGAAGTTATATGTAAGCTTACGATGTCCAAATTAGACTAAGCCGTGACTGATGTTATTTATAGGTGAAGAAACTATTTTTGCTGTTTTCGTAAAATGGCGTCAGTTCCGCTTTCGTACTTAATCACCCTGTGGAATATACACACATTACATATCACAGCTACTGGCGCCGATGAAAAAAAAACTCCGACTAGCTGTTGAGTGTGAATCCGTTTATGTTTATTCTGACATCGTGGGGGACAAGTACCTAGTAAACATTGCATGGACATACATATATATGAAGATAATACGTAAATAAATATCACAGATTCATCTGTACCATTTACTAGAAAAGGGGAGACAACTGAGTACATATAAATCATGGTCACATGAACATGCACATTACAATGATAAAAAAAAATAAATGCATTGATAGCATAACTTTCTTATGTTTTCACAAATATGACCTTAATGATTTTGAAACAAACTCATCAACATTGCTTACAATTAATAGCAGAAAATATATTTCACACGTGTAACTTCATAGTCAATAACTGCTCACCCATCTATAAGACGAAGCTACCCAGAGATGCGTGATGACCGACAGTGACCCGTAGTCAGATGACTTTACTGCAAAATGAAACACAAGCAAACATTAAACACAAGAACCTAAGCGCAAGCACACGCAGGAGAATGCCATAGTGTCAATACTCATCACCATAGCGCATAGCAAACACGCTCGACACCCATACTCCAACTCTGCCTCACATCAGCTCTAGGAATGCTGTGAAAACCACGAGACATGATCATGTTAAAGCAGATCACCCAATCAACCAATCAACCAATCAAAATCTTCCGTGTGGACAAAGATTCTCAAACATGAAATGCACGTGACATGCAGATTAACCTGGCCTAACCCGAAGAAAAACAATACTGCTGGCCACGAAACTGTATAACACCAAGAAATAGTTTTGCATGTCTTTATTGACATTATGAATAAAACAAAATATGAAATACAACCTGAAATGTCACTGCTACATACATTATCTTTACCTTGTAGCATGGGGTGGTTGTTCTCTACTAGCACAGGCCTGTACCCCAGGATTTACACCAATCGGAAGACACCAATGCACAGCCGTTACCTGTACGTCAGACAGACGGTGAACGAGACGCTCCGAGTGCAGGCGAAATGGTCCGGGCTCAACACTCCCATCATGCCATACAGTCTGGGTCAAGACAACGGAACAGATTTCTTCAAGAAGGTTAGTGCCGTGGACGTCTGTTTCCTGGAGAATCTGCAGTTTTCATTCTCCCAAATTCACGGAGTAATACTGTTGCCTATGGGACAGGCACAGTGTGGTCACAAGTCAGGTAGATGACGTGAACAGTCATCGTTAGCTAAGGGGTAGTTCTTGTCCGTCAGGATTCTGAGATGGTTCTCGGGAACAGTAATGAGCTCTAAAAGAGCAGGTGATAAGACATTGGACGTTGTACAGATTTCAGCCGTCGGCGAAGTACATACACGATTCTGTTTGGTCATTCAGAGGTATCAAAACACAATAACTACCCCTGAAGGAGATGACTTCACGATCGCACTGAAAACAGATGGTATAGATAAAATGTCCTGTCTCTGTCATTAAAATCATGTGTTTTAGGTTATATATGTTTCCTGAACTTGGTACAGACTGCTTGTAGCCAAGCGTTACACTGACAGGATGTTTACTTCCTGATTTTAGGATGACCTCAAGGTCGCCATCGAGGAACCTGCCGCTATGGGGGCTTCTGGAGTGGTCATCTGGGGAAGTCATAGTTTCTTCAAGACGAAGAATGAATGCCGCATGATGCAGAATGATATCAACAAAGTCCTAGGTCCCTTCGTCAAGAACCTCACCGACTTCACACAGGCATGTGCCAACGAGCTGTGCAACAACCACGGCCGCTGTATCAGGAAGGATTTCGAGGCCACCACACAGAACTTCCTCCGTCTGTACCAGAAGGAGGCCTGTGTGAGGCCCAGGGAGGAGTATGGGGACACAAGGGACAAGAGGTGGACGGTGTTCGGGGACAGGTACCCCAGACTGAAGAAATATGACTATTATGTGTGTAGGTGTCTGCCTGGGTGGTCGGGTGAATATTGTAACAAGGCATAGGGTGGTTGTAAGAGTTCAGTGGGAGATGCGACCACACAACACTTGAGGAATTGGAAATGCACGAGTTAGCTTTGCTTGTGGGACAACATTGTGGTCATCACTTTTTAATTACCTTATATATATTCTGGATGTTGAACACGTGGGAGTTTTGTAATTTACATTGTATTCATATACTAGTATTTTAACACAAATATATTTTTAGATGCTATATTATATACTCATGGAAACAAAAAAGGAAACACATGAAAGTAGAAGTGTTCCTATATTCGTTTCCAGATTTCTTCACAAGGTACGTATTGCACTGTGAGTGAAAATTTGGAAATAAATTAACACTTGTACTTTAATGTGTTGATTTATTTGTTTCCATGAGTATGTATATAATATTTATCTTGGTATTCATGTAAAATCATATTCACATGTTGTGCAATAAGTTCTTGCAAAAGATGAAAGTGAAACATCAGAACCATAATATTCTTCATCTGTTAGATACTACTAAAGTTATTTCATTGACCGTGTCTTATGTAGTTAACATACGGGTATCTTTCCATATTCCCTGCTCCGTGTTTTGAGTACAGTTTATGTATGTACAATCATTTTATACAATTACTTAGTAAATTGCATTTACCTAATGCAATATACATACCTATGGAAGCCACGATCAATGTACAATCACTTAATACAGAGCAATTATTTAATACAATGCATTTACCTGATACAATACATATCTATGGAAGCCACGATCAGTAAGAGTGTTCTGGTGTAGTTTCAGACCCTTCTCTGTTTAATGAACAAAGACTGCCACGTGCTGATGCCAATATACTCGGAACGAGTGTGTCTTGCAGTTGACATGTTTTACTCGTGGGAATCTGAATGATATTTCTTCTTACTCTTAACTTTCACAAAGATAGATTGAGATGATCAAGTATTTATGCGTTCTCACCAGAATAAAGGTATTTATTTTCTTATCTTTCCTTTATTCTTGTTGCATGAGCATCACCGTGTGTGCTTGTGGTTGGTTGGTAGGTTGGTTGATGTCGCCTCCGGTACAAGGATATACCAAAGCAATGGGTCAAGTATACGAACAAATATACGAACACAAGAGGAATGTTTTCCGTATACGTCTGAACAAACCATTGTCAAATGAAATATATCATTAATTTTGGAACAGTTACCGCGATTGTGTATATCTCTATTTTTGTGATGTACGTACTGCCGTCGGGTGGTTGTTTAGGAAATATATACCTGGAGAAAAGGGTTAAGCACTCACAGTGTTACTGGATGTTGGGGACAGCGCATATGATAATACCGCTACGGTCACCAAAGCTACTCACACCACTACTTGCACTACTTGTGCTACTACTGCTGCTGCTGCTGCTGCTGTTGTTGTTGTTACTGCTACTACAACTACTATCACTACCACTACTGTTTCTTTCACCATATTAATACTGACACCAATACTACCACCACATGTGGATAAGGGATGATTGCGGGGTTGAGCAATCACCCACCCTCCTTTTGACAAACTTTACTAAAATATATAGTAGTGTCCACCCCTCCATTTTCAAGACTGTGAAACCCCCATCCCAACCCACCCCGCCCCATCACACTCCTGCTCGAAAAGCTGTATCCGCCCCTGCTTGAAATTATTTGACAAACATTGGGTGATAGACTATACTAAAATATATAGTAGTGTCCACCCCTCCATTTTCAAGACTGTGAAACCCCCACCCCAACCCACCCCGCCCCATCACACTCCTGCCCGAAAAGCTGTATCCGCCCCTGCTTGAAATTATTTGACAAACGTTGGGTGACAGACTATACTAAAATATATAGTAGTGTCCACCCCTCCATTTTCAAGAATGTGCAACCCCCACCCCAACCCACCCCGCCCCATCACACTCCTGCTCGAAAAGCTGTATCCGCCCCTGCTTGAAATTATTTGACAAACGTTGGGTGACAGACTATACTAAAATATATAGTAGTGTCCACCCCTCCATTTTCAAGAATGTGCAACCCCCACCCCAACTCAACCCGCCCCATCACACTCCTGCTCGAAAAGCTGTATCCGCCCCTGCTTGAAATTATTTGACAAACATTGGGTGATAGACTATACTAAAATATATAGTAGTGTCCACCCCTCCATTTTCAAGAATGTGCAACCCCCACCCCAACTCAACCCGCCCCATCACACTCCTGCTCGAAAAGCTGTATCCGCCCCTGCTTGAAATTATTTGACAAACGTTGGGTGACAGACTATAGTCAAATCTACTGGGGTCAAAATGATGCCGATGAATCATAGTGAAACTCCAGATCGGGTCTTGATCAAGCATTCATTTCACCGCAGAATATAATGAAAACATCAAACTCTAGACACAAATGCATAAAGCTGTCTCCAAACTAAAAACACATAACAAACTATCATCACATTTTACGAAGGTAAAGTAGCAGTTAAAGAAAATGCTCAAGGGCATCTTGTACGTATGTGGGGAATCGAACCCGGGTGTTCGGCCTGACGTTTTACAGTAGTAGTCTTTAACGTAGACACATCTGGTATTATCAAAATACGAACATTTGAACAGATAAATAGGTTTCGGGAAAAGCAGATATGGTTCGAAAGTTGGCCTATCCTGTATTAGTTTATAATGGATGCCATTCTACTTTTGTATAAAATGATCTTTTAGAGTACATTTTACTTCATAGACCAGACAATGTCTTGACACGAACTTGGGTTTTCAAAAATATAGGTAAGTCAGAGTTCTTTGAAATACTCGTTATGTGACTTAACCCCGCATTTTATTATGATGGAGTTTGAGGGTGTTATCTAATTGTGTAAGTTGATACAGACATGTGGATAACGTAAATGGATAAGTAACAGTTTCTAGGTCATACCGAAAAGAACTCATTTTCTTAGCAATAGTGACATTAACTGTAAATCGTCTTAACTCCCCGTAGACCTGACATTAGGGGTAAATTGACGGCACCCTATGGAATTCGAGAAGGTACATTGTCACGTTGTCGCAATGTCGCCCTCTCGAAAACAAGCAAAATGAGGCAAAAATTAACCAAACCGCGACAATGCGACAACGCGACATTTCGACCATTTGTCGCGTTGTCGCGATGTCGAGTGTCGCGTTTCGAATAACATTTTCTCTGTTCCTCCAAAGTGCGACACGCGACATAGCGACATTTTTCAAGGTAAAAAAATGTCGCGTTGTCGCATTGTCGCCCTATCTAAGATATGTAAGAATTCACTAAAACGAGACATGCGACAATGCGACATTTCATCAAAATGTCGCGATGTAGCACTGTCGCATGTCACGCTTAACTAAAATATTGACCATGGTATGCATTTAACAAATTGACTAAACCGCGACAATGCGACAAAATATGTGTCACATTTTCACGTTGTCGCCCTTTTCGATTACCGGTGCGCATGTGTAGAAAGTCAATTAATGTACGCATACGCAGAAAATGTTATACTCTATTTCAGACTTCACTGGTCTTTGGTTACCTCCAATGGTTTTCAAGTGAAGTAGAGCTCGAAATGGCATGGGCGTTTTCTTCTTGAACTTAATGAAAATCTTTCTTTGTTGCTCTGTTGTGTAACATACTGCAAATGTATTTAGCCAGTCCAGTGTGTTCTAGCAGCAAAACGAATTATTAGGGCAACTATTCATTGTAATCACGACACACTGTGCCCTTGTCGGTCAAGGCGGGGCAATTTGCTGTGCAGAGTTAGTCTCTTAGTCACACCAGAAAACTATAATCATAAGTTCGAATCCCAGCACCTTACGCATTAATCACTTTGGACATTTCGATGACAGGTTGTGATGACAGGTTGTGAAAAACTAAAATATTGTTAAAATTCAAGCCACATCGACAGAAAGATCAGCTGATGTTCTCGAATGGGACACTATGTTCCATAATGTGGCTCCTGACAGTCTCGTGGTACAGTCCCGCCCGACGCTGATGAATTTGTTCGAGATCTGCCTCTGTTCAGCCAACAGTGGATGGATACCAAGTAGAATGAGAAATCATCCGGCACCTCAAAGACAGTTTAGGTCGGCTTTGAACGTGTTAATGGGAAAACGCCTTACAAATGGACTGTTAGCGGTAGGATATTAGAAACAATGACATCACTTGGTAGAGTTGCGTACACTTGTAGTGCCAGAAACCAGCTTTCTCTCCCTCTCTCCTGTCACTCCGCGACGCTCCACTACACTACGCTCCACTAAGCTCCTCTCACTCTTCCGCCTCTCCACTCCACTCACACAATGTTTATTGGTAGATAGCAAGGTGTTTCATTACAATAATGTATTGTGATGTCCGTTTTCTTTTCTATTTGAATCCTATATTATTAATCCTGCACATGACCTGATTCACAATATACCTCATACTTTTCTCGTACGTATACTATATCCAGCGATACACATGTACTAGTATCGTTCAAACCTACGGCTTCTATATCATAATAATTTTCAGCAAAATGGTCAGTCTGAATACAACCATTCCATTAAGCAACGACACTCAACCACTCTGGACTTCAGGGCTAATGTACGTTCATTTATTAGTTGTTCTGATTTCGATCCCTGGTTATCTGAACCCTTTGAAAATATCGAAAAATAATCATGCTTGTGATATTTTTTTTTAAAATATTCCCCAGTAACTAATATAATTTTGATGAAATGTCGCATTGGTGCATTGTCGCGCGTCGCGTTTTAGTCAATATCTTACAATACATACGTTGGTCAATATTTTAACAAAGCGCGACACGCGACAATACGCATTGTCGCGTGTCGCGTTTTATTACTTACGTCGGAATCCAAAAACTATCACAAGCATAATTAGTTTTATATGCTTTTTAAGAGCTTAAATACCCGTGAATCGAACTCAGATCAATGATAACTGAACGTCGATGTTGCCGTGTTGTGTGTGGGTTGAGAGTGCGTGGTTAATGGAATGGCGCATTCAAACCGTCCATTTTGCTGAAGAATATTATGATTGAGTAGGTGCATGTTTGAAACGATACAAGTACATAAGTATCGCTGGATTTAGTATCCATATGAGAAAAGTATGAGATATATTGTGAATCATCTCATGTGCAGGGTTAATAAGACAGGATTCAAATAGAACTAAAAACAGACATCGCAAGACATTATTGTAATGAAATACCTTACTAATTTGGTAAGCTTCCTAAACCTTGAGAGAGTGGAGCGGTGGAGGAGTGAGGAGTGGTGTGGAGCGAAGCGGAGAGGAGTGGGCTAGGGTAGAGAGGAGTAGAACGCAGCGCCGGAGGAGTGAAGGAGGAGGAGGGGAGAGGAGAGGAGTGGAGCGTCGCAGAGTAGGACGAGGGAGGGAGAGTTGGTTTCTGGCACTTCAAGGGTACGTAACGCTATCAAGCGATTTCATCGTTTCTAATATACCATCCACCAAAAGAAACGCATAGGCGATTTGTATTTTTACAACTCTAGTAATTACCTGTTGTGTTCACACAATCGTCAAAATATGTAACAAAAGTGTTGATAACATGATTTTACACATTTTACTGACTGGCAATAAAAATCCAGATTACTTTCCGAAATTGGCATTCGTTTTGAAGACGTTTCATACGGGTGAGAGCACAACAGAAAGGGCACGTGGGCTGCAGAGGATGTCAGATCAAACTGTACGGAACAGGTTAAAAGAGATTCGCTCAACGTCTTCGCTGTCTAGAAGTATATTCTTTGTTTTATAGACATTACCTTCTTCTAAGCTCATGCACTCATTACTCATGTAAAATTTCATGCACTAAAGTCTATTTAGGGACGAGTTATACATGCTTGAAAATTTTCGCAACAGATTTCTCGTCTATGCGTTTATTTCTTGGGATAGTATATCACAATGACAACAGTCAATTTGTATGGCGTTTTCCCATTATCACGTTCAAAGCCGACCTAAACCTGTCTTTGAGGTGTCGGGTGGTTAAGTGACATCTCATTCTACTGGGTATCCATTCACTGATGGCTGAACAGAGGCAGATCTCGAACAAATTCATCAGCGTTGGACAGGACTGTACCATGAAACTGTGTCAGGAGCCACATTATGGAACATAGTGACCCATTCAAGGACATCAGCTGATGTTTCTGCCGATGTGGTTTGAATTTTAACAATATTTTAGTTTTTCACAACCTGTCATCTTGATATCGGCGAAATGTCCAAAGTGATTAATGTGTATGGTGCTAGGATTCGAACTTATGATTATAGTTATCTGGTGTGACTAAGAGACATTAATCTGTACATCAATGAATGACAAGGCAACCGTGTGTCGTGAATACAATGAAAAGTTGCGCAAATAATTGTCTTGTTGCTAGAACACACTTGACTGGCTAAATACATTTTGCAATGTTATGTAAAACAATAAACCACAAAGAAAGATTTTCATTAAGTTCAAGAAAAGCAGCCCAACTGCCATTTCGAGCACTACTTCATTTTAAAAACCATTAAAAGTAGCAAAAAGACCATTGAAGTGTGAAATAGAGTTAACTTTCCCTACGTATGCGTACTATTATTGACTTTCTATTTGCGCATCAGTAATCGAAAGGAGCGACAACGCGACAATGCGACATTTCAGTATGTCGCATTGTCGCATGTCGTGTTTTAGTAAATGTTTAGTTTTTTTCTTTAGACATCTTAGACAGGGCGACAACGCGACGTAGTGTCGCTATGTCGCACTTTGGAGGAACAGAGAAAATGTTATTCGAAACGCGACACTCGACATCGCGACAACGCGACAAATGGGCGATATGTCGCGGTGTCTCATTGTCGCATTGTCGTGCTTTGGTAAATGTTTGCCTCATTTTGCTTGTTTTTGAGAGGGCGACAACGCGACAATATGGCAACGCGACAATGTCCCATCTCGGATTCCATACTATGGCACCCAGCTGTCAGATTAACAAAGTTAAGTGAACCTTTCCAACATTATTAATATTCTTCGTGCCCCAACATGTCGATGGGTGAAAAGAAAACACTGAGTCGTCCAAGAAGAGTATCTAGAGCTAGATTACTTTCCAATGATTCTTTAAGAGCGAAAACATTGCTTTCTTAGAATTTGAAAATAAATTATAATCGCAAAATTTAGTCTGCTGTTTTTAAGAAAATTAATCGGAAGGATTTGACAAGAACCCCTGACTAAAAAGTACTCCATTTTAGTTTTTAATGTGTTTATTGTAAGCTGCTAACAGTCACAGTCGTCTTTATAATTATCCATCCAACGAATCTTGCAAACATTTCACACTATCTCTTGCACTGTAAATAAAACGTTGTAAGTTTGTCAATTTTAGTATTTTCATTATTGCTTTGACAGTTATAATTATAAGTTGTCAGTTTGAACACCGAGAGTTGTCAGTACGCATGCGCAGCTCTCATGTCCTTCACAGCGAAAGTTGCAGTGAAGGAGGTGCAAGATATCAGGTGCGTCAACGGTCAACGTGAACTGGTAAAGCTGTTATAGTTAGTATATGCAAAACATTTTTACAGTTTTTACAGTTTCTTTTCATTAGATAAATACTGACTACGAATACAGTGTTTTTGATTCTCGCATTGTCCATACAGGCGGATCGCATTGGCGTATAATTAAAATAAACATCTTGATACGCATGGATACATAGTTATCATCTGCACAGCTAGCATTATTACCTTAGCAACACAGGCTCCTAGTATAAGTCTAGATCACTGAGAAATAAAATAATGAAAAGAGTAAGTTTTCCCCTTGCCGAAGTCCGGAATAACTTAGTCTAAAACAATTAAAAGTTTGGTTATGAACCACAACACATGATTTGATGTTGTTGCACATGTTTTAAACTAAACTGGAGGAATCCATCTGTATTATACGTCTATTTTTTTTTCACTTATACCTGTACTCCAAACGTTGTTAAGACCAGTTAAGGTCTACCCGGTGTAGAATAGGCCTTCAGCAATTTAACCCATACTTGGCATAAAAGGTGACTATGCTTAAACTGTCCTAAGAGGCGACTAACGGGATCGGACGGTCAGGCTCGCTGACTTGGTTGAGACGTCATCGGTTCCCAGTTACGCAGATCGATGCTCATGCTGTTGTTCACTAGATCGTCTGGTCCAAACTCGATAATTCACAGACCGCCGCCAAATTGCGGAAATACTGCTGAGTGCGACGTAAACTTAGACTCACGCATTCCTAACGTTATCAAAAGCTTAGTGAAATCAAAGACGTGAATTCATTTGTGAATACACGTCTTTAGTAAAATCAATAAATGCACAGTATATTTTTTCTTTTTGACATCTTGGACAGTTTTTTAGTTTACTTTTAGGTGATGTGAAAGTGTTATCTAGTGTTGACATCATTGAATAATTATTAACTGGTCATTTCCTATACCGTGGTGTTACGCAGACATCATGAAATCAACGCCCATGCTGCTCATCACTGGATTGTCTGGTCCAGAGTCGATTCTTTACAGACTCCCGCAGTAGATCTGGGATATTGCTGAGTGCGGCGCAAAACTAAACTCACTCCCTCGGTATATGATCGTGAATATACGGTGCTACAAACACATCACACGACACTCCTCGTGTCAGTGTCAGTAAAGAAATTCACCACTTGTCAGTGGATAGTTTCACGTTACAAGTTCTTGTTTGTAAACAACGGTCACGGTCACGTGACTCAGGCAGTCACATGATCTGTGCAGGAAGGAGGAAGTTGTGAGCCGCGACAGGCGGTAACCAGATGAGCGTGATGTTACTCTACGTTGTAGCTGTCCTTGTATGTCTGACATTGCCCCCAACTCTCGCGAGAAGTTCCAAGGATGCTGCCAAAGGATGCACGGCACCATACACACTACCTAATCTACCTTTTTTCGTCGTTTGGAATGTCCCTTCCGGGGGATGCGAAGCACACGGGATTAACCTGAACTTGACAACTTATCGAATCGTAACGAACAAGAATGATCAATTCATGGGAGAGAATATGGTTATATTTTATGGATTTGGAGACTGGCCATTTTACAGGGGCAACGCACCCTCAAACGGAGGAATCCCACAGGCGAGTAAACTATAAATAGACTTTCGTATAAAAAATATAATGGGTCACCTAAAGAGATTTTATGAGAGCTTATCTTCTTGTCTTCTTGTTCACAGCGTTTGTTATTCCACGCTGTATGTATGACTGCGGACTGTAGTCAATGGATATTGTTTTATGCCGCTTTTAGCAATATCCGATCTGTGTCAAGGCGGAGAGAGCAGAAGAAATGATATGGGCGTGGAGAACTGCTCCCGGATTTTCGACTCACCAGGCGACCATTTCACAGATAGCACGTCGTTCAGATCGATGTTTATGCTGTTGATCACTGGATTGTCACTCACTGTTAATACCCCTGAAGGTCCGGGGTAGAACTGGCGACAATGCTTGTCGTATGAGGCGACAAACGGGATCGGGGTGGTCAGGTTCGCTGACTTGGTTGACACGTCATCGGTTCCCAGTTGTGCAGATCGATGCTCATGCTGTTGATGACTGGATTGTCTGGACCAGACGCGACATATAGCTGGAATATTGCTGTGTGTGACGTAAAACTCAACTTACTCATGACGTTTCTTTCAGGAAGGAAACCTAACCGAACACTTCCGAAAGGCTGAGGCTGTGACGAACCAGGACATCCCCGACCCGGACTATTCCGGGTTGGCTGTGATCGACTTCGAAGCCTGGAGACCACATCTACCGCTGAATTTTGACAGTCTGAAAATTTACCAGACAAAGTCAGTCGAGCTGGTCAAGAAACAACACCCCACCTGGACAAACACCACACAAATCATGGAGGAGGCTACACGACAGTTCGACATAGCCGCCAGGTAAGTGTCGGTGACGTTTTGGCTCACTGGAAACAGCTTTGTATTGGTCAAAGGGAAGGCAATGTGTGTTTTAATTAAAATAATATTTCCCGTGTATATAATTATATGTTGGGATATATTAAAGTCACCCAAAGGTCAAAGCCGAAGTAATGCGATTCTTTTTCGAGTGAGTAAATTAAAATTAAATTTAACGTCACATCGTTTCTATTTCAGCCATATCGGGACGACCACTGCCTGTCTGCTCTCTTGTTCGAATCTGTCAAACTATGTACAGTATCCGGTTATCGACGGTTTCCTATTTGTAATAAAATGACAAAGAAACACATCTAAACTGCGACCAATATGTCTTCAGTTGAAACACCTCCGTATCCTTTACAGGATCTTCATGCAAGGATCTCTTAAGCTGGGCCGACAACTCCGTCCGAAAGCCTACTGGGGTTTCTATGGTTACCCGCGATGCTGGGGGCCGTCAACAACCAATGAGTGTCCAGTACCCGGGACTTCGACTACGAATGACAAATAGTAAGTTGCCATAGTAACATCATCAAAGACCAGTGCCAGTGTGTCATATCTCGGTATTATTTTTACCATATGCCCTGGACTCAATGGCCACTTTAGGTTTGTTTTCATCATTTACATCACTCTCATCATTAGTCAGCATAGTCTCCCACTCATCAGCCTGACTTCAACATCCAGTCCAATGCTTCTTCTGAATACGGTCGTTGGACTGGCTTGAAGATAAGGTAAGATAAAATATAACTGCATTATCCTTGATGGATGTTTTTTGTTTCAAAAACCGGTCTCTAAAATGAATGCGTAAAAGTTCAAGGAAATGTGCACAATAATTACATGCACAAAATGAATGCCGATGATTCCATGCAGTGAACCACATAAGTAAAGAGGCAGAGTTAGTCTTATACACGATGGCCATTCCAAAACATTTGTAGCAACCCATGATTGCCACAAAAGGTGACGATGCTTAAATTGTCGTAAGAGGCGACTAACGGGATCGGGTGGTCAGGCTCGCTGACTTGACACATGTCATCTGTTCCCATTTGCGCAGATTGATGCTCATGTTGTTGATCACTGGATTGTCTGGTCCAAACTCGATAATTTACAGACCGCCGCCATATAGCTGGAATATTGCTGGGTGTGGCGTAAAACTAAACTCACTCGCTCACTCCAAAACATTTGTTGCATTAACAACACGTGCACTGGGTGGGTATGAAGGACTGTCGAGCAATGTTTGCTTGAACGAGATGTCAAAAGAAAACGGTAGACTGTACATAGATATTTTTTCAGGTGAAACATGTTATTCCGAGGACAACACTTGTAGGTGAGGTTATGTGATAAAGTATTTGAGAATAACGTAACAATGCGATGCCAGCACTAATTGTAAATTTATTCAAACAAGTTTTGATGAAGATGTGATGTAATGTGCCAGGACGGTCATTTTCACAGTCGTCACATTCCAATCATACAATGTGAAACTACGGTCTCGAATGTTTCCATGGAGACACTTGATGAACTTTCGACTTGTTCGTCTGTAGAGTATTTCATAGAAATTCGTTATACTATCATACGTAGGTAATTTGGAGCGGGTTTGTGTACGCTGAGGAAATGTTTTTTTTCTGTTTTCGTAAGAGCTGCACGCATGTGAAGGAAATAATACATTGTGAATACACTATATTTGTTCTTAATCACCATGAGACGTACACACAGTACATGGATACCTTTTTCTTGTAGCATGGGGTGGCTGTTCTCTACTAGCACAGGCCTGTACCCCAGGATTTACACCAGTCGGAATACACCAATACACAGCCGCTACTTGTACATCAGACAGACGGTGAACGAGACGCTCCGAGTTCAGGCGAAATGGTCCGGGCTCAACACTCCAATCATGCCGTACACTCTGAGTCAAGACAACGGAACAGATTTTTTCCAGGCGGTCAGTTAATGTCGGTTTTTTTTAGTAAATAATATCTGCCCCTAAAATATTGAAAATACACTGTCGGGACTTTAATCACATTTTTCACTGGGCAAGTTGAATGGGTGATATCGTATTTACACGACATGTTTCATATCATCAACTGCTTTATGAGGTTCAGACTAGATTATTTTACACGACATCGACATATTTGTTTTATTTATTTTTTTCTATTTTTATTTTAAAAAAAATAATTTTTTTTTGTCGGCTGTCTCACTCCACCTGCCCCCGAGAGGAAACACTCGAACAGCCCTGTCCCCAAGGTGGAAAGATTCTCAATACACAGTTAGCCTTAGGTTTGCCCTATTATCAGGGTTTGGAATCCCTGTTCACCTGTTTATGTTTCTTGGTATCTGTATTATGGCCGTTCCCGTTGGTTTCGTGGTGACCACGGGTAGGATGCATAACTTGGATCTTTATTCTACCCGGAAATGCTTCTCATCTTCAAACAGCACAGCTTGTACAGCTTGACCTGAGCTACTCTACGTTATACATGACCCCGGAGGTCAAATGGCAAAAATGGCAGGTCAAGTTACCTTCAGTAACTAAGGGAGCAGAGAATGTTATAAATGTTGCTTTCAGCCATAAAGTGAGTCTCATTAACCTGTTTAGACAATGACCTACTTTTCAGTCGATCCGAAGCTTCTCGTGTGAAAGTAAAAATTGACACCACAAAGACCTATGATTACACTGGATTCCAATTCCTTGGGTCATTTGAAAATGGTATTTACAAATGAATTTTAATATTAAACTTTAATAAAACCGTATTTCGGCATTTTATGTCGAGGTTTAAGCAGCATGCCTTACCTAAGAAACCACACACTTCTGCTGTTTGATGAGGTCGTAAAATGATTCACAATGTATCTGGCTCACTGGTTACACCTGTTATATGTTTGTGCGCTTTTTCAGTGGAGTTCTGAGACTGATATAGTATAACCTCCGTAACAGACCGCCAAACCTTTCTGGCGGTAGAGCCTCGTTTCCACCGTTTCCAGATTTCCGTTTGACAGAGCTTGCCGTACGACAGAGCACGTTGTACGACGTGTTTGCCAGGATTAGAAGGAGCATAGTACTGCAAAATGCAAGTGCTTCGAAGAATCAAATCATACTGACAAATATTAATGTGTCCAGTTAAATGAATTCGTCATAACCATTTTGGACCGGTTACCGCAAATTACGCAACAGGACGGAACCCAGTCAACAGGAAACGTTTCTGCAAAAGAATGTTTTGACTTGCGTGCGAAGCATGCATGCATGGGAAATATGAAACCATCTGTACCTTCATTCTTAAAGAAATTTAGGACATTGCTGACACTAAGGTGTCAAACAACAGTCTTACCTCGGCTGTTCGGGCATGTTAACAATCAACTGACAAAGGTGCGCCCTTTCACAGTAATAGACCCAACCAACTGCGACACGGTCCCGCAATGCATTAGTATTCACTTGATCAGGTCAAGCTGCACAAGCTGCAATAATGTTCAAAGCATTCGCATTCAAGTGACTGCCCCCTGTTACAGGGCTGTTGTGGACTGGACAAATACAAAAGCGATTGTTGGGAGTAATTAACTATTTGTAGCACGAATAAAGTTATTGCTGTTTTTCTGGTCCAGTGTCGCCCGATGGGCTTCAATCGCTGACTGTGGCGTTATATTCACTCACTCTCTACTTCCAGGAAGATCTCAAGGTCGCCATCGAGGAACCTGCCGCTATGGGGGCTTCTGGGGTGGTCATCTGGGGAAGTTCAGGTTTCTTCCACTCCAGTGATGAATGCCACAAGATGCAGAATGATATCAACAAAGTCCTAGGTCCCTTCGTCAAGAACCTCACCGACTTCACACAGGCATGTGCCAACGAGCTGTGCAACAACCACGGCCGCTGTATCAGGAAGGACTTCGAGGCCACCACACAGAACTTCCTCCGTCTGTACCAGAAGGAGGCCTGTGTGAGGCCCAGTGAGGAGTATGGGGACACAAGGGACAAGAGGTCGACGGTGTTTGGGGACAAGTACCCCAGACTGAAGAAGTATGACTATTATGTGTGTAGGTGTCTGCCCGGTTGGACGGGTGAATATTGTAACCACGCATAGGGTGCTTGTAATCCAAGCCAAGACGAGGGTGGGTACACTTGAGGGTTTTGAAATACACCTTTTGCGGATAATACTCTTTGATATGTTTTTATACTTTCTGAATATGTTATTAATAATAATCATTAATAATGGTTTGCCCACCTCTACTAATGTGATAACAGTTTACTCCTTCCACGGCATGTTGAACAAAATATGAAGTCAGTTAGGGTTGCTTTCTTCCCAGTCCTCGACAATTTATTAACCTGTACATGATTAATACATATCTGTGGACGTTGTCATCTGTAGTAGTTTCTTGATATATACTGGACAAAAATAGTTAGGGATATGTGTAAATTTTGAAATTATGAATAATGATCTTTTTATTCATTGAAAATCTGATGACATATCAACCATAAAAGTGCCAATATCCCTAAATAATTTTGTCCAGTATGTGTGAGGCGAATTATCGGCAGAATCCCGGGAGTATTTCCTTGTAAATCATTCAGTATTAACAATACAGTGACTGACCTGTCTAAGTTTAGAAGACAACAATCTACTGATATGTGACTGGCACACTATCGCAGCCTGCCTCTTCCTTGACTGTGTAGATGTTTAGCCTTCTATAGTCGGTTTTGGTTCAAAAGCGGCATTGGATTGCAATCTAGCCCGAAACATATCAGCGTTTCATTGAGCGTGTTATGTTTATTAGTTTTCGAGATACAGTTTTTCGAGTTGCAATTCATCGGTCCGCTTTTGAGCAAAACGGGCCATATATGCCAGTGAATTATCATATGTTTCCAGGTAAGAAATACAACTGACAGTTTTATTATATTGCGAACGAATGATGACAACGCTAGATGTAGCCATCCAGTATTATTGATCCACCGTGCGTGAGACTTACACGAGCGTGGAGTCTACACTTTTTTTTTAATCAAGAGTGCTTTTTTTTAGTACAGCGATATTTTTTATATTAGCATTTGTATATTGCAAGTGTCTCAACATTCCGGCTTGACGTCCAGGTAGCCCGGCTTTGGGCTTCTTAACGCTCTTGTTCATAGTTTGTACTTAAAGGGTGTAAAAACTAAACAATCCAACTTCATACCTTAGTCCCAAGTTTGTTATCCTTATATGTTGCCTCATAAATAGAAGCTATTTCATTGCCAAGTTACAGGAATGACAAGTGTTTATGGATGGTCAATATATTTATTGTACAACTGCGACGTTTCGGTATAGATATTTATACCGTTTTCCATTCATTCTTGAAAACTGTATAAATACCTATATTGTTGTACAATAAAGAAACTGATCATCCATAAAGACTTGTCATTCCTATGGCTTACAACTTCGAAAATGCCTCTGAAACAGGCCGTAAGTTTCGTCACGCTTACATATGATCTGGTTATGGTTGTTTCAGTTTGATGACTTTTGTCACTGATATATATCATGACATTTACCACTTTTTGACCAAACATTGATATGTCTAATGTTATAACAGGATATGGCACTAATCCATTTTGTTTTTACTATTTTACATTTTGTACTATTGACAATGGACAAACAGCAACTAACAATGAACATATTATTGCCATGTTGCTTATATCTATTACCCATTACGCCATGCTGCTAAAGCTGGGACGGTAACCCGGATACCCGTCAGTTGCACCCGGGTATCTGTCTCAATACCCGGACCCGTTATTACTATTTGACTAATAGATTAAACAATGTAACATATTATTCTATCATGATTGAAAGGTTGTATTGTCTTTGAGGATTTAGACGTAATTTACAGTCACTTGTTTTGAATTAAGGCATTTAAGGCATTGAAAATATAAACAGTTTAGTCTCCGGGCTGAAGAGTACATTGCTATTTCTTGCGAATTTGATGTCAGGAATTAGCATAACGGGTATCTGGGTAGGGTAGGCTAATAGGAGGTGGTGTATTTGGGTAGAGATTTCGGACCCGTCCTAGCCCAGCATTTCTGAATATTAAAGTGCAGAACGTGGTGATAAACCTTAGTTTTTTTTAATACAAGGTACTTGTCCTCGACGTCAAACACCAGGACTACGCCATGGACATATATTCCAGTTCATGATATATATCAATATCACATCCAACCAACACGACGGACTTCAGGATGTCTTTACTTGCTGCACACAGACTAGAAGCCAGGTTCGTAAAAACCGCCATATGGCTACGACTTCCGGTGTCAAGATAACACGGCCTTTTCCCCTCGTAGTGGTCGTCACTTCAGATCCTCATCGTATGACATAGGGTATAGGCTTTCACTCATTTTCCTGTCCTGAAAATGGCAGCATATAGACAAGAGTGGGAATGAGGTTGCTTTGGGTTCGATCAATGGGCTTCTTTCACAGTATCTGGGGAATCAAATCTGTATTCGTCCATCAATGAGACTTAATAACACTGGTTTCATGCGCTTGAAGAGCAATGGAATTTTACCAGAATATATTACACACTTGGATTCAACATCGATTTGATAAGTATTTAATTACATCACAGCTGTCAACGTGGCGTGGGAGTAACGCCTCACACATATATACCACCCGTCGAAAGTGAATGGGGCGGTGGGACCCGTGAAGGCCCCGGTTAGAATAGGTCTTCTGCAACCCATGCTTGCTATAAAAGGCGACTCAGCTTGTCGTTAGAGGCGACTAACGGGATCGGGTGTCGGACTCACGGACTTGGTTGACACGTGTCATCGGTTCCCAACTGCGCAGATCGATGTTTATGCTGTTGGTCACTGGATTGTCTGAGACTCGATTATTTACAGACCGCCTCCATATAGGTGGAATTTTGCTGAGTGCGGCGTAAAACAAAACTCACTGACTTAATGGGCGGCCGGGTAGCCGCGTGGTTAAGTATTGGCTCGTCACGCCGAAAACCCGGGATCTATTCGCCACATGGGCACAATGAATGAAGTCCATTTCTTATGATTGCCCGCCGTGATATTGCTGGAGTATTGCTGAAAGCGGCGTTAAACTATACTCACTCACTCAAAAGACTCCCTTAAAACATTCAATATATGTCATGTTGCGGTTATTGTGCATCTGAACAACTATGTTTTGGTGTAAGGTTTTGTTAAGAATTCGTCAATTTTCACCGAGCTTTATTTTCTATTGAACGCGTGCAAATAATATTTTCAACGTTGCGAATTTGTTTAACAATGCATCAGTTTGCGTGTAAAAAGTACATTTAAACAGAATGTAATATTTTGCAAAATCTAGTTTAGAACGGTTGCCTAAAGTAAGTGACATTTATGCTAGCGAGTCTTTTGACGGGTAGCATAAATAAGATTAGGAATATGACCTAAAGCAGCCTTTGAACTATGATGTACGTTACAATACAATACCCAATGACAGTCAAGCTTCAGCAGTCTCTACGCTTTACCTGCGACCACGTACCCTGTGACCTTACAACAGGTGCTTGTGTGGGAACTCACCTCGACGAGCTTGTAACACTTGCAGCCGTTGCCAAGGCACACGCCGATGTCGTGTTGACAACGAACGGCACAGTCGTTGTGTGTAAGGCAAAAGGGGATGGCGATGACGCAGTTGCAGAAGCCGTTGTGGCAAATGGGGATGCCGCCTATGCAACTACACTCGCTGTGGTGTGAACATGACTTCTTCTGATTATCTGGTGGCGAGAAACAGCATTTAACACATAGGTAGTTATCATTATTCTTGCATAGATGCTATCGTTTTGGTAGGAAGAAACGATATTTCCTGGGAGATGTGCTGCAATGTGATTACCGTATCATCGAATAACGAGACGGTATCTGTCTGACGTTTCTACCGTACGCTCCACTGGTTGCGATCGTTCAAAATATCAAAATACAATTTTACATATGCATGAAATGAAAAGTTGCTAACAGTCGCACATTAGCCCTAGGTATACTTCTGAATGATCCTTAGGGTAAGATACACGGTAATGCATTGACAAGAGGGGCGTATCAAGCCACCCGGTGAGATTACGGGCTGATGCTTACAGGCACACAGCAGTGCATATAAGGTACACAACACTGCAATGAGCACAGAAGCACATTAAACCACTGGTGACATACTGGCTGATCCTTACTGTAAGGTACACAACACTGCACTGAGGACAGAAGCACTTAAGACTGGTACTTACGGTACTGCTCGATATCACCAAGGGTGGTATTTGCTGGCTCAGACTCAGTGGTGTTAGGAACACTTGCTGGAAAAAAAAATAGTTACAACATACGATAACCTTTAGCTCAATATTTCATCTAAAACGTGACCCGTGAAGGTCTCGGGGTAGAATAGGCCTTCAGCAACCCATGTTTGCCATAAAAGGCTTGCTTGTCGTAAGACGTGAGTAACGGGACTGGGTGGTCAGGCTCGCTGACTTGGTTGACACATGTCACCGGTTCCCATTTGCGCAGATCGATACTCATGTTGTTGATAAATGGATTGTCTGGTCCAGACCCGATTGTTTACTGACCGGCGCCATATAGGTGGAATATTGCTGAGTGCGGCGTAAAACCAAATTCACTCACTCACTCACTCATCTAAAACGTAATGAATGAAGACGTGTCCATCACGTCTTTGCGAATGAAATATGTGCTTACATGCTGACAGTAAGGTAAGGCGAATCCCAACACCAAGCCTTTTCTATTCAACTTAGCCATTTCATGTATTTCAAGATGAGACTTTGATGCAGAAAGCAAATAGAAGCGATTAAACTCTCGGCTAACAGCCTGGATCATTTTACGATTCTGCAATGTCGGATAGTATTTAAATTGTCAATCAATCAACCTTTATTTCGTACTGAAGAGGACACAGGCCCCTAGCATGATACATAATCATAATGATGAATTACATAAATAAATATATTTACATTACAAAGATGAAACTTTTGTTTTACAACATTGTATACATTTGTATACAACATTGCACAGTGAATGAACATGGTAAAATTTTACAATATATTTTGACTGTTACGGCTTATAAAAGTAGAGATTTTTATGATGCTTGGATGGATATATTAATACTTTTTTATTTGTATTTACAACGTATTGAGTTATATGATGGACAGATCAGGAGAAAATGATATTAATCTTCAATTTCCCTTAAATTACAAAGTGTACATATTCTATTTTTTTTTTTAACAATTTTTTTACTTGCCACTTTCAATTAACAAACCGTGGGATGAACATCAGAATCTTGATAGAGATCGCCTAAATTTGTTTATATTAACACATACGTATACTTCGTTGAATAGATCTTTGATGAAATTCGTCATTCGCGCAAAAATTAGCACCTCACAAAAACAAGACATGATAGTTAGGTATTCAAACCGAATAGAACACGTAACATGTTGACGTCAGTACGGCTCTACTGTACATACGCCTCAACGACTGCTTGGCAAACACGGATATCCTGGGGAACCGAGTATCATGCCTCTATGGCATACTGGTTTCATAAGATCTCAACCTTTTCTCCAAGACGTACATTTCTCGGGACCAAAAGCCTGCCATAAAAAGTCCTTAACGTTGAAATATCTTTCATGGCTATCTGAAACCTGTCACTCGTTATCAGTTCTCTGTGACCTTACGCCTGCCATGTGTTATCACTTCATTAAGATCTCTAACCTGTCACGTGTTATCACTTCACTCAGAATCTGGAACCTGTCATTGTTATCACTCCTTTCAGATCTCTAATCTGCCATGTGTTATCACTCAATTTAGATCTCTAATCTGCCATGGGTTATCACTTCATTAAGATCTCTAACCTGTCAAGTGTTTTCACTCCACTCAGAATCTGGAACCTGTCATTGTTATCACTCCTTTCAGGTCTCTAATCTGCCATGTGTCATCACCCCATTTAGATGTCTAAATGTCACGTGTTATCACTCCATTTAGATCGCTAACCTGCCAAGTGTTATCAGTCCATTCAGATCTTTAACCTGTCACGTGTTATCTGTCCATTCAGATCTCTAACCTGGCCACGTGTTATCAGTCCATTCAGATCTTTAACCTGTCACGTGTTATCAGTCCATTCAGATCTTTAACCTGTCACGTGTTATCAGTCCATTCAGATCTCTAACCTGCCACGTGTTATCAGTCCATTCAAATCTCTAACCTACCACGTATTATCAGTCAACTCAGACCTATAGTCTGTCACATGTCATCATTCGATTCAGATCTTTAACCTGTCATCAGTCAGTTCTTAAGCCTATCACCTGTTACCACCCACTGACATCTTAAACATGTCAGCTACTTTCCCTGCATCCAGAATTGAAACCTGTCACTTGGTACTCAGCCGTTGAACATTTAAACCTTTCACATGACATCCAAACATGGAAATCTTAAACATGTCACATGGTATCCATGCACTGAAATCTGAAACCTGTCACGATGTACCCAACCACCGCAATGTTGAACATGTCTTGTGTTATCCATGTGTTATCAACCTGACATCCATGTTATCCTAACTGTAATGTTGTCCAAACAATGCACTAATAATAACACTTCGATCAAATCAACAGGCATTACATTCTTACTCACTGCACAAGACTACACACCATATTCCGTGGCAGATTTACCAGGTGCAATACTACAGCTATAGGCGATTTAAAACGACTTACCAGGCAAAGCATGCACAGCCAAGGCAACAAGTAAAAGGGCTGAAATCTGGATGAGAAGTCGTTGATGCATCTTTGTAATAATGGATAATTCTCAGTACTTTTTAAATTTGGAAAAGCAGTTTTCTGTTTCGAAACTCAGAAATCAGTAACAGATTTAGGATGGTCTTGTCAAACCAACGCCTGAAACCAGAAAGTCTCACCCCTTTAATGACCACAGGGTTGACAGGCTTTGTATTTATAGGTTTTCTTGGCGGAATTATACAAGTGAATATACAAATAGCCTCTTATTGGTGGAGACAGGATGATTCATTGCCTCGTCGTACACATGAAGTAACGTGTTTCCACTCACGCCGTCCCAAACGTCACAGCCTCTTTCCCGCTACCAACACCCGTGCAGGTCATGTGATCTCCATATTAGGAACAGGAGTGGCATACATCCCAAAATGGTGCCTTTCAGACTGAATACTCAGGTGTTGGACTGAAAGACGATGGTGCTTTTTATTATCTTGGCATATTAATAAATAACATTTATCGGTATTTGAAAAACAAAAAGCAAACGTCGCGAAATGAATTGAGCGTTTTGTTGACACCTTCCCGAAAACTTCACGATTCAGTGTTGTATTTCTACGTGATAGTAGTGTGGTCGTGGGATGGCCGGGTTTGATTCCACATATGAGTGCAGTAATCACGTATGGTGTGTTCCCATCGTTCTATTGCTGGAATGTTCTTAAAGCTGTGTAAACCAAGTCTATCCTGAGGTTTGGTTCATATCCATATGATTTGGTCTCGCAAAGATTCTAACTTGCTATTTTGATTTCACAAATATACTGAGTCAAAAAAGAAACTGCACAAAATGTAATTTTTAAAAATAATGAATATTTTTTTCTCTGATGATACATCTATGTATCCGAAATGGGATCCCTATCTTTCAACTCCAGAAAAAACGTTCGCAAAACCTATTCGTCGTGCAAATGACGTTAGTGCCAAATCACGGTATGCATGTGCAGTCAATCACGTGATCTTCACATTGGAGTTTTCTTCAATTGCACGTGTTTGCACTGGCCTCAAGAATTGAAAAAACACTTTTAAACCACAGTTCTAACGATATTTTAAATGCCATGATTGTCAAATGTGCAACGTGAACGTGTCGTTGGCATATTGCAAGCAGGAAGATCTGTTGTTGACGTCGCAAGAACAATGGAATGCAGCCGCCGTACTGTATATGATTTGCGAGGTCGTCTGCAACAAACTGGCACCACTTCTGATCGCCCAACAGGGCAATGAACTCTACACTCACTCACACATCACTAGCTAGTATTAGTGTTCAATGACTCATCAAAATTAATAGATTCAGAGACACTGTAAAAGCGTCACTTGACTGGGTCTATGTGTGTGGCGGACAATGATCAAGGGCCATGCAGCTCCTCGGGTAAAATCGCCAAGGGTTCTTCAGGGATCCTCATCCCAGTATCAAGGGGCCCTTCGTCTCTTTGCGGTCATTCAGCTACTACAGAGGTCAATACCCCCTCTCGAAATCCCTTTTACTTGGAACTCAACAGCTGGTATGGAAGGTTTACAATTACTGATAACTGTTAGGCACGTGCGTACCAACTTTGTATAGGAGATAGTGTTAGCTGGAAAAGAATGGTGAAATTAGAGACGTGACAGGTGGCAGGTTAACGATGACCCCTGCCGTGTTCTTGTTGGCAGACACGCACTACAACCATGGTGTCCTCGTGGAGAGTCGAACCCGGACTGATAATTTGAAGAAAATTGTCATTAGTATGACTAGCTACGTTTCTATTGACGATGCAGCACGGAAGTTTCGCTGTTACAGGGGTTACAGTAGAGAGCAAGGGCGATGGTAGAAGGGAGTAGGGGTTGGTGGGGCGTTTGGGTGCTAATGTGGGGTAGTGAACCTCATTATCATTACGAGGCCATTGCTTTCCGAGACAGAATTGCCCCTCTAGATTCCGACAAAATTGGTGCCAATTTAAACTGAATTAAACTGAAAATGCTGAATCATGATTTCCTGTCCGGTAGATGGAATCCTGCCACTGTTCTAAACAGTTATATCAGTATCAGCCCTCTGTGCACTTAATAAAAGCCTCTTTTCTCCCGACATCTGGCCTGTTGGGACACAATCTACCTTCCCACAACTCGCTCATCCAGACGCTTTGAAACTAGCGACGTTTCATTGTATGTCCCTTCTTACAACTTCACCAACCCACCCTCAGTCACCACAATGTTATCTCTATTGTCGCCATCCCACCCCCATCCTACAAATTCCCACTCCATTTTACCCCACATCCCCACCCCACCCAGACGTTAACCCTCACCTATATGTTAAGGACGTATGTACAGATTTATAGCAGGCCGCACCCCTGCGGAACACGTGTGGCGTAGTGACTACGGCACAGCCAGACACCGTATGGACACAGGACTCCATATGTACCAGGCCTGATAAATCAAGGCGATATTTCGATCTTTATAAGTAGTGGAGTGGCGGCCGGGCGTGAATTTGACTGACACAGCAATCGGTCGTATGTATATATGTAGAAAGGTTAAATCGATGTTCGACATCTCGACGTCAGGACCAGGTGCTGTAAATTTACCAGAAACCTTGGAAAACACAATGATTACAGGGACCTGCAGTACGAATCGATAATTCTGATTGTCCTTGTAGGTTGTTTCACAGCAGCAAAGGCGACGTGTTCGCTTCTGTTGCGTAGGAAATCTGCGTATTGGAACAAACTGAACTTCCGGGTACAGAAATGATGCACTTGTAAACTGAATAATTAAATAAAGATATTATAATTATACATCATATAATATGCATATAATTGTGGTTGTTTCGCTGCCGAGTCGTAAGACAACTGCACATTTCGACAAAAGTTTATAGGTGCATTAAATCCACGTCTTAAAGGACGAAAACGTCGTATGTGTTGACGCCGTCGAGGGCGTAGACGATGCTTTTCGGTGTAGTGACCACGAACACTTCAACAAACACCTGTACGAAATTAGGTGAGTCTTTTATCGTGTGAGTATTTAAGTGGAACTTAATTCTTTAATTTCACGCTATCACTACGTGGCCCTAAGAATTCTTAACTTTCATCGTAGACAATGTGTTAAGAATGGGCTTAAGAAGGTCGTAGGGCTACGAACGTTTCGAGAATAGCTAGCCTGGGTCTAGGTTTTCGAAGCTTTCTTAGCGGTAAGATAGTCGTAAGTGTCATGCATTAACATTAACTTACGACTATCTTAGCACTAAGAGAGCTTCGAAAATATAGGCCCTGATGATTCATGATGAAAGTCCATTGTGAAATCACCAGGAAATATGTGAGTTGCATAAACTCGTAACTGCTTATTTCACCGTAACAACATAAGCTGTAGGCATGTGAGCGGGTACATGCTTTGCCTGTATAAGAAATTGTGAATATATGCATTAATGTTTTAGGTATAGTTATACTGATCTTGGCGCACATGCTTCTGTAACGTGTTGCCCTTGGTATGGAGCTGCACATGTACATACGCCAAATCCTGACTCACTCACAATTTTTCGGTTTGTTTGATGAATGTATACTGTACATATCTTGATCATAGTGTTAAATATTGATCGTATGATGGTGAAGGCGTTTTCGGTAATCTGAACATTTTTCAGATATCTTTTCGAAAGGCGTCCAACATCTTGCACAAAACACTTTCTAGATCATACAACATATCATTGTGAAAAACGTGAGACAAACAGTAACATAGTGCACTGGCAGTCGTTTTAAACTAAGACGCTGCTAGCACGGCATGTTCAGGATTCCGGAACAGTTAAACAGGTACTAGTATCGTATAAGCAGATGGCTGCATCCAGTATCTGATGGGAAGGTGCTCGAAAGCTTCATGCGTTGTTTTATGACACTTGCCTGTACATCGTGGGATATTACAAGGCCAGATCTGCTAGAAGTAAGTATAATACATAGGCAAGCACCTCTGTAATGATATCTTATTATTCTATACGTATTATGCAATGTAGGTCATCGGTCCATTGGGGGCGGTGGGGTAGCCTAGTGGTTAAAGCGTTCGCTCGTCACGACGAAGACCCGGGTTCGATTCCCCAAATGGGTACAATGTGTTAGGCCCATCTTCTGGTGTCCCCCGCCGTGATATTGCTGGAATATTGTCAAAAGCGGCGTAAAACCAAACTCACTCACTCACTCATCGGTCCATTGTACATTTCCACAGACGACATGAGTGTTTCTAAATTTTGTAGCATGGAATATACTGTGAGAGTTTGTCATTGTTTCAATATGATGATAACACAATGTCAAACTTTCACTTCATCTACATGACGTGTGCGGGATCTACAACAGGAGTGAGTGAGTTCAGTTTTACGCCGCACTCAGCAATATTCCAGCTATATAGCAGCGGTCTGTAAATAATCGAGTCTGGACCAGACAATCCAGCGATCATCAGCATGAGTATCGATCTGTGCAGTTGGGAACCGATGACATGTGTCAATCAAGTCAGCGAGCCTGACCACTCAAACCCGCTAGTCGCCTCTAACGGCAAGCTTGGTCACCTTTTGTGGCAAGCCAATTCTACCCCGAACCTTCACGGGACTCTATAACAGGAGAATACAGTACGACATCTATTAATATTAACGCTTATAAGATACGGTTCACCACAGACATCCAGTTTAAAGAAGGAATAAGTACATGTATAGGACTATTTCCAAACGTCATTCTTGTTCATGTATATGTTGCAGTCGTGCGACAAATTCCGATATAAATGACACTGGGTAAGAAGCTGCTTTATTTCCCCAAACATAGCCCAGAACAACTTTAGTAAAGTTATTTTTAACTTCGGGTAGCCAAATATTCTTGATATTTACAGCTTCTAAAAATAACATACTACAACCCTTTTTATGATAATTGGGGATATAAATCATACATATTACCTTAAATCAAAACGTGACAAAACTGTCGTGTGCTGAAACATACCGTGGGCATCTTCCACACTCGCCCCTTAGGACATGATCAGGTGACGAAGATTTTACCCTTAAAATTTGCTTAAGTGATAAAAAATTATCTGAAAAATTCTCTATATTCATTCAACCTCCAAATTTCAGTTCTATGTAGTAGTATAGATGTTAAGCTAGAATTAAAAACTACTGACAAACTAGTCTTTGGCGTTTCGTTCTTGGCTCACACGTCCTGGTTTAGTCACAATTGTACAATAGAATCTGCTTTTGGCCGAGATTTCTTATGCTACGGCGTCACCATCGCGCTCAACGTCTCCGTTATCTAAAAGTATCCAATTGGTTGTATAGACATTGTCTTCTTCTAAACCGGTGAAGAAATTCTTGCACTAATGTCTATTTGTGGACGAGTTATACCTGTTTGAAAATATAACATTTTCGTAATATATTTCTCGTTTATGCGTTTCTTTCTGTGGAAAATATAGATACCATTATATCCTCCCGCGGTTTTATCATGATCGCTGTTAGAACTGGTCTTCAGTAACCCATGAGACTAACGGGCATGGTATCCAAATCCACAATTACGATTGTTTATCTTACCTCACACATGAAAGTCGCTTTCTGATTGGCTAAGCGCTATTCTATTATTTTCAATGTACCCCGCTTAAAGGCGATGTGTTATTTTCTATGTACACCGCTGGGAATTCCGAAGTCCTCTGGTGCTTCATGGTAGCACTTCTTTGTCTCGAATACCATTGAAGCACGCGTGAAGCACGGAAATTATCGATGTTTTGCGATTGAAAATCGATGGAAGGGAGATAACTCTAAATCTGTTTACCTTGTGTCATCTGCAGAATGGCGATTCGCCTCGCATTCAACAGAAGTGCTTCAAACAGTTCAAAATTAAAATTGAGGTGTTCGGAAAGATAAATACGTTGTTCACTGGTCCCTCGGGGGTCATTGGCTCATGTACCCTCAAGGTATGCTTATGTTCCCAGATCTTCACTGGTCCGAACTTGGGGAACATAAACATACCTCTAAGGTACATGAGCCCAAGGGACCAGTGAACAACTTATATTATAAACCGCTGGCATATGGATGGAATATTGCGGAGTGTGGCGTTAAAATAAACTCACAATTAATCCCATTTTTTCCACATTAAGTGGTCACTGCAAGAGTGAATGTGTGAATATGGCTTTCAGCGATAATTTCGCAGCAAAGTCTCGGCGCAAGTCAACAGATATATACTCTTGCAGGTCACCCAGTTCTGCTGATGGGTTCTTTTCGTGGTCCATGTCCCTTACACTGAATACAACAACATCGCTTCACTTGTGGAAACTTCTTATAATTCAAGTATGCTGTGCTTCCGGTTCTGTGTAAATAGCGTGGTTTCAACATGCACAGTGAGTCACACACATCACAGCATACCAGACCTACCCTCTCTAAACGGCTTGACGGGTGGAGCTCTGGAAAACTTTCATGGGTGTGGATGTAAATCGCTTGAAATGTGAGGACCCGTTGCTTTCACTGGTGTGTATCTGAGTTGCCCTGGGAGACTCGGTCTGAACCTCCGTGATGGATATGGATAGGAGTCGCTCTGCGAGGTCTTACACAGTCACTCAGACCCAGACTCAAAGAACGACCTGGATGGAAGTGGCTCTGATGTCAGCTTCCGTACTGACCCATATACAATTACCAAGCTAACACGCAGTCAGTGGACCTCAAGAACGAACAGATTCTGAGGATCCAGACTGCTCTCTCAGTGTGGCCTCTAGAGGGTATTCTGTAGCTTTACACGCACATGGGTACTGTGTCAGCATCATACAATAGTACTTTTGAATAAGAAATCTTTCAGAACGGTTTCATATGTCTACACACATTAAGTAACGTTAAGCGAACTTCAAGCCACGGACTGTGAGAACCGTGAGTGTATCTGTGCGATCTCGTCCAGCAAGGCGTCGATAATGTGCCCCCGTCATGATCGACGCCAGAAAGGGACGTCACAAGGGACGTCACAAGGGACGTCACAAGGGACGTCAAGTCACAAGGGACGTCACAAGGGACGTCATACATTATAGACATGATGGGAATCGAACCCGGGTTTTCGAAAGCTTTAACTACACGTCTTCCCCGCTGCCCATTTTGACTGTGCAAAACAAGACACAATTACATCCTGTGATGTTTGAATCGTCTTTGTTTGATGCAGTGACATCAAGTAAAGGGCGTATTTATGTTGTTGTTCTCGAGCACTATGAGAAAGCATATCGTTAAAGCATGGGTTGTTTACGTATAGCAGCATCCATGTATATAGAGGATACTAAACAACCTTCCGTGTAATATCCGTGTAATAAACGAGTTAATGATTTGGTATCAAACGAGCAAAAGCGAGTTTGATACTAAATTTTTAACGAGTTTAATAAAAATGATATATCACGGAAGCGAGTTTAGTATTCTGTTTATTACTCGCCAACATAAATTGACAGAAACTGCCGCGAAATTCCCTACAGTGTGACCACTCTCAGCTTTCCGAGTCAAGCAAGGACTAGTAAAATTGCGACAATGGCATTAGCATTGTGACGTCACAACTTTGAACCATTTTGACGTCATACGTCAAGCGGTATTACACTAGTGCAATATTGCCGTAAAAATATTACACTGCAGTATCTTCACCGAGCGAGTAATGAAGTACACAGTGCAATCCTTTCGTCAATGGATATCAACTGACTGATATTGACTGGTCATCGGATGTTGGGGAATATAATTCCTTCTATCGGCGTTTCTTTCATATCATATGGGTCAAAATAGTCGAGTCTGGACCAGCCAGGCAAGTGACTGACATCATGGGCATCAGTCGGTGCAGTAGGACTATGATAATACACACCTAATCACCGAACAAGCTGACCACTCGATCCTGTTTGTCGCCTCTCACGAACAGTCTAAGTAAACTTATCCTCGGTACTTTTCGTTACACTCCACTACTGAATCTAACAGAACCTTATGGGAGGTCTCGTCAGGTAACCTTTGAGACTGACCAATCAGAACACAGCTTACCAAATCGCGAAAGTGGACATTCGCACATTTGAACTTTTTATCTCGAAAAGTTTCTTACCCGAACGGTTCCGAATGCTATTTAGCGTACGCTCGCTTCCGGGTGATGGACACGGCGTACGCACAACCATGACAACGGTGAGTAAACAGTCGCTGAAAGTAGTGGTTTTGGCAATATTCAAGAATGTCATCAACTAATGGTAACCATGTCAACAGAAACCCCAAAGCGTATATATTGCAGGTAAAAAAACTGTGTTATATGCGGATTTTTGCTTGTGGAGAGATCTGTGTCAGTGACCTTAATATTTTGAAAGTCCCTCCGATCCCTGGCCGTTGTCTGATTGGTTAAATCTATTTAACCGTCTCGCGTTTGAATGGGCGGTCATTGGTCGCTCAAAGGTTACCTGACGCGACCTTCTACTTGGTTTTGTTAGACTCAGTGGTGGAGTGTCACGAAATACACTGAGACTAAGTTTACTTAGACTGCTCTCACGAACAGCAGGTCATGCGGAAGACTAATTCTAACCCGGAATCTTGAAGGGAAGGTGTCATGTGGTACCCACAATCTTCCCACTAGTGCCCAGGGAAAGTCCGAGAACAGAGACTCTATGATTAGCTCCATTACTATTACGTTCTCCTGCACTCAAGATATGTGTTTTGTAGTGAATGACGTGGAGGAACGGATAGTGCTCTTAGGGCGTCGACAGGAAACACGACTGCTCATTAAAGTGACTTGTTAACTGTTAATAGAAACGGCGAAAGACATTACAAAATAATTGTAAATTTTATTCATATAAAAGACATTCAGTCTAAAAATCATCAAGTTTGAAAGTGCATGACATCTTGGTTACGTTTTTGCAGTGTTGACGAGGTCACTTCCGGTTGATGACGTCACTTCTCATCTTTTGGAACCACCATGGGAGATATGCTGTCACTCAGTTCAGTGTCCTGGAAGTTTGAGGTGTGTAAATACAAATTTTATAAATGTAATCACCAGCGCTGTCTCTACAATGGCCTGATACAACATACTTCGAATCCTATCATATTATGTGAAACCCACTCAAAGGGCTGTGGTAGGTGTAGGCGGCATGTATATTTTCTTAACAGAATTTTTCTTCCAGGAATACTCGGAAACAGACCCACCTCGACTAGTTTGTAGCACTTGCAGGCGCTCTCGACACAGATGCCGATACCAGAGTTACAGCGGCTCGCACAGTCCACGTGTGAGGAACACAGAAGGTTGGTGTAAACGCAGTAACACAGGTACTCGTAGCAGACAGGGACTCCCCAGACACAGCTGCAGTGTGCGTGATGCATGCACTCAAATTTGGTGTTCTCTGTGGGTGAAGAAAGACAACAAGTGAAAAAAGGCTCACAACTGTGAGTAAGTGAGTGGATAGGGCTTCACTCTCCTTTTTCCGTTTCAGTTATGTCATGGTGGGTCAGGTTATAGTGAAAGGAAAGCCCACAGTGACGCAACGTTGACATACCTGCTAGTATGTAATCTGACTGTGTAATCAAACTTCCTGCCGTAGATTAGTTTGAGTGAGTGAGTTTAGGCGTCTGTAAAAGCAATTCTACTCTCCTGTGTTCATGGCACTATCAGAAGTATTAGCCCTGACCTTAGTGTTTTTGAGTGATTTTAGTATTACGCCGCAGTATTCCAGCTATATGGCGGCGGTCTGTAAATAATCGAGTCTGGACCAGACAATCCAGTGATCAACTGCATAAGCATTGATCTGCGCAGATGGGAACCGATGACATGTGTCAACCAAGTCAACAAGCTGTCCGCCCGATCCCGTTGGTCGTCTCGTCGGACAAACATCGTCGCCTTTTATTGCAAGCATGGGTTGCTGAAGACTTATTTTACCCCGGATCTTCACGGATCGACTTCACAGAGTTTATCGCGTGTACAACAACAACAATAACAACAACAGCAACAACAATAACAACTACTACTACTACGACGACGACGTTGACGACTACTCACTGTAGGGGTCGATGATACCAGTGACGTTGTCTGTGGTAGACTCGACAGCTACTGACGGCGGAATGGTTCCTGTAATATATACGTATGTAACAGTACTTAGCAAAACAAAACTTTACGCAGTTTTCACATCTTTACATTTTATAAGATCTACCTCTGTCTCTACCTCGCCCAACCAGCGTCTTCTGATGTTCCAAGTACATAGTCTGGTTACTTTTCTACAGCACTTTGTGCTGACACTGCATATGTTACTCTACCACGTATGATGTCACACGTGACATTAGGTTTGTCTTTGATATCCGTCATTAAGGATGTATTTAGGAAATGGAGTATGAACAGAGAGGGGTTGGATTTCTGATCACGTTACCACACAAATACCATTTGAATTCACAAATATTTTCACATACGATACTTTACTGTACCATTCATATCACAACATAACTGAGTTGTATCAAGATATTCTATTTCCTCCGAGGAGTTAATATAGCTAAAACGGTTAATGCTGCAGGCGAGGAAAAGCGACTCACCAGGTTTGACTACGACCAGAAGAAACACAAGCGCCAGTGCTGAAAGCGTAACTGTGGAGTATACTGCCATCGTTCTTCCAAATCCGGCTTGTTTACGAAGACACAAGTGATGTCAATTCTCGTGGCACCTTATCTGCGTGGGACAATCGGCGGTTATCTTCCCGTGGATACAACTGTGAGGTTAATACTACTCCTTTATTTATATGGGTGGCACTCGAGGATTTGAGAGAGAGAAATCCGGGATATCGTAGTCATTACTGCTTTTATTCCTGTAATTTATAGCATTCGTCTCCTGTTTACACACTTCTCAATCCTCACGTCACGTGATACACTTGAACGAGAATGTGGCGGGGTGTTTTATCGGGAGATGGAAAACAACAGAATTAAAAAAAAAACATCAGAAAACTACCCGATCAAAATACAGTTACAACAGAGTTGTATGTAAAATATACTAATATTTTGTGAGTGTATGTTCCTGTTGTGGGTGAAATCTCGGAATTATTTTGAAAAAATATGAATCCTGTTTACTTCGGACAATTAATTGATGAAATCATAATTTAGTGTCAATTTTGGGTCCGAATTACAACTGTATTCGGTAATACATTTTAACTTATCTGTACAAACCTATTAGTCAAACGTGATATATTATAACTTTTTCATTGGTCACGAGAGGGGTATGGGTTATTGAGGTACCCTCGATGTATGTTTATGTTACCTGAGCTCAAAGGGTACCTCAACCCATGGTCCCCGAGGGACCAGTGAACGAGGCATTTATCTTACCGAACACCTCAATGTAAATTTTTGCATGACTGTTTGATCGTATACTTCAGCTAACCTGTGTGAATCAAACTATTCGAGTCGTGCATCTTGCTGTTTTTCCCCGTTGGTATTGTCGTAGTAAAGTCGCCGCGGTGTAATTCCCCTTCTTATTATTCACAGGGACTACATTTGAACGTTTTGTCGAAACTTATTTATTTGGTCAACTGTTTTCCCAGCCATCACTAGATTTTGCAGACGAAACAAGAAAAACAAATTTAGAGTTATCTCCCTTTCATCGATTTCCATTCGCAAAATATCGGTTGTTTAGGTGCATCCATGTTTTGGCATTGCATAAGACAGGATCGCATTATGTAAACCATGAATTTGAAGGCACCCACCCGATTGGTGTGATAGCCAGCTGCATCAGTTTCACCCTAGTGTTCCTGTCACCAGGGGCGGTGGGGTAGCCTAGTGGTTAAAGCGTTCGCTCGTCACGCCGAAGACCCGGGTTCGATTCCCCACATGGGTACAATGTGTGAGGCCCATTTTCTGGTGTCCCCCGCCGTGATATAGCTGGAATATTGCTAAAAGCGGCGTAAAACCAAACTCACTCACTCACTCACTCACTCACTCCTGTCACCAATGAAGCTTATCTTTGCGTTCTTCTACACTGACATTAAATCGTCGTTAGCTTTGATTACAAAACTCATGATGTCTTTCCGCTAAGGAGGTACCAGGCAACACTTAAAACCAAAGATAGACAATACTATATCATGTTTTCATGACCTTGCATTACATGACATTCCGCCATGGTGGACCCAGCACTTAATACCAAAGGTAGACAATGCTATGTTTAGTTCTCGTGACCTTGCATAACTGACATTACCATTCTGCCAAGGAGGTTCGAAGCATCACTTAATACCAAAGACAGACAATGCTACATTTAGTTCTCATGACCTTGTATTACGTGTCATTCTGCTAAGGAGGTTCCAAGCAACACTGAGTGAGTGGGTGAGTGAGTTTAGTTTTACGCTGCACTCAGCAATATTCCGGCTATATGACGGTGGTCTGTAAATAATAAAGTCTGGACCAGACAATCCAGTGATCAACAACATGAGCACCGATCTGTGCAATTGGGAACTGATGACATATGTCAACTAAGTCAGCGAGCCTGACCACCCGATCCCTTTAGTGGCCTCTTACGACAAGCATAGTCGCCTTTTGTGGCAAGCATGGGTTGCTGAAGGCATTTCTACCCCGAGACCTTCACGGGTCCAAGCAACACTGAACACCAAATATAGGCAATAGCATAATACGTTCTCATGGGCTTATATTTCATGTCATTCAGCCTCGGGGGTACCTGGCACTTAATACCAATGGTAGACAATGCTAAAATATGTTCTCATGACCTTGTATTATATATTACGTGTCATTCCGCCTCGGGGGTTAATGGCACTTAATACCAATGGTAGACAATGCTAAAATATGTTCTCATGACCTTGTATTATATATGACGTGTTATTCTGCCAAGGGGGTACCTGGCACTTAATACCAATGGTAGACAATGCTAAAATATGTTCTCATGACCTTGTATTATATATTACGTGTCATTCCGCCTCGGGGGTTAATGGCACTTAATACCAATGGTAGACAATGCTAAAATATGTTCTCATGACCTTGTATTATATATGACGTGTCATTCCGCCTCGGGGGTTAATGGCACTTAATACCAATGGTAGACAATGCTAAAATATGTTCTCATGACCTTGTATTATATATTACGTGTCATTCCGCCTCGGGGGTACCTGGCACTTAATACCAATGGTAGACAATGCTAAAATATGTTCTCATGACCTTGCATTATATATTACGTGTCATTCCGCCTCGGGGGTTAATGGCACTTAATACCAATGGTAGACAATGCTAAAATATGTTCTCATGACCTTGTATTATATATTACGTGTCATTCTGCCTCGGGGGTTAATGGCACTTAATACCAATGGTAGACAATGCTAAAATATGTTCTCATGACCTTGTATTATATATTACGTGTCATTCCGCCTCGGGGGTTAATGGCACTTAATACCAATGGTAGACAATGCTAAAATATGTTCTCATGACCTTGTATTATATATTACGTGTCATTCCGCCTCGGGGGTTAATGGCACTTAATACCAATGGTAGACAATGCTAAAATATGTTCTCATGACCTTGTATTATATATTACGTGTCATTCCGCCTCGGGGGTTAATGGCACTTAATACCAATGGTAGACAATGCTAAAATATGTTCTCATGACCTTGTATTATATATGACGTGTCATTCCGCCTCGGGGGTACCTGGCACTTAATACCAATGGTAGACAATGCTAAAATATGTTCTCATGACCTTGTATTATATATGACGTGTTATTCTGCCAAGGGGGTACCTGGCACTTAATACCAATGGTAGACAATGCTAAAATATGTTCTCATGACCTTGTATTATATATTACGTGTTATTCTGCCAAGGGGGTACCTGGCACTTGATGCCAAAGAAGACAATGCTTTCATATGTTCTCATGTCCTTTATTACATGGCATTCCGCCAAGGGGGTTCCTCACCAAAGATTTACAAGGCTATATTTAGTGTTCATGGCTTTGCAGTACGTATCATTCAGCCAAGGTCCTTGGCAGCACTTAATACCAAAGACAGACAATGCTGTCTTAAGTTCTCATGGCCTTGCATTAGGCGTCGATTTCCAAATTGAAACAACTGCTTAATATAGACATTTTTGCGCAAAAAAGGCAAGTGTAAATCAACAAACAAGAAAGATGTTTTATTTAATCTGACCTTGACTCTTAATCTGTGGTATTAATGAAGGTGGGATAGACGTGGAGTATCCATGTGACGCCTGGTAGCTCCAGCAAGGTGTTCCATATACATGTACCCTGAATGTAAAGTTATCCCATATACCTGGAATGTAAAGGTATCCATATACCTTGAAGGTAAATGTATCCAAATACCTGGAAGGTAAAGGTATTCCATATACCTGGGAGGTAAAGGTATTCCATATACCTGGGAGGTAAAGGTATTCCATATACCTGGAAAGTAACCACAATGTTCTTACCCATTTATGTCCGTAAATGTAACGTAGCTAAGCATTTATAAAAACTCACTATATCTATTCACATTTTTTTTAAAATGGGGGACAATCAATAACTTTCATGTTACAGAAAAAGGTGAATGGCAACACAAGCGATTTTACACAATCCGACCCAACTCCCACTCATAAGATTAGTGATGTTTATTTTGGGATGAAATAATGCTGCCCAACTTCAGTATGAAAAGTTGACTTTTCATTGTTCAAGTTGACCTTAGCGTGAAAAACATATGTTTCTTTGCAAGCATTCTTTCCCCACAGAGGTCGAGTGTTATGTCGTCCTAAATATGACACGTAACCTCTGTGGTAAGAGAATGTACGAACACTAATTAACAGGTTTTAATTGGTCATTATACCTCCAGACTGGTAGCCAAGTAAGGTATTTCTTTGGGTACTTGAATTTACCCTAATTTTCAGTGGCATTCTTTGTTATGTTTTGTATTTCGGTTGCTACCGGCCTTATTTCCTACAACGACCTTGAAGGTACATTCTGTACAGGAACTACATGCGAGATTTATTGAGACTGTGACCGGGCACCTGTCACTGGAGAATGAGACGTGACAGTGGCACAGTGCGCTGTGGGGTACAGTATAGACACAGGACTCCATGCGGACTGTAAATTAAATATCTATTTCTACCCACAGGTTCTATGTATAGCAGAGGTCCTTGAAGGTGACAGAAGAACACTGCTCACTCTTCACATAATTCTGTCAATGCCGACTCAGGTTGTAAGCAAAATTGTAAAAAGTGGAAATTCTAAAATAAACGGTAAATGGTCATGTGTAGGGGTAACCTGTGGACGCATGTCTTTATCTTTTCATTCTTGTGTGTGAATTAATCTATGTAGAAAATTGATGGGTGTCCAAATTGGAACCTGGCGTCTAGTGTTATAGCCATCTTCTTAAAGATGTCGACATCTCTCTCTCTCTCTCTCTCTCTCTCACACACACACACACACACACACACACACACTCACTCACTCACACTCCTTAAATTACAAATATTACGTCTAGTACCCCTGGGACATTTGTCGTTAGCGGGACGCTTGTGTGATCACAGACGTAGCACTAAACAGAGGTGGTTTAAAAATTGTTACACCAAACAGACGTTGTTGACAACGACGTAACAGACGTCAGACGTAGCAGACAGGCGCGACACTAAATAGGAAACTCATATCTTCTTTGAGTGGCATTTTAGAAGTTGGAATCTGTTTTGTACCTGCTCGAAAACAGTACAAGAATCTGTATCGAAACGTCCCACTCACGAAATATAGTTGTCATCCATGAGGTTTGTTTAGCAGAGAAGAAATTCTTGGCAGACATTTTGTGACCTCAGAAAACAAATTCTAAAAGTTTATTGCACTGTAAAAGGTTTACATCGAACTTGAATTTCTCCACTAACTTGAGGAAACCATCTGCAAACCTTATATAGTTGAAATGCTCGAGGATCGTGCATCGAAATGTTGAAAAGCATGTGCAAATGTCGTACATGTGAACAGCTGCGTTTGGGTGTAAAGTTTTGTTAAGAATTCGCCAGTCTTCTCTGAGTTTCGTCATTTCTTGAACTCATTACAAGATGTTTCCAATGTTATGAATTTGTTTTACAATGCATCAGTTCTTGTGTAGACGGTGCCTTTAAACAGTATTGAATATTTACAGAATCTAATTTAGAACAGCTGACTAAAGTAATTGGCTACATTTACACTGGAGAATCTAAACCTTTGATGAGTAGTATATTTAAAGAAGTTTGATCGGAATCTACACCCAAACTGAATAGGTTGTTGGTAGCCATAAGAAATCTGAACAGTTACCTTTTGTTGTTGAAAATATCCGAAGGTCAAGATGTTTTGGGGGTATTTAGTGAAGAAAATGAATACACGTATAGAACACCTAAACCCACACATCAAATACACTAGCTATGTGGTATGATCTCAAAATGGAATATCCCCTACATTCATTACAGTACATGATGCAGACAGAGTGAAATATACACAATTAAGCGTCACAAGACAGGTAATATATATGTTTGTTTATCTTTTTTACTGGTTTGTATGAATATAGGTTTTCAGCGTAGCTTTAAACAACACTGAGGATGGTAGGGGTAGCCTAGTGATAAAAGCGTTCCCTCGTCACGCTAAAGACACGGGGTTCGATTCCCCAGATTGGTACAATGTCTGAAGCCCATTTCTGGTGTACCCAGTCGTGATATTGCTGGAATATTGCTAAAAACGGCGCAAAACCATACTCACAGACGTGTACTAAGGGACACATGGGACAATTGTAACAAGGGCGATTACTCTGAACGTTTTCGCTCAAGTGTTTTCGCTCATAGTGTAGGTGAGTAGAGTTATTTCCCTTGGCTTCTCTGCGATAAGTACACGCCCAGGCGTTTCTCAACCGCTCTCTAGATACATGTTACGAAAAATCCTTTTTGACACAGATAAGTATATTTTTCACAAAATGTAATAAAAAGTTCTTTATGCAGTAAATGTTGCTTGGTATGAAATTACCTTTTCAAGTATGAAAGTGAGGTATTACAACATATTTTGAAGAAGAAATATTTGAGAAGCCCAAAGTTGTTAACATGTGACGTAGCATGAAACATGGCTACCATAAGGGGCAATCGTAACACTGTGTTAAAATTGACACCCATGTAATTTTCCTTTGTGTAATAACAATGAGCAAATTATGACGAAGGTTATATGTTAGTTCTTTACCAGTTTTATCGCTGTAACATATTTTCAGTGCTGTGTTGATAATATATTAGCCCTCGGGTGAAAGTTTTGGTGTTGTCTTTCTTCTATACATATGAAAACAAGAATTGTAAACCTGAAACATTTTAATGTCGATGGTGACAAAGGCTTAATGTTAATCCATTTCCACCTCAACTGATGAAGATAGCATCTTTTAACATTTTATTTTAATTTTATTGGAAAACAAACTGACCGTTACATTCGAACTTACTATGTGACTATTGCTCCGTCCACCTGTTACAATTACAACAAATGTACCTGGGTCAGTTGCAACTCTGGCAATCATTGCATTTTATGCACGTGTAATAATTTTGTAATGACACGAGAGTTAAATTTAAATGACACTGAGGTTTAAAGCCAAGATGCCAATGTAGTAGCTAGATCTAATACCGATCAACTATGTGAACGGTCGACTAGTATCGATTCACAAGAAGTTATGCAAAAAGTGCTACACTTGACCCAAGTCTCTCCTACACTGAAAACCAGTATTCATATTCAATTAAATATGTGTAAAAGTACAGCCATATGCGCCATATATCACGAAAAGGGTGAAATATTACGCTGGGATAAATGTTCACTAAATGAGTGAACGCGACTAACCTCACAACCCAGATCATACTCTTGCAGTAAATGTGAGAAATCCAGAGTTGTTTCCACTTTGCAGTTTGTTACACATACAATTCATGTTTTACTTTGTAATTTTCGTTTATTACAAGTTCACGAGAAACCAAATGGGTTATATCAATGCTGTTTGTCCAGCGAGCAGAGAGAATTTATTAGTGGGTCTAATCGTCAACGCTGAATTATCTCCCCTACATACAATCCAATCAGAATTCCTTTCTGCATTCGGGGCGAAGCTGAGCTTGATGTAAACTAAAGTTATTCTTGACGTTTCAGGGTGACTAAGTTGCAAAATATAGCCTTCGACTCATGCTCATCGTCAGTTCCTATTTATAGTATGCATTTCACAATATTTCATTCCTCAGTGTAACTTGCACAGATCAACATCACACACGAGATTGTCTTCAGACATTTCCCTCAAAACTAAAAACAGTAAAGATCTTTCTCCACAGACTTACAATTCATTGAAACAGTGTTTCACGAACGCCCCTCATAATATCTTTATTAAAACATTATATATAAAATAAGCAGTGATAAATGTATAACATTGTTTCAATACGATCGCTTCCAAACGAAGCCAAGGAATTATGTATATTTACTTCACTACGTAATGTAGTAAGATATTTAATGTTGATAATCAACACCTGACAATTTTATTCATATAAATGTATTTTATATCATAGTATTAAACCAATATTTAAAAAATATTTGTAACAGAAATAGCTGTAGTAATGTATTGAATATTTTGAAAATAATATCTACATTTCTAAACGGGTATTCACGTTTTTCATTTCAGCGACAAAGCTAAACAGTCATGTCAGACAACATCAAAGATGAGGTAGCAAATCCTGTGGCTGAAAATCAGGCAGCAGCAGAAGGCACAGTTTCCAGCGAAGATGAACCAGACAAGGAAGAACCTAAACCAGAACCAGTCGTTGAAGATACCCAAGAGTTGGTGATTGTTGATCAGGATGCCTTTGTAAGTACATATTTCGGAAACAGGAAAATGTGAAAAAAGATGCTAGCCAATTGTTTTCTGATGATTGTTTGTTGGTAAAGAACCAGTCATTAATTGTGAGATTTCAACCAATTCCCAACACTTGTTTGGATCATTATTTTGCTACTGGAGGCCATTCACAAAAGAGTATTAAGCATTATGTTAAACCCAGCTCAGTCACACTGTTAATTTCTCCTGTCTCTTGTTTCAGGATGTTGACCTGAATCACAGTCGTATTGCTAAAATAGAAAACTTGGAAAATTTGACAAGATGTGAGGTAAGTGTATGAGCATAGTGGTAAATGTTGTCCAAATGAAAACCTTGTATGACATTTCCTGACAGTCTGAGAAGCAGCTCTAAACTCAAGACTATTAAAGGGGATATATGAAATAGACTCAGATAGTTGTACAAGGATGCTTAATGGGTTGAGGTTGTCCATGATTAAATGATACCGTGCTTCATTGCCGTAGATCGGTGTGAATATTTGAGGACCCTGGTTTGCCTACTGTTTCACCATTGTCTTCATACAGACAAGCTATTTATTGCTATCCACAGACATCATGTTATTTTCTGGTAGGCAAGTCAACACAGATCATATGAAAGGTCTATAGAGATAATTAGGGCTCGGATGATACACTATGTTGTGATAAGATATGTATCGCGATAGTTTACCTGTGATATGATATGCATCGCAATACATACAACTTGAAGTTAAGATCTAAAATGATTTATTTCAAGGTATTTGTGTTTGACATTAACACTATTATAAGCAAACACTAAACTCTCTCATACTTGCGTATTTTTCTCTAAATAAGTACTTTAGCATGTTTAAGATAATACCGTTTCTTTAACATAGTTGTGTATTGTTTTGTGTCGATACACCATTTGTCACTATGGTAACTGCATCCAACTTAAATGTGTCACATATCAACCTAACCTGTCTCAGCATGCAGGTAACTGTCTACTTTTATTTGATTTAACTTAAGTAGGAGACATTGTTTCATAAAATATGTCTTCAAAACATCCATGAGGTAGAAATGTTTAGTATGACAAATGTGGTGTCTTTCAGCCTATGCAGAGAGCATTTACAGTGAATCTGATTTTTCCTTCACAAAATCAGAACAATAGGGCAATAATCAAGACATTAACACTGTTACAAGCAAATGCTAAACTCTCTCATACATGCATATTTTTCTCTAAATAAATACTTTAGCATGTTTAAGATAATACAGTTTTTTTAACATAGTTGTGTATTGTTTTGTATCGATACACCTTTTGTCACTATGGTAACTGCATCCAACTTAAATGTATCACAATGTATTGGTGTTTCTGTGAATTGTCCCAGCTCTAGAGATAATATCAGAGTCAGTATTCGAGGTGTGAGGTTTTGTGCAGTTTTCTATTGGAAATCATTGTTTGGTCAGATATTAAAGGTTTCATATTTAACTTTTAGAGGTATTTCAATATCTGTTCCAGACCCTTTGTCTCCGTCAGAACCTTGTGAAGAAGATTGAGGGTTTGAGCACCTTGGTGACGTTACGAGAACTTGATTTGTATGATAACCAGATAACCACGGTTGAAAATCTGGAGGAACTGGTAACCCTTGAGTAAGTTAGCTTTAACCTAATAATCTGACTTAGCCCACACATAATCATGATAAGATGAGGCTTGAGGGCTGCAGAAGGTGACCCATAATGTGTCCGTAACAACAGTGATTGTATTTTCAACAGCAGATTCTGTCCAGCATATTTAATTTTTCTCCAGGCAGAGTTAAATTATGAACTCCTTTTGTTTTACAGACAGCTTGACTTGTCATTCAATCACATTCAGAAAATTGAAGGTTTGGAACGTCTTACAAGATTGAGGAAGTTATTTTTGGTGCAGAACAAGATACAGAAAGTGGAAAATATCAACCATCTTGTTGAACTGGAGATGTTGGAACTTGGAGCTAACAGAATCAGGGTAGGTTGTAACAGAATCAGGGTAGGTGGTAGCAGAATGCAGCATCACAGTAGATGGTAATAGTATCAGGTTAGGTGGTAACAGAATCAGGGTAGGTGGTAACAAAATCAGGGTAGGTGGTTACAATCAGGGTAGGTGTCTAGAAAATCATGGTAGGTGTTGAAAGGATCAGGGTAGGTGGTAACAGAATCAGGGTAGGTGGTAACAGAATCAGGGTAGGTAGTAACAGAATCTGGGTAGGTAGTAACAGAATGAGTTTAGAGGTAACAGAATCAGGGTAGGTGGTTACAATCAGGGTAGGTGGTAACAGAATCAGGGTAGGTAGTAACAGAATCTGGGTAGGTAGTAACAGAATGAGTTTAGAGGTAACAGAATCAGGGTAGGTGTGGTAACAGAATCAGGGCAGGTGGTAACAGAATTAGGGTAGAGGTGGTAACAGGATGAGGGTAGGTGGTAACAGAATGAATGCAGGTGGTAACAGAATCAGGGTAGGTGGTGACAATCAGGGAATGTGGTAACAGAATCTGGGTAGGTAGTAACAGAATGAGGGTAGAGGTGGTAACAGAATCAGGGTAGGTGTGGTAACAGAATCAGGATAGAGGTGGTAACAGAATGAGTGCAGGTGGTAACAGAATCAGGGTAGGTAGTGACAGAATTAGGGTAGAGGTGGTAACAGAATCAGGGTAGGTGTTGACAGGATCAGGTTAGGTGTAGTAACAGAATGTGGGTAGGTGGTAACAGAATGAGAGTAGAGGTGGTAACAGAATGAGTGCAGGTGGTAACAGAATCAGGGTAGGTAGTGACAGAATCAGGGTAGAGGTGGTAACAGAATCAGGGTAGGTGGTAACAGAATCAAGGTGGTTGCTGAAAGTCAGTGTTGGCGGTAGCATGGCCAAGTATGATTGTGAAGAGACAAGGATGGCGTGATTATGCTCTTGTGCTTTCAGTGTGATTTTCCTTCACAGACTATAGAAGGTATTGAGCAGATGACTGCACTGAAGAGCCTGTTCCTTGGGAAGAATAAAATCACAACACTGTCAGGGCTTGACACTCTGGTCAACCTAACCTGTCTCAGCATGCAGGTAACTGTCTACTTTTATTTGATTTAACTTAAGTAGGAGACATTGTTTCATAAAATATGTCTTCAAAACATCCATGAGGTAGAAATGTTTAGTATGACAAATGTGGTGTATTTCAGCCTATACAGAGAGCATTTACAGTGAATCTGAATTTTCCTTCACAAAATCAGAACAATAGGACAGTAATCGAGGCAGGGTGTTTAGTAGTCAGATGGTAACAAAAATCTAACAAAGGATTAATGATCGATTCGATTTCTGCCTAGTTGTTTGATTCATTGTCTGCATTGTTGACTGATTCATTGTTAATCTCACTGACTGCCTTGTTGACTGACTTTTAGCTTGCCTTGTTTACTAAAATGCTGATTGCTTTTGTGACTAATTTATGTTCTGCCTTATTAACTGATATTGTGATAGTGTTGTTGACTGAATCATTGTTCCTATGTGCACTCGCGGAAAGTCTTCCTTGTCAACTGACTGCCTCCATAGAGGGCTGACCCTTTACCTACCTTGTTCCGCAGGACAATCGTCTAGTTACGATACAGGGCCTGGAGTGTCTGGTCAATCTGGAGGAGCTCTACTTGAGCCACAACGGCATTGAGAAGATTCAGGGACTTGACAAGAATGTGAGTACAGGGCTTTACAGGACCTGAAATGTTGCAAGCTCTACACTTGCGTGTGTGATCGGGTACAAGAAGTTTCCATAACAAGTTATTTGATATGCACCAAATTATGGCTGATTGAATAAATACATTTATGAAAACTCATTACACAGTCAGTAGTCAATGGTTCTTGAAAAATTCCAGCTACAGTGAAAGCTGTCAAAACCGGCATCTGTCCAATCCAGCAAGGTGTCAACACCGACATAAAATCTCAGTCCCGTCTTTGGCTTGAACATTTATCATCAGCTCTACAATCCACCACATTGTCTAAACTGGATTATTTCTTCAGTCCCGATGAGTGCCGGTTTAGACAGCGGTGGTTTGTAAATAATCAAATCTGGGTCAGACAATCCTGTGATCAATAGCAGAACATCAATCTATGCAGTTGGGATGCAGTGACATAGGTGATTTTGAGGGAGCATGGGTCAGACTATTGTCCACTCCTGAACTCAATAAACATATGACCGTCCAATGAATGACAGAAGGGTTCCCACGTTTCGATGCAGGTTATTGATGTCACTACACATGTTTAGAAGCCTCAAGCCAGTGATAGATAAGGGTTGCTGAATACACCATCCAACCACAATCACTTATTGTGCTTGTCAGTATTTGTGCCGATTAATGATGTCAGTTTGTGCGTTGTTTCAGGTGAGGTTGACGACTCTGGATCTTGCAGAAAATAGGATTAAAAAGATTGAAAATATAGCACATCTTACAGAACTTCAAGAATTTTGGGTAGTGTTTCTGTTGTATTTAACCCCTGATACACCTACAGCATGTAATGAGTAAGAAACCTCTAAAAGATGATGACTTGACTACTCGTGAACACAATCAGCAATCCCACAGGCTGTCCTGCAGTATTTCAGGACAGTTATTTAAGTACATTTCAGTTATGAAATGGTGCATGGTGGTAACGTTTAAAATATTTGCAGCATGATATCACTTGAGTGACAAAAACATGATATCACTTGAGTGACAAAAACATGATATCACTTGAGTGACTGTAACTGATGATATCACTTGAGTGACTGTAACTGATGGTATCACACAAGTGACAGTAACTGATGATATCAGCGAAATGACGTGTATTTCAATTATGTAACAGTGTGTGCTGATGTTCATTTCAGTTCAATGACAACCAGGTGTCGAGCTGGGAGGACGTAGATGCTCTCATTCCCCTCAAGAACCTGGAGACTGTCTACCTGGAAAGGAACCCTATTTGGTATGATCCGTCAGACAACAAGAAGGTGGACGTCAACTACCGGCGGAAAATCAAACTGGCATTACCATGGATCAAGCAGATAGACGCAACCCTTGCTCGATGATGATCTGCTATGATTAGAGAATTATTCGTCCAGGTGATCAAATTTCCTTGGAATCTGCCATTAAGTAAATTGAATATGTTGACAACAAATATCTGTGCAACTAATTGAAGGTGAGGTATATTGTTCAAATATCCTTATCATTAATTTTATATATAAAACCATATATTAATGAACTCATGTTTTTTTCTTTTTAAGTACGTAATTCGTAATAAAGAAGGGATTTACAGGATGCACATTCCCGCGCCCTATACACATAAACATTGACAATGGACGCAACAAAATAGACTAGAGTGTCCACAGGGACACAGAAAAAGTCCAAATTACTTTTTTTAATATGTTGATCAAGTAACAATATGTTATCACTATTAGCCGGCTTATGATATCATTTGCAGTTTAGTAACTGTGATGATCACGATACACAGTAAAATAACTGAGTTGCAACAATAGTTTTGTACAATATTAATAATGATATTTAAGTGTGTGAGTCCCAAGGAGCCTCAAATACAGGACTCAATCCCTGATGAAGTGTAATGGGATAAGATTGAGTTATTTGTTAACAATAAGAAACCAGTAATAACTACCTGGAGACCTTTATCTGTTATTTCACAGTTATGAGGAGCTTGTTAAAGATGGGAACCTGGCACATCTGAAATTGGTTGAGACTTGTTTAATTGCGGGGTCTCCTGTTCTCTGCAGTGGGATACAGAGTTAAATGTGGAACTAGATCCAACATGTTGTCCTTGAGGACCGTTCATAGTTTATGGCAAGTGGGGAGTGATGATTTTTTTACAAAATTTCTTTTAATGAGTTCACCCATTTTCTTGGGGAGTGGTGGAGGCATTTGTACATGAAAATGTACATGAAAATTAAGCCTCGTGGACCACGACCCACACCTGCTGCATGGCATTCCAGTAGACTTCCTCGTAAGTCCGGTTTGCCTGCAGGTGCAGTCCGACTGGGCAAATGGTGGTACTAACTGCGCTTGCTTGGCAGCCATAGCTGCACCAGAGAAAGTGAAGCCTCCCCTAAGGGCAACCAAAGTGAACACGCACTCGTCCACCGCCAGTACAAGGATCGTCACAACCTCTAGTAGGGAGGGCAAGATATGGAACAGTGTCTGAGAGGACTGCATAGGAGCAACGCCTCTCTCAGCAGGTGGAACTCAGCAGAGTCTGGGCAACATGTTGGCACTGTAGCATGGGGAATACATTTTGGGCTATATGTTGCCGAACCTTCAGTAGAGATAAAGCAGAAAGCACCTTGGGCTCCTCAACCTCGACAACCTCCATAGACTTGGCACTTAGCTTTGAGGGGGAAACCTCCTGGGTCAGGCCCCCTCACCTCTCTGATTTTTTTGTACATGACATGCAGGTGGGTGACTTACTTTGCACAGGGATTTTAGGGGTGGTCATTCACATTGTACGTGCTTCTCCCTAAAAATCATCATCATCACCACCCTCAATCATAGATTATGAATGGTCCCTTAGTTTCCTGCAGTGAGATTCAGGGTTAAATGTTGAACTGTGTCCTTTGTTTTGACAATGCTGTTTGCTTCAGCTGAAAACACAAGAGACAGATTTTACTCTACACCTTGAAATATATCCATATCCCCAGAAAATTGTCTGATACGATTTTCTTTGTTTACCATTCCATAGCAGTAAGACATAGCTTGTACTCAAGGGACAGTTGAACTTGCTGGTTGTGTTTTAGCAAGTTATTTGCTTACTCCATTAAGACTTTGAAACACTGACCGATCAAAGTATAATGTTGTGATGACAGGATAGATTACTGTGCTTTACATTATGTAGACTTTTTATATCTTTCATTTTGTTACATTCATGCATCAACAACTGACAGTGCTGTTTGTTGTTTTGTTAGATTATCATGTTCCGAAGTAGAAAGCTTTACTTTGCAAAAATTGATGACACTTTTGATTCCGCAGATACAGTAAGTACTAATTCCCCTAGTTTTAATTGCCACAGTTGGAGGCAGAGTGTCTTCGTTATGACAAAAAGGCTTCTGCACACTTGTTACAAAGATGTTTGATTGACGACTCTTGATGGCTGAAATTCTGTCAGTGTACTTGTCAAGCTGTTTATCGTACATGTATTGGAAATTGTAAACCAAAAGTTACTGTGTTCTGTAATCTGATTGGTTGAAAAACATGATTAAATGGTATTAGATTCCCGGAAACTGAAAGACTATTCACCGCGTATTGACACGTAAACAATTGTTTTGTTGTGTCATCAACAGTGGTGACGTCATTCAAATCATATTGTGACGTAAAGTTAGAATGACGTCACAAATGAGGAACTCCAGATGCTAACATGAGAACCAGCTGAAACGGCCAGCTGATGACACTTCACTGCTGTGTCCGTATTCGATATAAACGAGTGCAGACACTAAAACCCCTTTGGTTTACTTTTGTGTTTACAATGTCGATAAACATCATGTGTTGGCCAATTTCCGGGTGTTATTGAGTATTTGAAGCACGGGAATGCATTTGGAACCGACGGCGTCAGCCGGAGGTTTCAAATGAAATATTCCCGTGCTTCAAATACTCAATAACACCCGGAAATTGGCCAACACATGATGTTTATCTCCTAAATATCACCCTATTTCATTCTTCGAAAAGAAGTTGCCATTCTGTAGCTGTGTCTTTTTGTTAACATTTTTTATTTGTATAACTTTGTATATGATGATTTTCAGCATTAGCGATATGGCCAAGTGTAATGTGATACTTGCTCCTACCACATCCCAGTGTATCTCATCACACTATGCACAGCTTGACATTATTTTGTATTTGTTTACCATATCACTATTATTTATTAAAGATCATTGAACACTTTGGTGTTGAAATAAACATGAATTGTGTACATTAGAATACGTTTAACTTCTTTGAGTGACATGTTTGAAGCTGGGAAGTACATTGACAAACTATATGGATAACAAGTTCTGTTATGTGAGAGTGCGACGTTTTGATACAGATTCTTGTACCGCTGTCAAGCATTCCTGCTTGACAGTGGTACGTTCCGGCTTGGCAGTGTTACAAGAATCTGTGTCAAAGCATTGCATCTTGTATGAATGAAGTTGTTATCCATAATGTTTGTCAAATTAGGAAATATGCTTGTGACACTGGTTTTGATATAAAAGACTATCCAAAGTCATTCAGTCACATACTAACCCATGAAGATACAGGTTAGGATTGATTTTCAGTAACCCATGCTTGTCATAAGGAGAGAGTAACGAGATCAGGTCTGGTGGTCAGGCTTGCTGACTTGGTTGAAACATTATGGTATCCTGACTTTGTAGATAGATGTTTATGCACTGTATTGTTAAGTCTAAATTTCATTATTATACGGAACGCCACCATATTACTGCAATTTTGCTGAGTGTCACCCTAAACAACAATCAGTCATGATATAACACCTCAGTCAGAAAGTATTTTCTTCCACTGGCTACCATTTAGATGAGATTGTTTTCTAACAAAAGCTTATAACTGTCAAGGTGCGAGTATCATGCTGTGCAGCCCCAGAGTATATGTTTCAAAAGACTGGATTCTTGATAAGTCTGACGTGTCCTTCATTTCATGCCTTAACCTTTCCACTCAACTTCAGAAGACATATTACCCCAGAAAATGACCATCAGAGATATTATTTGTCATATCTCTTCTTCAATGTTCGGTTGTTCATTATCAGATGCATACCATTGACACTACACCCAAGGGGCTTGAACATTTGAAAACCTTAGCAGAGGATTTGGATTTGGATTTGAAAGGTAATAACTCAAACAATTAACTCATCATGTATTTACACAAAATATGTTCACAGAACATTGTAGATGTTTTGAGAAACCTCTACCTCACAGAAAACAAAATTCTGTTTGAAATGATGCCTGGATGAAATGTCCTCCTCAGTCTACACCATGGTCATTCCCTTTCTCAGTGGTATCGTGTAGAAAGATCCTGTTACCTCTAAACCTTCTGTGTTGAGTTAACCAAAGCACTAGGGTAAAGTAATTCAGATACAGCAGGATGTGCTGTCATTTCATTTGTCATTAAACATCATGGAACACCCTGCATTGATTTGTGTTTTGTGATTAACAAAATCTTCAGAACAAACTTTTCTTCAAGGAGCAAAAGGGTTGTATATGGGGCTGTGTATTGGCAAATCAATTTTAAAACAATATAATCAGTTGTATGGCTATATATATAGCAATTCTGGTGTATGTATGCCAAATTGTATTGCAATATGTTTGGAACTTCAGTTTTGACAGTGAGTTTCATGGATTGTACATAGAGAATATTTTCTGCATACTAAAAATATATCTTAGATTTGTGATAACAGAAATCATGAATTTAGATTCAATTTGAAGGATTTTATTTTCTTTGTTATATCTTTTTTTACGTGTAAAGTATGATGTTTTGTCAATGAATTACAATGGTAATCTGACTTCAGTAACAATGGAAGTGTGAAGATTTTACATTTAACCAAAGAAATAATCACAAACCTTCATACATAAGATAAATAACCATGTCTTTTCTCAGAACTGGTGTATATGGTAATACAAATGTATGAAGTTTTGTGATTATTTCTATGGTAAAATTAAAATTCAGGTGTTAGGCAAGATAAATACGAGGGGATGTCAATAAGTTTTGAGCCTTGCATAGAAAAACACAAAATATTGGTATGAACCACATTTACTTTTCAACATAGTCCCCTTGTGAGTCAAGACACTTGTTCCATCTTTTCTGTCAGACACTGATGCCATCTCTGTAGAAGGCGCCATTTTGGTCCTTAAACCAAGCCTCAGTAGCAGCAATAAGCTCCTTATCATCCTGAAATCTACGACCACGCAAGTGTTTCTTGAGATTTGAGAACAGATGGTAATCACTTGGTGCCAGGTCTGGAGTGAGTGAGTGAGTTTAGTTTTACGCCGCACTCAGCAATATTACAGCTATATGGCGGCGGTCTGTAAATAATCGAGTCTGGACCAGACAATCCAGTGATCAACAACATGAGCATCGATCTGCGCAATTGGGAACCAATGACATGTGTCAACCAAGTCAGCAAGCCTGACCACTCGATCCCGTTAGTCGCCTCTTACGACAAGCATAGACGCCTTTTATGGCAAGCATGGGTTGCTGAAGGCCTATTCTACCCCGGGACCTTCACGGGTCACCAGGTCTGGAGAGTAGGGGGTATGCGGCTAGATTTCGTACCCGCATTCCTGGACAGCAGCAGCTGCAACGCGAGAGGTGTGTACTGGAGCATTGTCTTGATGTAGAAGAATACCACATCTGATCTTGCCCTGGCGCTTCTTGATTTCTTTCTGTCAATGTGAAGCTGTTCGATAACTTCTGAGAGTAGGATACCAAAACTTATATATCACATCAGCTACACCCCAAGGTTCAATGTCGTACCATAGGCTGTGACACCTGGGTATGAAAAATGCTCAAAACTTACAGACATCCACTTTGTTCACTGGTCCCTCGGGGGCCATGGTCTCATGTACCCTCCAGGTTTGTTTAACATAAACTCACTTCGAGGGTACATGAGCCCATGGCCCCCTCACAACCAGTGAACAACTTATAATGTATTGTTCGAAAGCTGTACTGTGATATACAAATAATACCATGCGATCCTAGTCGCTTAAAGTTCAAGTGTTTGCTCATTTTGCCGGGGCATGACATTTTCCACATGGATGTAATATGTAAATCCATTTCTGGTAAATTACGACAAAAGACAAATTGTCGAAATATCACCGCTGGATTTATTTCAATTCAATCACAAAAAAACTCACCTATGGTTTCTTTTCCCATGACAAGCTTGAAATTAGACAGATATAAGATGACAAGGAAGATACTGTAAACCGATCATACACAGTTTATCTGCCATGGCTGATAGGTATTTCATCCTTCAATGGATGTGTTTCAACATGTTTTGAGTAGGTGATATAGTTCAAAGTTACACTTCATTCCCAATACAAAAATAGTTTATTTACATACTTACACCATGGCACTCAAATACCTAGTGATCTACTAGGAATATGGGATAGATATGATAGACTTCAAGGAATAGATACCTGCCTCCTCATTCAGGTTCTTGAGAGGCATTTAGAAGTCAGTATTGTAATATGAGACAAAATGTTATGGATGTCTACTTCTTCTCTGTTGTTTTGCACATCATTTCTGGGCTATTCCTTGCCTCTTTGTCAGGTGGATGATGAAGGGACATGGAATAGCCCAGAAATGTTGAGTAAACAATAAAGAACAAGCTGACATTCATAACATTTTGCCTTATATCCTCAGCATGAACATTGACAAGAAAACCTGATACCAAGAGGAAACCAACTGAGCACCTCCTCATTTTTACAAATCCCAAACTTGAAGTATCTTTAAGAAATATATATATTTCTCACATGGATTCCAGTGCCCTTATTCTCGAAACATTCGTAGCCCTAAGAATTCTTAACTTTGATCGTAGCCAATGTGTTAAGAATGGGCTTAAGAAGTTCGTAGGGCTATGAATGTTTCAAGAATAGCTAGCCAGATTAATTGGAAAAATATACCCAAACCATGTGCACTGTCTCTTTCTCCAGACTGGTGCACTTGCAAGAAGCCACTGAGGGAAAAGTTGCATACCTTCATAAAATCTATTCTATTTCCATGTTTCAAGTTCGTCACTTTGAAAAATACATATTACAACTTTGGTAGGAAGCTGGGATAAGCTTTCACAAAACACAGCTAAATATTGAATTATGGACAGTGTACCTACCACCCAGAGTTTATACAATACCTTATTTTCTTTACCTACTTTTGAGTGAAAGACCCATTTTGATTATAAAAAAATAGTTTTGGTAAAACATTTCCTTTATCTTACTGGTCAATATTGCTTTGAAGTATGCAGTCAAACATTTTACTAAAACAAGGAAAGCCCAAACTACTTTCAGCTTGTTCAGCATAATTTCAAAACTTCATGCTACTACAGCAAACTTAATTGATGGGAAACCACCATCCTTATTCAATCCCTTATAGTTGGGCAGTCAAGTAGTGTTTAGCCAGGGTTGGTTAAGATCTAGGTTTGAACCCACATGTTTGAAGCTGATTTGCACTGGTTGTGACAGGGTGACATACAACTGCAACACTAATCGACACCATCAGAAACACAAATATTTAAGTATCTTTGTCTCAAATAACTTAAAATTGCTGTCAAACAATACAACCTCAAATAATCCTATACAGACGTACATATCTTCTTGATTTCTATTCAACCATAAATATTTTGGAAACGAGAAACAAGTGTAGTCTTATCGTCTAAAACAGAGATATCATTTCAGCATATGCTGACAATTGAACACAGGGCATATGAAAGCGGCAAATGGGAGACAACTCTGTGGAAAAACATCACACAAACCGTCACACACTGCTGCATAAAGGAAAGGACTGGACTGCAGTCTTGTATACTTCAAGCTCAGCAAGGAAGCTGCCCAAATGGGAGCAATGTGGGATGCATGACATGGACAAGATATACGCCTACAGATACATGTCCATTCATGCTGCAAGTATGCAGGGATCTCTATTTTTAGCCATCTTACGCAAACTTACTATAATCGTAAGCCTTAGTCTTACCATCACTTTAATGGGCTCAGCTAACCTGAATATGAATCTAAAAGTGTTTCGCAAAGGCAGTTTCCTTCTCTGATATTCCTGTCCTGCAAGACAGAAAAAGGACAAATTGTATTAATTTATTAATATTAATCATAAATTATTATTAACATTGAGTTGCAAGAATTCTGGACAAAAGGAGAGGTGCCCTTATAGTTTTCTTCAGTCTCAGCTGTCCTCCTCTGCTACATATTTTTTTTAACACAACACTGTCCATGATCATTGCCATGTTTCCATTTAATTTTGTCAGCCATGTTCTTCTTAACGATTTACCATATTTCAATAGCAGCGTGGTGTAATTTGGCAATACTCCCATGGCATTACAGAAGAAATGCTCATCTTTCGTGTGGACCAAGAATACTATATACATGATGTACAGAATGATGTCAAAATAAATCTCTTTATTTACAAATATTCACAGAAAATAACCCATTTAGCATCAACGCAATGTTATTATTTAGTACTTACATAAGTCTATAATATGGAATCAGAAGTGAAATTGATAAGTAAACTAAAGACTGGAGTTTCACAGAGATTCAGCAATAAACCCCATATGTCTTCACATGAACTTGAGAACACCTTCATTTCATAGCCTCCACTCTGGTGATGACAAAATGGCAATCAAAAGTACTAGACTCCTGCAGAAGAATTCTTTGCCTGTACTTCATGATCAGGAAGCTTACTGGACAGGAACATATTTTAAAAATATGGATAGTTTAAGAAGCATAAATTTACAAATTCATTCACCATTTTAGTCTTAAAAGTTATGCCTGTGTTAATGAAATGTCACTATTAAACACTGACTAAAACCATGTTCCTCTGCTCAAGGACATTCACAAATATACAATCAGCACTCAACCGTCAGCACAAGATCCTCAGCACTAAACATTCAACTGGACAACCTTCATAGCTTTCATAGCTTTGTGAACAAACTGTAATTACAAAATGACAAAAAGGAAAATAATTAAAATGACTGAAATAATATCTTAAAATATCAAACAGTTAAAAAGATAAAAAGAAAAACTGTCTGCAGCAAAAATGGTACCATGATAATGTTGTCATTAAATTATACACATGAATGCCCCCGACTCCTCATAACACCCCATCCCCTACTCCTAACATCCCCTCCCCTACTCCTCATAATAACCCCTTCCCCTACCCCTCTTAACACCCCCCTCCCCTACTCCTCATAATAACCCCTTCCCCTACCCCTCATAACATCCCCTCCTCATAACATCCCCCTCCCCTACTCATAACACCCCCTCCACTATTCCTCATAACACCCCCTCCCCTACTCCTCTTAACACCCCCCTCCACTACTCCTCAACACCCCCTCCCCTACTCATAACACCCCCTCCCCTACTCCTCATAACACCCCCTACTCAACACACTCATTCAATCTTCAGTTATTAGTTTCATACAAAAAATCTTACATGTGATTACCGCTAACTTCAGCATGGGAATTCAAGACTATATGAAATGGAAATAAATGCATACATCTGAATAGAGTCAGTAAAATCAAGACACCTCTTTAACAGTAATACACAACCAAAAAAGGCTTCATACAGTCATGTTTCAGTAACAAATGCCTTGAATGTGTCTAGCATTCGATACTGAGGACGGTAACAGCAAAACTACTTCCCTTTGTTGGTGTAACAAAACATGTATAATTTAACGAACACATTCAGTCATGCTTCATTGACAATTTCTTGCCTCAATGGACAAATGTCTACCTTAATACCTCTTCATGCACATGACCACTGATGGCAAATCACTGGAAGTCGGCTTCCGTAATGTTTTAATATACTAAATTATTATAGAAGTGTATAACTTACATGTGCTTCAAGACCATCATTTGTCAAATCAAGTAATACAATCCTCCAGTGGATCTTTCAGTATGAGATGTGATTAAAAGGGAGACTTTTGATCCTGATTCATTATGAAATATATTTATCCACAAAAACCAATCCTTGTCATATTTTTCTAACTTGCAACACGTCACACATATTTCATAAGTTCAACAAATGATATTACTCATGAAACTTTATGACTTTTCTTTTACCATTTTCTCAATGCATAAAGGGACTTCACTTTTGCCTGTCATCTCACATAATATCTCACGTTACCAGACAACCAGCATTGTTTGTGATGATTATGACACCCCATCGAAGCCTAGTTACTTAGTCTTGCTGAGACGTGAATATTACTATGACTATCTTTAATACCATAATATCAGCTCATGCATTTTCTCATATTGAGTTTATACAGCCTCAGTGATACCATTTCTGGTGATTTGTAATGATTCATGAACTAAATTAATTTCAGAATATAGCGGTTAATAATATCAAACTGCTTAACTCTCTTACGAACAGATTCCCTGTTCAATATTTAGTTTCGTATTAGGCATCAAAACAACTTAAAACCAAGGCTTCACACTTTGTGTCAAACCCTAGACTCGACACTTCACTACTGTGTGGTTCAAATCATAAGTGCAACAGAACCTGTGTTCATGGACACTGGCTGGTTGCAGTACAGACTTCAGTATAATGTAATGATGCAAGCACAGTGTAAGCTGATCATGTGTCTTCAGTAACAGAGGAACGTTGTACATACAAATCTGCAAAATATTGACAACATAACACATCACTGACACAGATGGTGCACACCAAGGTTTTTCAATGATCAGTATCTCATCAGGAGGCTAATCACAACCACCAGTCATTGTAGTCATTCGATCCCCCTTTCAAACGCTGAGGACCACTAAATGTTGAAGCAACAAAAGGCTCAATGTTATTCCCAGTTTGCTTCAAGAAGTACCCTTGCCGGCTGTACCTGTGCGACTGCATGTCACCAATCACTAATATGCTGGCTGTGATGAACACTTGTCCAGTCTACATAATGCCAAAGTCAGATGGCTGTTGTAAACAAAACATGAACTACAGACAGCAGGTCCATAATAAATAATGCCCATACATCAGCTTATCACTCCCATTCTGTGGTCCCCGGTGGTTTGGGCGTCAGGTCGTATAAGACGCGGGAGATCCCAGGCACTGTGAGTATAGATGTCACCATGTCCTCCACAACCTGCAGTATAACAACCATGAAGATGACCAGATCAGCTACATTGAGAGGGAAGTGGTGTCACCTGAGTGAGTGAATGATTGACTTTAGTTTCATGCAGCTTTACACTTAAAGTTGTGGTGTCACCTGACTTCTGAAGAAATCCTACGTTGATGCTCTACAATTTAACAACTCTGAAGAAACCATGTTGCACCAACATACAAATGTATTTGGACAAATTGGGATTTAAACTGAAACTAAAAGGTATCCATGTGTCCCCAAGGGATGTAACTCTGCATTTCACATACTCTATCTTGATAGTGAGTGAGTTGGGTTTTGCATCACTTTCGGCAATATTCCAGCAATATCATGGCAGGGGACATGTATCCATGTGGGGAATTGAACCCGGAATGTCAAGAGAATGCTTTAACCACTAGGCTACCCGACCACCCTTTATCTTAATAACAGGTAACACTCCAGAGCATTAGTCACTACAGAAGTGTTCTTATATTAGACCCAATGGGTGAAATTCTGCACACAAAATTCCAGCACCTTTTCCAAACAAACTCTTCCCCTTCTACCAACAGACCATCAACAATGTTACATGGAAAAGCTTGTCAACTTCAGTTTCGTTTGATGCAAACAATCTGTGGGTACATTTGTACATGGAATAAACAAAAATGACCATCACCTTTGTTGACAGCTGTTTTCCAGGTGTTGCTGGGACACCTGTCATAAAATCGTTTGTAATAAATGTCCGTATGACAACAGATCGCTGGCAGGAGGGGTGGTGTGAGGTGAGGTCCCGGTCGAAGTGTAGCGGGACGATAACTATTGGCATCTGGCTGATAGCTCCTGTCTCCCCAGCATCATGTAGAGTCTTGGTTGCTAGGTGATCTACTTGTCGTAACGTGCTCAAAACACCCTCGGTCAAAAATGTTGGTGTGACATCTTCAATTGGGTGTTTGATGGACTCACCAAAGGCATACACAACTCTGAAATGTAAAGGGTCCATGTAAGGATTCAGGGCATTGAGAAATCTCATTCAGTCATTGGGGTGAGGTGACCCGAAATGACCTGTTCAGAATGCATGTGAACTTATGTCAGATTCATAAAAAGTTGGAACCAGTGATACCCTGCCCCAGAGTAGAACGGGATACACCTTTCAGACACAGCCAACTGAATCAGTTTCAGTATTCCTATTTTTCTTCCCACAACAAAGCAAATCAGGCAGTGTAATTTTTTAGTGTAACATATTTTGATATGATGCGCCTGGGGATAAAACCATCAACCTCTCCCTGTCCTGGCTGACAACCAATCAGCTACACCACAAGGGTAGATCATAAGTGGTACCATCTCAGCAGTACTGACATTTTTTACCCTGTTCAGCTTGGCTAATCAGTTTAGTCCATGGAAGATTCATGGTGTCATATTAGCTGACCTCACCTATTAATACTGTGACAGATTCGTGGTATCATCTTGGCAAGGCTCATTAAGTCCGCCCATTCTGGCTGCGTGTCTGAAGAAATGGCTGCCACGTAGCTGTAGGTCCGACTGTCTCCCTGTACAAAATGTATTCATGAGAAGACGAACATCTGACTGAATGAAATGTTCAGGAGGAGTATAGCCTGTTCCCAAAGTACCGAGAGAGGACAAATTCTGATATAACATGTTACCTGTACTCCAAAGGTGAAGTACTGACAATGGTGGACCTATTCTAACCCATGTACTACAGAAGTGATGTAACGTTACCTGTACTCAAAACAAACAGGTAAAGCACTGACAGTTGACCTACCTTAACCCTGGTTCAACAAAGGTGATATGATGTTACCTGTACTCCGACAGTCTTGATTGGCAAGAGTGTGGCTGTCAGTTGAGACTTGGATGTGATCTCCTCAAGACGATCCTGTTCCTGTTGCACCATGCAGGTCTTCACCTTGTTCAGGAGGGAGTGGGGCTGCACATGCAACAAGATCTTAGCACCTGGTTGTTTCAATAGTCATTAAATACTGCACAAAGTGGTTACCTACCAATCTGTGAGTGAGTGTCACTTTTAGCAAAATCATGTCATGATGGAGGACCCCAGAAACTGGTTTTACACACTGTATACTCCTAAGCCAAATGTAGAGATATCATGAAAATCAGGTAATATGATACACCCAGCCTTATCACCCATACTGCATATCTTGACCATGTTGAACACCAGTGCTTGTCACCACACATTAGACAACGTGATCAATTCTCAAGCAGTTTGTTTATGAACATGTGGACACTGTTTCAACAGTGGACTGAACCCAGTTAGTTTTTAGTAACCTGATACCTCCTGTAGCTAGTTCCACATCAACAAGAATTTTTGGAGGGTGGGAGGTGTTATACTAACTACTGAATAACACGTTTACTGCTTCTGAGACATCCTAAAAGATAGGGACTTTTCTAGCATTTGGCCTAGGACTAGGTAGCCATTAGTGGTGGTCTGACTGATTGAAAAATTGAAGACTGGTCGCAGTGAGGAAACGACAAAGCAATCAATCATGTTGTCTCATAATTGAACTCAAACAATTTTGGAACACTTCTTTGCTTTAACAATATTTTTCACAATGTTGGGTTTGCCTGTTACATTTCATAAGCATTACAACTTGGTAAAAGATAGGACTGAATTATCTCAAAGACTCCAGGAAATTTATGTTCCTGACTATACTAGTCATCCTTTAAAGACATAAATGTAATTTTGTGCAGTTTGCAAGAAACTTAAAGAATGACATGTTTTTCTCTATTTTTTGTGTACTAACAACCTAGAAAATTTAATAAATGACACTAACAAATTACTTTCCATGATTGATGAGTTCTAATGAACCAGTCATCAATTCAGAGATTTTCACAATTCCTAACTTTAGTACCCATAGTAGGGTCTTTGGTGTGTCTTCGGCGTGGCAAGCAGATGCTTTAACCACTAGGCTAGCCCACCACCCCATTATCAGAGAGAAAACAACTCACTTAAGACGAGACAAAGCAGTGTTTAATATTTTCAACTTTACCACTGTATTCTATAAACAGTCTGGCGCGATATGCACAAGATGTAGTACGTAAATAGTGAGCTTAGTTTTAAGCTGCACTCAGTAATGTTCCAGCTATATGGCAACAGTCTGTAAATAATCGAGCCTGGACCTGACAATCCAGTGATCAACAGCATGAGCATTGATCTACGCAACTAGGAACTGATGACATGTGCCAACACATTCAGCAAGCTTGACCATCCTACCCGGCTGGTTGCCTTTTATGACAAGCATAGTCGCCTTTCATGGCTAGCATGGGTTGCTGAAGGCCAATTCTACCTCAGACCTTCATGGGTCAGATGCAGTATATATCACTCACTGTCTTTAATGCTGTGGCAAAGTCCACAATGATCTTCAGCAGGATATTGGTTTCAGCAAAGGCCTTCTCCATGTACGGCTCATCTGCACATATGACTCTGATAGCCAGTCCTGGACCTGGAACCCCACAAAGAGGATCTGTTTCACACTTAGTACAACACAATACCTGCACCTTCATGGTAGTGACACCTGGAATGGAACTTCACACAACACTATAAAGAGGAAATGACATTATATCAATTTTTAATGAACGATGGCCACACAAAGAACAATCTACTTAAACTGCACTGCACAAATGCTGGCGTACGAAAGGTCCAGATGTGTTGACCTGTATGACGGTGTGACTCACCAGGAAACGGATGTCTGTTGACCAGTTCATCTGGCAACCCAAGGTCTCGACCAATCTTTCGAACCTCATCTTTGTGAAAATCTTTTAAAGGCTCCACTACTCTACCCTAGAATACAACAAACACATTCACTTTTCAGCAACTGATGAGATAAATGACATCGAAACAAATCCTCCATGGACAAAATGTTAATGTGTTGCCTAATATCCCCATACAGTTGGATCGGATATTCATATTACTCCGATATCTAACAACCAGTACATGTTCACAGGTGGGCTCAATCCTTACAACTTAAGCCTGCTGGATCACTAACCTGGCAACATAGCAAGCTCGCCAATATGGGTACAAAGTGGGAAGCCCATTTCTGGTGTTCCTCAATGTGATATTGATGGAATATTGCCTAAGGTGGCATAACCCCGCCTCCCCCTCCACCAGCCACTCACTCACTTGCCTGAGCTAGCCACAGAACAAATCAGTTCAAATCCCCCAGAAATCTACATTGAGAAAGCCAAAGGGTACCTGTTTCCGGAGCTCACGGACAAGATCGGTATCATTGTGGTGTGTCTTGATTGCATCAGCTTTCCCACTTGCCAGCTCAGAAGCACTCTCAATCAAGTCAGGACGCAATGTACCTGAATAAATGAGGGATTATCTAGGACTCTAAACTCAAATCAGAAAAGATATGAAATTGGTTCAATTAACATTTTCTACAAAATCATGTTTAAGATTCTTCCTAACTGGACTTAAAATTAGCAAAATAAGGTTCACCTCAGCTATGCACATCTTCAGTTCCCATTTCTAAGTTCACTTTAGCAAACACCCTCTAAATATCTCCCTGAGACAGGTGTTGATACTTTTATGTGTGGATGATCTAGCATTAAAAAAGACATGCTCAAAGACAAGAAACAGGTAAGCAACACCAACGAGAAACAAGGATTCCGTTAGCTCTACAAATACCTGTCATTACATGACATATTTAAAGAATCTTCTCAAAGAACAGTAAAATTACTACCTTGTCCTAAAAACACTTCTTCAGGTTGTAGTTTCAGTTCCTCTATGACCTCGTTAGCCACCTGCAAAATGACGGGTAAAACATCTAGCCATCGCCAGTATATGTCAAAAATTCTCATGCCGTACAAACTGTTTTTTGTTGTTTAAACCCATAGTAAGTGGCATTCAAAATAAAGGACAGTGGTCTGTAAATGTCTGGTCCAAACAATCATGTGATTGACATCATGAGCATCACTTGGATCAATCAGTTGGGATACTATGACACGCATCGACAAAGTCAGAGAGTACAACAACCAGTCAGCTCTTACAACAAGCATGGGTTCCTGAGCATTATTCTGACCCAGATCTTTGCCGATTGGGAATTATCAATGGTGAGTAAATATGGCTGTCCTGTCCTACTATCTACATCAATTTAAGGCACACCCAAACTGGCTTTGGAACAAGTCTGTTACATTACAGATTTTAACTCTTTCAACAAAAGCGAACTAGAACCTTTTACTGACATGACTCTGAGTTCCAAGAGACTCCTTGTTGATTGATGACATTGTATTTGTAGCTGATTATTTGGCCAGTAATGTTGAATGGGTAAACAGAACCTCCCTACCTGTAGAGGTTGCAGCTTCCTCCTTGCAGATTCCTCCAATAGAGTCCTCCTTGGGGTACTTATAAGCATTTAAATGTTCTTTAAATTCTTGCGACAGTTGTAACTATATTTTTTCAATGAAAATATGTACAAAACAAAAAACATCGTTTTCGTCTTGTGAGACCACCCTTACAGGGCCTCTGGCCCCGTGACAGTCAAGAGCAGGTAACTCTTCAGACTATAGCCTCCAGCAAAACACTTCCGTTCTGTATGCAATACAGACAGAATGTGGGGAGGTGGGTGGCCGTACCCCAAGGATGACTCTATTCAAAAAATCTGCAACCTCTAAAGGTTTGTTTGATTCTTTTTCATAGAGATCCTCCTTGGGGTACTTATAAGCATAAGACAGACTCCAAAAGACTGATCATTCTGTCTGCTCATAAACCTGACATAAGATGAAAACCTTTAATACAAACTGAAAGTTCTTGTCCAGTAACGAGTGGACCTCGGCACGGAGGACCTCTGCTTTTTCCCGGGAGAACGGTACCGGTGTGTGCCAGATCCCTGAGAGGCGTGGAGGGTCTCGCTTCCACTGTGGCATATGGTCATCCCTGACTGTGAACAGGACCCAGGGATTTGAAGTGGCTGCCTGCCATTCCGAAAGGAATAGTGACAGCCTGCTGCCTACAGGGACTTCTGGTGCAAGCCAATGTACCCCCACATTCGGCAGTTCTCCACCAAAGACGCTGGACAAATGTTTAACGGGAAGCCGCGGCAGGCTTCCCTTTGCCCCGAAAAGGCTGCTGTTGCTGTGACTGCGGAAACGCAGGTCCCTTGCCTTTGCCCTTCGCTCTCTTGCTTCGTTTGTGCTGTAGTGGAGCAGTCCACTTAGCACCTTCCTTCTCCAGCGCCGAAGGGTAAGCCGAGGCAAGAGTGGGAGGCCGTTTGCAAGACAGGAGGGTTGCTCCAACAAGGGTTTAGAAAGTGCTAACAGCCTCCGCGGCCTCCCGCACAATCTGCAGTGCTCCAGGGAAGAGGGAAGATCCCAACCTATAGGGCAGTGCTAGGAGTGCCTGCTGAGTAGCGGGTGAGTACCTGGCTACAGACAACCATAGCTGACGCAACCCCATGACGGCCCCCATCATCTGGCTGGCACAGCACCTAATGCTGTCCTGCGCCAGATGAGAGTGCACATCCATAAGCTGCTGGCTCAACACTGCCGACAGAGAGTCGTCAACAGCACTCCCATGGTCCAGCAGCTGCAGATAGGTAAGCTGAGTGAACCACAACACTCAGCTACTGGGCCGCACACCTATACAATTCCTCGAAGGAACAATAGGAGGACCTCAGTGCCTGAGCGGCCATGGAGAAGGGCAGGAGCCGCCGGCCCTGTCTGGCCCATTCCTGGGAAGAGGAGGAGGACCCCCCCCCCCCCCCCCCCCCTCCCGGTGACTGAGGCGTACACACACTCGTCCACCACTGGCGGTTCGAACAGTGAATCCTCGTCCAACAGATACCGGCGGCTGAACCCGAACCTGTCTAAGGGATGAAACGAACAAGTACGGGACCTCTTTCTCGCACTCCCCTCCCCTTCCTCCTCCATATCTATCTCCTCACGCTCCTCGGACAGGCAACTCTCGCCGTAAAGTGAACCTGCCGAGGACGCTACCGAGACGGAGCACGAAGGAACAGAAGGACTGAGAGGGGCCGAGACACTAGGACAGAACTAGGTCGCCTGGGCACCTGAGACAAGCCCCCCACCGGAGGGTGACTCAACAGCACAGGGAAAGGACGGGGTGACGATGCCCCCAGCGGCTGGGCAGCACTAGGCTGCCTGCCCACCGTGTCACTAGGCGCGCTCACCGAAGTCGAGCCACCAACACCGGGTCAAGCTGGGGCCGACTGCCCTAGGCAGATCCACTGCTGTGCCCGAAGCACAGGACGGTTGCCCTGAGGGAGGAGGGTTCTCCGAGCCTAAGCCCGGCCGCAGCCTCCCTCAAATGAACCACCATGTCCGCTCAATGAAGATCGGGCATCGAGTTCCATACGGAAACCCGACAGCGCCGAATTTGTCATTGACTGGACCAAGGACATTTGCTGCTGAAACAAGCATTAATGGATCCAATGGTGTTTGAGAAGTAGGTGTTGGTGCAGAGGATACAGTGGCAGGAGAAGGGTCCCTAGCAACTCTGGCCTTCTTAGCCGACCCCTCCGAAGATGAAGCTTCTTTTTTTATGTGAACGCTTGGAAGGAGGGTCCTGCGCCCAAATATCCCCCCCAGCCTTAAGCAGGTTGGAGTAAAACAAAAAGTCAGCATGTCATGACTTTCTTGTCTGGGGAGTAAATCCTGCGCACACATCACATGACTGGTTGTCATGGTGACATTCGACTAGGCACCTTAGACATGCATCGTGAAGGTCCTTGGCCGGGATAGAAATTTTGCATGTTGAGCAGGATTTAAACTGCAAAACAACAAATAACCCCTAGTGTTGTGTAATGTAACAATAAATGAAACAAGACATGCATGGGTGCAAAGCTAATTAACTAAAACTACCTGCGTAGTTAAGGTAAAAGCTAAGTGCCACTACACCATAATTTACAACGAATTTATACAAAATTGCAGTAAATATGGAATTAATACCAATAAAACGTATGAAACAGTATAGCTGAACAAACGCTTACTTTAAAAAGACCGCCATTGAAACTCAAAAGTTTTGGCGGGAAAAAAGCTTGCTGTCCACCATTTTGCCAGCCACGTGGCTAACAACAGAGACAGCAAAAAGTTACAACATTTTTGACAAGTAAACTGTAAAAAATGATTCCTAGAGCGCCCATGTGTCTAATAAAGAAACCATACATACAGTTTGAGTCTCTGTGTTACTCATCTTAGAACTTGACTTGTGTCTTAGAAGCAAGAATCTCTCAGAGCGCTGTACCACGTCTTCACAGGTGGGCGACAGAAAAGGAAGTGTTTTGCTGGAGGCTATAGTCTGAAAAGTTACCTGCTCTTGGCTGTCATGGGGCCAGAGGCCCTGTAGGGGTGGTCTCACAAGACAAAAACAATGTTTTTTTGTTTTTGACATATTTTCATTGAAAAAATATAGTTACAACTGTCGCAAGAATTTAAAGAACATTTAAATGCTTATAAGTACCCCAAGGAGGATCTCTATGGAAAAGAATCCCTGTTTCCTGAACAGACCAAATACATCACCTCTGAATGTGACACATGATCACCATGAGAACACATACAGGCTGCCCAGTAGAACTAACATTATAAGTTGTTCACTGGTCACATGGGTACCCGAGGGACCAGTGAACAACGTATTTATCTTACCAAACACCTGAATTTTAATTTTGAACTGTTTGAAGCACTTCTGTTGAATGCGAGGTGAATTGCCATTTTGCAGATGACACAAGGTAAACAGATTTAGAGTTATCTCCCTTCCATCGATTTTCAATCGCAAACAACGGTTATTTCTGTGCTTCATACGTAATTCAATGGTATTCGAGGCAAAGAAGTACTACCATGAAGCACCAGAAGAGTTCAGAATTCCCATCGGTGTACATTGAAAATAATACATAGCCTGTAAGCGGGGTGCATTGAAAATAATAGAATAGCGCTTAGCCAATCAGAAAGCAACATTCATGTGTGAGTTAAGATAATCCTCAACGTGATGCACCATATGTACACACAGATGGCCACATCACTCCCAGAACACACCTTCATGAAAGTATCTCCGATGATTTTCCGCTTCTCTTCAGGGTTGGTCGTGGTGTTGAGGGTGTTTGTTCGACGCTTTCGAGAGTTGGAGTTGTATTTGTCAATCGGCACTGAGGTAGTTCCATTGTAGAATGTGTGTGCTGAGTGGACCACTGGTGAAAGCAAACGCAGAGAATAACGTATTAGGCTGAAAAATACAAACAATTACTTCTCGCGAATCTCCTTGATAAATGGTGGTGAGAGAACCTCTACACCATCTCCCTCTCACAGTTACCTCCCTTACCTCGAACTTTCAGACCCATTCCACTTAGAGATTCTTCAACCTGTCGACTCTCGTGTTTTCGCATGAAGCCATTGTCTATGTGTACAGCGATCACCTGGTCGTCCTTCAGAGCCTTGTGGAGCAGCGCAGCACACACGGTGGAGTCAACACCACCACTGAGCAGCATCTACATGTGGAGGGACACACATTTAAACAGGCCACCCTAAAAGAATGTAACACTTATTTCTGTCAGCTCTGTGTGGGTGGAAAATACAAAGGTACTAGATGTGTTACAACTTTGGTGAAACCTATGACCCTCGGTATGGTAAAAAAAACCCTAAAACCTGATTGCAGGCAATCTGGATTTGAATCACAGATTGCAGCTCTGCACCTAGAAATGCAGCATGGTAGAGCACAAGCAGAAGTGCATGAAAAAAGACAAAAACTCAGATATCAGGGCTGTTAGCTTCAAAATATTACCAACCAAAAATGCATCTAACCATGTATGGAACATGCTATCAAAACTTCTTACAAGACCATCAGGCTAGCTACCTGTAAATTTAGACCATTTGCCAGAAATTCATACAAGCCTGTAGAGGTTATGAATTCTTTGAAGGAAGTCCTCCTTATGGCCATTAAAAATCCCATGACAGTTGCATCTATATTTTGCCATAAAATGATTATAAAACAAAAACTTGTGAGACCACCTTACAGGGCCCCGCTAGGACTCCCTTCAGCCAAGAGCAGGTGTAATTTGCTGGACATGATGACCAACAGTCTTTGAAATTACCAGCCATTCTATCTTTGTACCAAAGTCTGGTACATACCAGATAATGGAAACATTACTTCACTGACCAGGACTTTGTGTTCTCCAACTGTTTCCTTGATGTAGTCGACACAAGCTTTCTCTCTGCATTTCATGGTGAATGCTCCATGACAGTCCACCACATTGAACAGGAAGTTACGCAACATTTGTCTGCCATTCTCTGTAAGGTCAACTTCAGGATGGAACTGGACACCATATAGCTTCATCTTCTCGCTGGCAATACCTTCATAAATGAAGGATTAGCTCGGGTTAGCAAGGTTTTGCACAGTAATTTAGTATGTTCTATCATATTTGAATCAAGGAATCTGTGAACATCTATCAGCTTTCAGCAACCCATGCATGTTGCACGAGGTAAGAAAATGGATTAGATGAGACTGACTTGGTTGATATAGGCATCACTGTATTCCAGTTATTTACACCAATGGCAAATGCTCATTCTGTTCATCACTGGATCATCTTTTCCTAACTTGACTATTTAGTGACAGCCATAAAAAAGCTGAATATTGTGGGGTGATGCATTAAACAGCGAGTGAGTTTAGTTTTATGCCGCACTCAGCAATATTCTTACTCTATGATGGTGGTCTGTAAATAATAGAGTCTGGACCAGACAATCCACTTAAACATCATGAGCATTGATCTCCGCAATTGCGAACCAATGACGTGTCAACCAAGCCACCAAGCCTGACCACCTGAGCCCATCAGTTGCCTCTAACAAGCATAGTTGCCTTTTATGGCAAGCAAGGGTTATCTAAATTTGTGACAGTTACTGGTTTAACAAGCATATTTTCAAAGACTTCATGTAGCAGCTCACCAGCCGTGATGCTCCCTGACTTGGCAATGACCTGAAAGCCTTCAGCTGTTTCAGTGATGCTGTCCCCGTGGGTCAGTAGCACAGACTGCTGCTTGTCAAGGCCCCTACAAACACACAGAGACATCAACAATGTGAACATTAGCATCATCATCAACATCACAGACCACAACAACATGGACTGATCTGAAACTTTTCGGCAATATTTTGTGGACTCTAAACCACCTCCAGTTTTTCAGCTATATTCAACATATGGCTCATTCTGGAAGGATTTAATGTGTGACGGGAGGAAAGTTTAAAGTTCATAGTCATGGCAACCTTTCAGGATTTGATCCCAGCATCAGCAGATCCTGGCATGACAAAGGGAAACAACTATGAATGCTGAATTGCTATGAATTATCCTCTGAGAAACATCCTCCCAGTGTTTCTTTCTAAAACGTTTAATTAGTTAATTAAAGCACATCAGTATACTTTACATGCACTTCTTGGTGTAAGTCACAGGCACTGTACTACGAAAGAAAAAGTTATAAGACCTACTTGAACAAAGGGCACTTTGTATCAACTGTGATGTCAAACTGGCCATCCTCTCGAACATCTGTTTTGTTAACCTTCCCTTTGAATTCCTTGTTCAACATCTGAAACAACAACAGATGAATAAATAATCCAGCTAAACAGAGTAATCACTACAACAAATAATCCATGAAACCCACCTGCTTTCACACACGAAGCTGCACATCTAGACTAATACTAATAGTCTGGACTGAGTAAAATCAATTAACTTTCACAGAATAACTGTTACCACCATCTTGCTTGCTTGTCTGAAAGTGAAACCTGAGAACTAAGCTTCCAACATTCAAACAGTAAAGTAACAAAGATGCAAAACACAAATAGCAAATGAATACTGTTTCCTGTTGATGGTTGTCCGGAATAGTGTATACAGACGGAGTAAACCCTTACAGGATGGCTGTATCATCGTGACAAGAGTGGTTGCATCTAAGTTAGGAGCTATCAACAGATCATCAGTATTGATGCAGCATTACCTGGAGGCCATAGCAGATGCCCAGCACTGGCAGACCAGTATGGAAGATATCAGGATCATACCGAGGGGCGTCATCGTCATTCACAGAACTTGGGCCACCAGATATGATGATAGCTCTGAAAATTTCCTCACATTAATGACGCATCAGAAGCATAACAAGAAGACACAGTCATCAATATCCCCACTTTACCTCCAATTTCAGTCAAAGTCAAACTTGTTGCAATGGAAATGCCAAAAATATTTTATTCAGAATTCCAAAACTATCAAAAGGCACCAGTACACCACTATAAGCAATCTATGTGTCAAATTTGGTGAAAAAATACTGAATGGTTTAAGAGTTCTGCTCCGGAAGAGATAAATGTGCACGGACGGATAGGGCGTGTTTCAATATCCCCCGCAAAACGTGTTGTGGGGCATAATAACCTCAAGTCAGGTGCCTCAAGTCAATGTCTACTTATCCAGGACAAATAGCCATGAGCACATGCATGAAGTTCCATGGTACAATTTTCTGAAGGATAGTGTCAAACTAAGCAATTCAGCCCTTGCAATCCTCGTTATTGGTCCAGTTTTCAAAGAAATACCAGTAATTTCTACTAAGGCGTCAAATTTTTATCTAATCATTATCTTTGAAACTTGTTCCACCATTGATTCTTAACCTACTGATTTTATATCAGGAACATTATTGTTGCTCCTGCAAAATAATAAACAAATCTTCAGCTGCTCATAGCAGTTATCTTGCAATTTCACAGGGACACTCATGGATTCACACAGTGTATGCTTATGGAGAAATAAATGCAGGTCTTTATAGTGATGGGTCAACATTCGGCTATCATCTCCTTTCTCATCTCTGTTGCTTGAAACAACACAAGTTGTAGGGAAAACAGAAACATGATAATAATAATAACATTGAAACATTATTTGATATAGTCAGCAATTAAATACTCAAAAAACAAATGTTCAACCATTTTTTATCACATTTGTCTGGGATAACATCACACCATTCACAAAGCAGTCACTCCTGGATTCCACGATTCCGTGGTTGCAGAAAAAATTGCAGAATTTATCCTGCCATGGAGAAAAACGTCTAGCCTGCGGAAAACGCATTTTCGTAAAGAATCTGTGCAGAATTTGCCACTTTTCTGTCATGGAATTTGCTTATTTTAAAAACTGAGTGAAAGCTGACTTGAGCCAAAACGAGAAGTACAGTTAATGCCAAAAGTAGGATTGGTTACACATAAAAAGGATCGACATATTTATTGTGACAACATTTTAATAAACATGATTAAAGATACTTTATTAATAAAGCAATTAGGCATCTTTTAAATAATATTAGATGAATTTGACACTGCAATTACATTCTCAAAATCGATCATTTTGAAGATTGAAATTATTTCAGATTTCTTTTAGGTATAAAATTGTTCCTTGCATGAAACCGGAAGCTGTTCGTCTGCAACAAAGTTACAATTGAGAGGAGAGAAATAGCTTTCAGTAAGTGTTTAATTCTCAAACACAGAAAAAGATGTGGGTGCTTTGTCATCAAACTTACTCGAGATGAGATGTGTGCTGTCTACTTAACTTTATATCTGTGTTTGAGAATAAAACCATGAAGGTCTCTAAATGTTTTAACCGCAGAATGTTTTGTAGAATTATGAAAAATGGGGTGTAGAATTTGCTTAAATTTGTCGCAGACTTCTTAAAAATTTGCCACGGAATCCAGGAGGGGCTGACAAAGTATACACCACAAAATGGATACATCTTCATTCTAACACTGTCAACTCACTTGTAGCCCTTTTCTTTTATTGAGAATGCTGGTGTATCCAAAGGGAGAATATCAGATTCTATATTCAACTCCCGAACTTTTCTGTCAATCACCTAGAACAAAGATTTGGTCATATTGAAATGTTTCTTTCTTTTCAACAATGCACAAGATATTTTCCAGCTGTATGCACGACATGATTATATCCTCCCTCGACTACACAACTAGAGACTGATATCATGAACATCAACCCACTTAAACCATTACTCAGACATATATCCAGTGTTCCAAACTAAGTGCCCTTAGGAAATAATCATTACTTCGAAGAAGAAAATGACAAAGACATACTACCATTCACTATCATGTATCATTAGGAAATTGGGAAATTTGTAATTTCAGTTTGGGAACTTTTACAAACACTGTACATGAGTGATTGAGTTTAGTTTTAAGCAACACTCAGCAATATTCCAGCAATATGGTGGTGGTCTGTAAATAATCAATTATGGATCAGACAATCCAGTGATCAACAGCATGAGCATCGACCTGGGATTTGGGAACCAATGACATGTGAACCAAGGCAATGAGTGACCATCCGATCCTGTTAGTTGCCTCTTATGACAAACACATTCGCCTTTTATGGCAAACATGGCTTGCTGCAGACCTATTCTACCCTGGACCTTCACAGGTCACACTGTACATGCATTACATTTTAAACATAACATCAATCAAAAAGTCTCACTTTTCCATACTGAGCTCCAGCATCCAAAATGGCAATCCTCTCCGAAAGATGCACGTCTCCATTCACATGATTTGCTGTAGACCCATTCATGGTGATGTCTGAAAGCAGACACTTTGTTTAGTGAACTCCAGCAGGGTAAGACATAGTCACGGGTCCTCTGGTCAATGACCGTGTGGATCACACTTCCCTAAAATCAGTTACAGTGGAAGCTTTCAAAGGGGCATTTGTCCAATTCACTAATTAAGTTGTCAACAGCGGCATAAAATCTGAGCCCCATCCATGGCTTGTACATTTATCATTAGCTATGCAACCAAGCACATTGTATAAACCGGACTATTTCTTCAGCCCCATTGAGTGCTAGTTTAGACAGCCTCCACTGCATAGCCAAATGCTCAACATGGAGATAGCAGGGTTAAATTGCCTTACTGAAGTTACTCATCATACAGAATAAAAGTGTCCTTTAAAATGGACAGTAAATATGGAGACAGTGGAAATTGTGTAATTAGCTTTTACTACATCTTTAACACTGGGACTGCCAGCTCTTCCGACACATCATCAGAATTTGAAAAGCTGATGAAAAGGCCAACTCTACTGTTTTGGCAACTTTACTAATATTCACGCAGCACGTGTATTTTCTGGGACTCCCATGTGTTTGTAAGACATACTGGCAACATACATGCATAAGGCGTCTCTATTCAATTAAAGACATATCACTATGTTTCAAAATTTTATGTGGTTATGTATGGTGACTCTCATACCTTCTGCCATGTCGTGCGACCAAAATAGATGGACGGCTAAAATTGCCACGAAAATAGGTGACCTTCGGAACACTTCAGCGAAGCAATTGTTTTCATGAATTGGGCAAAACTAGCTTTCAAATGGTCACTCTAACAGAAATCTTTAAGCATTTATGGAGAGAAAGGAGAGAGTAGTTGATAAGGCGATGCGAGTGCACTGTCATCAATCTTATTGTTGACAATTCATCTGTTTAGATTTGCCACACGTTGTTTATTCTTATAAGTTCGCAAATCGTCCCTGACAGTAACAGAAATGGATACCAATCGGATCATCCAGATACATCTACCCGATACGCACATGCAAACACCAACGCACGACTTGGACCTTTGACTGTGGTCACACAATCCACAAAATCGAAACCCACCTGTGATTTCGCCCTCTCGTTCCTTCGAGGACATGCAAGTGAAAATTTCGCGGAAAAGACACATGAAGCCTTTTGCGCATGTCCGCCGGGTCGGGGAATTCCGCAAGTTTCCGGTTAATGTTATATGCTATTTACCTCAGACGAATTGTGTATTGTATTAATCTCTCTCTCTCTCTCTCTCTCTCTCTCTCTCTCTCTCTCTCTCTCTCTCTCTCTCTCTCTCTCTCTCTCTCTCTCTCTCTCTCTCTCTCTCTCTCTCTCTCTCTCTCTCTCTCTCTCTCTCTCTCTCTCTCTCTCTCTCTCTCTCTCTCTCTCTCTCTCTCTCTCTCTCTCTCTCTCTCTCTCTCTGAATTCGACTTAGAGCGAATCAGGTTATCACTTCTCAAAACAATGAAATGTTTTCCAGAGACAATAGATATCGGTATATGGTCTCGAACGTTTCAGTCTGCAAAAACGTTTCAGTCTGCAAAATGCGAGCGAGTGTTCATTTTGCGAGAGGGGAGTATCAAGTTACTATCAACGGCGTTCCTATTTTAGATTTCCCTCCACCCATCCGCTCGTTAAACACACTGGAAAATCAAATGCCAGATCGGGCCAATGTTGCCCTCTGGTCTCTGACATGCCTCAGAAAAATCGAGCACAAACGAAATTATATCACATGGCACGTACATTGTATTAGATATCTCAAATTAGTTTCTTATCTTAATTTATGAGAGAACATAGTCAAATAGGCCGACGGGCTAAAGGGCCGAGAAGTGCCAAGTCAAGAGGGCTGATGGATAAAGTCAAAAGGGACGATTTGAAAGTCAAATGGGCCGTGACAAAAAATCAGAAGGGCCTTGTTCCTAGTCATATGGACCGAACAGAAATATATTTAGAAAGGTTTTACATTATTTATTGACACATATAGCATTGAAACATATCATCATAAGATTCATAAAATGGTGATTGAAATGGTAGTAGCCAAGCGTGTAGCCATTTTTCGTGTAATGGCAATATATGTAGTTCACAGTTTACATGATTAACATAACTTCTCATAATTCAAAAATATTATTACATTCGATCGTGATGTATCGGTCTTGGGGCGGACGAGGTAGGACATGAAGCATCTTTCGGATGACTTTGACATGCAGAAACCACTGCTGTGCCACCATTCGTAACAACTCGTCTCTTTCCGTGACCTACTAGAACGCATTCGTCTTGTCGGAATGACACGAGTAGTTACGAATGCTGTCATGGATTACCGAGCTAATTGCCGGTCAGCAACAAGCAATTAAAAGATGCCTCTCCCCTTAACCGGTCAGACTTACAACAACAACAACAAAAGAAACCCCTAGACATCCCATGTTTTAATTAGGTTTGATTAAATGTTTTAATTAGATTTGGATTAAAAAAAATTGCAACAACAAAAACAAAGACAAACAGTCAAGAAGAGTCATGTTCAAATTCCAGTTAAAAAAACATAAAACCAAACACTGTTTACACTATTTTACCATGTAATTTATTATTTTTTTATTTTGCAACCCTTTTCGGCCTTTATGATTTTACATTTCAGCCCATCTGACTTTTAACCTCAGCCCTTTTGACATTTTTTCGGCCCTTTTTTCCTTCGGTCTTTTTTCACTACAACCCCCTACAAACACTATTGAGACGTCGTTTTGGCCGGGTCATGCTTTCGCTTTCCCTAGACAATTTTTGATGTTATGCCTTTCTGAAGGCTGGTTCCACATGGTGCCAAGGCTGTAATATTGCTCGGAAACCCAAACGGTAACTCAATCTCACCAACAGACGTCACGGATATGTATATATATAGTTGTGCAGACATTATGATTTGGAGTATTTTGCTGTCATAAACCCTCACAGATCAAATAGAAATACACACGGACATATATCACAGGTGTTTTTGTAATTGTTATAGCATGTGTTACAATTATAAGTGGAAAATAAATCCGTTGCTACGGTCTTTTTATGACAGTTGTAGCAACGGTCGCCATCTTGACTGGCACATTTCTATTTCCTGTTTTACATGTTGACAGAAGCACAGGAGACGATAATCAAGATAAGGCCTGTTCTCACACACATATTCTGACAGTGAACTGAGAGGTGGGTCATTAGTAACGAAATATGACAGGCGTAAGAGTTCGATCTCGGCAACCGTTAAGATGGATTTGGTCGGCAACGGGCACCTGCTAGGTGTTAAACAATGTTGCTGGTGGCTCTTTAAGTATCGTAGGGGATCCGATAGCATTGTGTTCAGTCTCACTATTTTCAGAGTTAAGAATCTATTTGTAATGTTTTGTATATTTTCGACTGAGCAGAAGCTAACAGAATCTCATATGCGAGTGCAGAAATATGATTTAACACATTCTTTAATTAATTGCAAGGGATTTACTGTTACGTCAATAAATATGGATCAACTTTCCAAATTACTTCTCAATCAAAAGCATGTTAAATGAAAACACATAAAATAGAAAATCTTCCAATTCTCTTTCTGTACATGGCTGTATGCAAAGTGCTTGATTTTTTAATTATTTGAAATAAGTAAATTCTTTAATTCACAATCGATTGCTTGACATCCCTCCTCCAAAACAAAACTACAACAATAACAAAAACTCAACAAAATGAACAACAAAAACCTAAACAAATAAATTAATCTAACATTTTATGTGTGAAAAGGTTGTATATATAAACAGAGAATCCATTCCACCAATACTGATTTTTAAAATGTAAGCAAATCAATTCTATGGTGTCTATGGATATATTTTTAATTTGCATGAAAGACCAGATATGGATTATGCTGTAATACAATAAAGAATGCATCACAAAAGTGAAAAATGAATCTTGGAAATCCTACAAATAATTATTCAAGTGTTATTACTACTCAAAACAATATAGAGTTTTTGTATTATAAAAAATTATATCAGTCAAAACTGACTGACACATTAATGCACATTACTTTCAGGAAGTAGACATTTAAAACTCAGTAAGGCACATGTATGAGTGAGTGAATGGGTTTTAATCCTGCAGATTTTTTTAAGTATCTGGTGTCCCCCACTGTGATATTGCTGAAATATTCTAAAGGTGGCATAGTACTATACTCACTCACTGACTCTTTTCAAATAATTTTTTCACCAACCACACATTACCATTAAAAAAACGCTAAAAAACCCCCTGATTAACTTATGAATGATGACCAGTGTTTGTGGTAGGTTTTGTAATATTGCGTGCAGAAATGAAAATTTAAATATGTGGTCCAAATCTTTTGCGCATGAAATTTTCATTACAATCCGGAATCATTTCACAATTTCTTCTTTTTATATATGTTGCTGTTTTAAGTTACTTTTTTAAATTAGCACATCATAATTTATGCATTCATGACAGCAATCTGTACATCATATATCATCAGCATCAATCTTCACAGTTGGGATACAGTGACATGCATCAACCAATCCCATCAACCTGGCCTCGCCTGTTACAATACCAACAAGAAGATACAGTCATCAATATCCCCCGCATTACCTCCAATTTCAGTCAGTCACACTTGCTGTCATGGAAAGACAAAAAATATTTGATTAAGAATACCCAAACTACCAAACAGCACTACTAATACACCACCACATCTATCTATGTGCCTAGTTTGGTGAAGAAATATTGAAGGGTTTTCCGGAAAAGATAAATGTGCACACACAGATGGACGGACAGACAGGGGGGATTTTAATACCCCCCACAAAACGCGTTGCGGTGGGTAAGACTGAGTTGCTGAAGACCACATCCTGTTCAGATCTTCTCAAGGTATATCTTCTGTACAGAGAATCTGTTTTGATGACTTTGGTGTTTTGTCTTGCAGACACATCGACATGGCCGATCTTGGTACTGACATGATTACGAAACGTCCTAGGACCGCCCGTGACCAGTACACAGTTCTCACAGAAACACAGATAAAAAATATAAAAAAAGTTAGTAGAACATGTATGAATCATTGATTTCTTAGAAGTTGAAATAAGTTCTTATCCAAAGATGTGTTTACATTATTCTTATTACTATTATTATTGTTGTTATTGTCATTGTTCATTATTTTCAGAACCCAGAGGCATTTTTCCACACAAACAAAGCAGCAGATCAACACACCCGAAACTGGGACCCCAACAAGCGGTATGTGATTGACAGGACTGCCACAAGCACGAACCAGCACCTGTACAGGGGGCTCAGTTTGTCTCAGCCTGTGTGTTGGATTGGGGAGAAGTACAACCGTTTTCCCCCTCCAGATCACAACACTGCACGACTGGGGGCATCACTAAGATGGGGGCCAGAGAAAACAGGTAAATGTTCCAATGACAAACTGGAGGAGAGATGAGAGTGTCTAGGAAAATTTGAAAATTTAACGAATACAGTGAAAATACTGTTATATGGACTATGACATTCACTCATTCCCAGCCAATAAGGAGTACCTTTAGATGTGGTTTATCTTTCCTAGAAAAAGTTATCTAGATTACTGCTGATTACATGCCCAGGTAATTATTGAAAGGTTTCCTCAGGGTCAAGGACGTTTGGACACTTTGAAGGCGAGAACTCCCAGCGCTTTACAAAGATAGATATGTACAAGCGTCCTCCAACTAACCAGCCAGGTCGAGTGATAATGAGCTATGGACGACCAGGAGATGGGTACTACTCGCAGCGAAATCCAAGTAAGGGTTGATGACTGCATAATTAACTCACTAACCAACCCTAGCTTTGTGGGGAAATCAGATGGGCCATGGGTTGGGTAAGAGGAGACAGGCATACATTCATCCTTGGTGTAGTAAACGTAAAGAAATTGCAGACATTTATTGGTGACAGTGGAATATTTTTGTGGAAATGTATAGCTCAAAAACTAACTTTTCATAAAATTACTAAATGCTACCCTCCTTTACGATGACACCTCCCTCTCTCATTGATGGTGATGATAAATTTTGTGTTGCAGACATAACTACATGGTTTGGGGCCAGTGTTCCGTTGAACCGCACCATTATTCTTGAGGACATTCAGCCTAAAACATTCGCTGACTATGAGATGATTCGCCAGCACAAACAAGCCCACATTTCTCGCAGGATAAACCAGTGGCCGGAGTTCTCTGAATATACAGACAAATTTGCCCTGTCATCGAAAACAGAACCAAAAATCACCTCGTAAGAATTAATTATCCCTTGTTTTATCAGAGTGGGTGATTCACCAGTCTAGCATGTATTTATTCATATATTGTTTACAATGTCTACCCCTGAATGCAGAGCAAGTGATTACAAACAATTCATTACTGCAAAAACATTGTTTACATTGAGTTTAATTTATTTTTCAGATTGGAGCAAAGAAAGAGATATGTTTTACAAGCATAGAGAGAGTTCAGCATTAAGAAAAACCAAAGCTGTCCAACAGCATTAGTGCCAGATCCTCGAAGACCAGAGATACTACACCTCTCTTTTTTCTTGGCAGGGAAGGCTTTCTCGTCTCCGGTAAACTGGGCAATTATCTCTCTTATACTTACTTCTGTAACTCCAGCCAGTGTAGGTTTTGGAGATCATCGGATATTTCTATTTTTCTTGCCAGTCTAGGTTCTTGAGGTCACAAACTTTTGTATTTTCTCTTGCTAGTTTTGAAGGTCACATGTCATTTGTGTCGCTCTGTCCAGTTCAGGTTGTGAATCTTACAAGATAGTCTTGATCCTGAAGCTGGTTTAGGTTTTTGAGGTCGCTAGTTACCTGTATTTCTAAGGCAATTTTATTGAATAGATGTAAACCTCAATCAGACCTTGTTTAATAACTATATTTAAAAGGCAGGCATACTTTACGCTGACTGATGATGGTAATGCCTCATTAATCTGACTTGATAAAGGAGAGTGACAGTGAAATATGGTTTGGAGGGAATTTCTCAAACCCATTTCATCAATGAATATATTTTCTAGTTAGGGCTTGGTTTTACAAACTGGACAGTTATTTTTAGATTACACTTACTGTATCAGGTTTGGTAGCCTATATTTCCATAAATTGTATCTGATTTGTTAAAAACTTAAAACTATCTCGTAATCAGATTTAATACTGTTTTCTTGCTGTCTCAATGTGATATGTTTTTGAATAATTTATGCTCACAAAATGTTTTGCACCAAATCCAAAGTATTTAGTACTGGTATTGCCATATGACCAAAGGTGTCAGTATTTTAGAGGTGCTTGTATCATCAATACTTGCAAGTATATGGCACACGCAAAGGAAGACATCCTTGCAGACAACATGGACCTGTATGGAGGCAACGTCAGTGAATGTGGAATCTCATGGAACTGACCATAATTAACATGGGATTGTATTGAAGCAAAAGGCAAAGAAGAGAGGAAAGGTATGGAATCATGTTTGGAATCCCATGGAAAGATTATGGAATCATTGAACCAACAGAATCTTTCAGAACCAACTCAGAATTGCATGGAACCACGATTCTATCCCGAAGCAAGGAGCCTATCTTTTCCCACTGCACAAACGAGATTACCCTGGTCTTATGATCTATGTTGATTGTCTGTTCACACTTTGTGAATGCTGGTATATTTGTTGACAGAAAACGTCTGGTGCAAGGTACCATGGTCTCAGTCCAGTATGTCAACTGGATATAATGTATATTGTACATAGGATCAGGAATGGAAATGATGTATATTTTGTCTATTTGAATAAATTATTGAATCAGTTGATTTGTTTTGAGGTCTGACCCTTACCTAGGGGGAAAGGTCTTCGAATACCATCCCTTAGATCTCCAGGGTATACCTTCCAATAAGTCTCCCCTATACCCTGGATGCATCCACAGCCCAATAATTGCATTACCTCCCTTTGCAAGCTCCGTAGCCAATCAGCTGAGCTGACGATACAAACTTGCCAGTGTCAACAAAGATACCTATGGCAGCTGCAACAGTTTGTTCGCAGAACATATCATATTTTGGTGAAATCATACAGATAAACTCAAAGGTCCAAAAACATATGCAAGAACTCCTTCTACCTGTTTCAGAAAACCTCTGCATGGTTTGTGTTGCCAAGTTTAATGGGTTAGATAATTTAAAAAGCGAAACTAAACTTCGTTCACTCCACTTCGATCAATCAATCAAGAGAGAGAGAAAGAAAGAGAGATATTTTGTCAGTCCACCAACACAGGTCTGGTGCTGACAAACCTAAAAGAATAATCTAGTCAACCTTGGCGTCAAACACAAACATGATTCTAGTGAGGCACAACAAACTATCAGCTCAAATGTTGAGATTACCTGTGCCCTTGGCTACCATTCTAGATGACAAGCCAGTAACTGACTCAAAAATTCAGTATTGCCAACCTATCAGAATGCAGTACTTACCCAAACCATCATGGTACATGGATTCTACTCCATTCTCCCAAGACCCGTGTGCTGCTGTATAAAACAATCTTAGTGCTAAGACTACCTTAAGACTAAGTATGGTGTTAGAGTTATGGTCACCTTAGCGCTAGTATCACTTTGAACAACCACCCCATGGTTCACAAAACACGTAAGACTGGATGTTCAATTATCAACATGTTTATACAGTGATATTTACAAATGTACAATGATCAACATTAAAATGAGAAACTGTACAAGTAAAACAACCTCCAGGCAACATGACAGATCAAAATAAGGATCTAAACACAGGAACTCTTTGTGACTTTCCCTGGACATCAGGGTGCTGATCTGTTTCAGCACAGCTGACAACATTGCCTCTCTTCCATTCCTGTAAAACCTGTTCCTTCAAATCATCTAAAAGTCGGAAAGAAATATGGAAAGAAGCTGAAGGAGGTCACAGACAGATTTATACATAAGTCTTGAAAATATACAAGTGAAAACATCTATCTGAGGATGCCTGAGTTCCTGTGGCACAGTTTGAAAACTATTGTTGGTATTTCAGCAACTCTGAGACAGGAAAATATAACAATGAGTAAAACTACAGATAAAAGACTTTTCATCATACTAGTATTTGGAAGGAAAGATACCAAAACTGAAAATATGATTTAGCTGTTGTAAAAAAATATCTTGCATGAGTGTCATTGGGAACTGATTGAGGAACAGTACTTTCCAGCAGCTATAATATAGCATTGTTTGTGAAACAACCCACCTATTGGTAAAAGTCTTTGTTCTGCCTTGACAAATATGAGGAATGTAACTTTTATGAGGGCACATCAATTCAGGTATTTTTGAACAGACAAACATGTATATTCTTTCTGAATCCACCAAGACGACTGTAACTAAACATTCAGGACAATATGTATGTGTGTGTGTGTGCACGCATGTGTGCACCCCTGCACCACCCAGAGCTCAGGATCTGCCTATGTAACTCTATCCTTTAACAATTTTCCCCTTGAATATTCCCCCTTAAATATCCAGTAGCTGAGATCAACTGAGTCAAAACATTCCTGGAGTCTCATTACATTCACTTATGCAACACAGGTAGTTTTCTGACAAGCTGCCCAAGACAAGCCTCAAATGAACATTTTCAAAAGGCTACTAATAATTCATGTAAATAGTAAGCCTTCTTTGACTAAAACACTTGATGGGGGTTGTGTAGATAACTATGAGATTGCTGCCCCAATTAAGTGCAAAAGAACGTTATTCAAATGCACTTTTGCCCTATTTTGCTAAAAGAAAACAAGTAAAATAACTCACATCCTAATCCAGTTTACACCATCCGGACACACCAACGGAACACCATCTCCAAAGGTTGATAACCCAGATTTTCCAAGTTTATCGACTTTTCCCCAGCACCTCAGTTGAATCAAAGCCACATTCCTTGTCTCATCGCATTTTAATTTGAAACCACATTTAACTGTCACTAACACAGCTGTCTTCATTTACCAAAAGTATTACCTTCTGACCAGAAGATATAGAACATCTTTAATACACGAACATTTAGAAACATGAAATTTTAAGTTTGATACATCACTAGGAAATTCTGACTGCAATACACGGTGATCAAGTTATGCTAAAAGTCATGTTTGTTATTTATATTACTGGAGAAACCACAGTGGCATAGTAACATGCTGACACAACAATCAGTAGCGGGAGGTTCAACAGACTTCACCCACTAACTGCCAACTTGACAAAGCAATAAACTCGGACAGTTGCATCAGTGCTGGTCAGCCATCTGCCCTCCACAAACACTGCAGGGAAACACAAAAAACTGAATGTCCAGGAGAAACACGTAACAGTATAGACCACTTCCACTACCAAATCACTAAAATGCTATAACCCAGCTTCATGAGGGCTTGTGATGGTAACATGAATCCAGAAACAAGGTTTGAGGAGGCAGATTCTAATGTGCACATATGAAAGTAATGGTCAGACAGGAAATCTTGAGAGATTTGGTTATTCTTATGATGGGGAACCAGATGTCACTGGGGTGAGATCAAACATGTACACAAACATATCAAACAACATACAGTCATCAGTCAGAAACGACTGAAGTGTACAGGAAATTGTTTTCTATCCACATGTAAAAGAATAATTTTGACAAACATTTGAACTGTGATCATGCTCTAACTTCTCCACCTGGATCTAGATTTTCGAAGTTTTTAGCGCTAAGACAGTCATAAGATAATGTTAATATGGCACTTATGAGTATCTCAGTGCTAAAGAGCTTAAACTATCTAGGCCCTGGCACCTGTTACAAAGCTAACATAGCACCATGACTGATGTACCTCCTATACTGTACCACAGACTTACGACAGTCACAGCACTATGACAGTTTTGTAAAATGGGACCCTGGAGAGTACAAAACTGCACTCATCTTATGAGTAGCGAAAGTGTCTTAAATAGATAAGTTAGATAACTAATGTTCTATAACTAGACACAACTGAGTATGCAGATGATATAGGAGGATACAGAGACAAATAAATACTGCACTGTTAATGAACACCATGTTCACCCTTGCAGCAGTTGTGTATTGGTATTACACAGGACTAGAGGCCCCTTGGCTGTTTCAACATCACTCTTGCAGCGTCGGTCCTCACACATTGAGTGAAACAAACAGTCTGGTAAAATACTGATAGATTGTAACTTTGAAAAAAAGAACTGCCCTATAGATGCAACTATTATACAGACATCATTTTCAGCAACACTCTCTTAACATATCCTGTATGTATTGTTGTGCCACCCAGAAAGGGGAACAGTTAAATGTATGTTCAACACAATATGACATTCATATCTACTGTGGATGTCTATTTATGTCTTGTATTTAATTTTCTGTAGAATTTTCTGGAGCTGAAGCTGTCAGTAAACAAAGTGCTTGTGGTAGAAGCTTGACACGTCCATTACCACACAATAAAAACTAGCTGTCAGTAAATAACGTGCTTGTGGCAGAAGCTTGGCACGTCCATTACCAGACAATAACTAGGAATCAAAATTAACATTAATTCTTAACATAAAAACAGTTCAGCTTTCAAACTTTCAATACTGGATAAAAGCAAACTGCAAGCTCATTTAGTGTACAAGTTAAAAAACCCAACAGTTTTCATGGAACACAAATGAAATGAACACATGCAATATGTTGCAAATAAAATGGTGGAACAGAACCTATAATATATATACAGAGTACTGGCTAAAAATGTTAAAACATCAACAACATTTTGAAAATTGCTCATAAGTCAGTACATAAATTCAACGTGAAATATTAACATGAAAACTTCAACTATGCTATGACTGGTAACCAGGACGATCAACACACCTCACTCGTACTACAAGACGCCTCTGCACAGACAACAGGGACAATGTGTCTTGTTACTATGACCCACAGTGAGCATGCAGACAAATGTCTGCAAACTCTCAGGAAATGACTGAAGTCAAGATTGCAAAATTTTGTGAATATGTATGAATAATTAGCAAGTATTATTCAAGAAATGAAAAATATTGGCACTTCATGCAAGGAGGACATATTGTTACTGATCTTGACAATGCATACAGCCACAGTACACTAATAACACAGATAATACAATGTCCCAGCAGCCTCTGGCAATGTGTAAGCTATAAGAACCAAGACGATCAAGGACCTGTTTCCTTCTCTTCACAAGAAACATCTCTGTTTCATAAGTGGACCGAACTAATGTTTGCTTGAAATTATGTCAAACCAGATATTGATGGTTCTTACAAAAGTCCTAACAACTGTCTTGCAAACGTTGAACTACTGGTGTTAAAACAGTCACAATGTGACAGGTCACAATAGCACTAGTATTTACACTCACACACATACAGAAGCTATGACAATATAGGTTGTGCTCCAAATGTTTCATGTGATTGAGACAACTACAGAATGTACAACTCGGACAACAATCGCATGTCCCAGCACTCATGTACACAGAGATGCCAACCCTATTTTGGGACTAAGTGTAATACTGGGCGTCAAAAAGTCTAATGTAGACCCAAAAAGTGTAATACTTGTCTTCTGGTTGCTTTGATATAGTGCATGTTTTCACAAAAGGAATATTCTGGACAGAAATACATGTCAGCAATCATTATGAATCTCCATGCATCAAAAAATATTGGTCAGTTGACACAAGATACTTATTTATTAACAAATACATTGGAATGAGCGTGATTCTAAGAATAAGCGATTTCTATCAGTGTAAGGCCATTGCTTACACAACTGTCCACTTTATTCATTTTCCTTAAACTAGTAGAAAAACATAATTTTTGCATATTATGTGTAATGGAGTAATAATTTGGTCAAAATCGTAATAATTACGCCAAAAGTGTAAGGGTTGGAATCTCTGTGTACAAGATGTGAAATCCATATGGGCATAAAATCAATTCATCGAGAAGAGAACATCTGAATGCCATAATGTCATTTGCTGAGGCACACTGTAAAGTGCTAAAATCTCACAGGTTAGGAATGATTTGGGATGCATGAACAGTTTGCAACCCTCAACAGGACCCACACTTAACTGGGTCATTGTGTCACAATTCATTGAAAATACAAAAATAGATCAGACTGAGTAATGATATAATAGTGTAATACGTCTTCAACCTGTTACTGGGCTGTCGTATATTTTGACCTCTAATGAACAAAGAATAACTCTCAAGCAGGCAAGACAATATCACTTCAATCATGTCTCCCTGGATGTGAGAATAACAGGCACTGACCGACTCACTGGATGCAAACTACAGAGATTTTTGTTCAGGTGAGTAGATATTTGTTATTATCAACATTTTGCATAATCCTATACACATGATCGAGTTCTGAGATGAAGGAGTTATCTCCCTTAGCACCTCTGGGCGGCATCTGCATCAGCTAAAAAAACAGGACAAAAACTATAAAAATAGGAATGATCAGTCAAATTAACTTGATGTAACTGCTACAAATCTGAACATGATCAGTGTGATACAAGAAGATTCTGTGAATATTTTAGACATAACTGAATGGAATGTTTGAGTTACAACGAACAGCCATATTACAGAAATGTTACTACTTCATCACTTAAGGTAATAAACACTGCAATGCAAGGTAAACAAGACTAGAATAACATCACTAAAACTGCAGCAGAGCAAAACTTATTCATCACATATGCTTTTCTCACATTGCCATGGTAACTCAAAATCTCCACAGAATCAAACCACGCTTACATAACACTTACATATTTTTTAATTTAACATTCATCAGCAAACCAAAATATCTCTTTGAACCAAAGCTGATAAAAAGTAGGAAAAAAATATGAATCATATTTTCTTTCATCTAAAATCTCTCTTCTCACTCAGGTCATTCCACTGTCCTGTGATCTGGACAACTTGGCACACTGTTCAGTAGAGAGACGTTAGCTTGCTCTCTCCATAATGTGAAACATTAAAATCTGAGACTCAAATAAAACTGAACCAATGCTGATATCATGTGAACAAAGTTTGGAGATCATTTCTTCTTTCTTTCTTCTTGACAACGGGGACAATACCACTTTCCCTTCGGTTTGGTGGTCAGTCCCACACAGGCAAAGTGGAACCACTCGATGGGACACTGCAACAGAATCAACTGGGTTTACAATACTCAGCAGATTGAAGCACTCAACTGGACACTGTAAATACTTTAGTTTGCCAGTTGGCCCTCAGGGCCTGCTGCCGCCTGCAGGTTTTAAAATCTACAACTATTGAATGAAAACTGCAGGTCCGTTTTGTTAAAATCAAAGCAATAAAATAATTAGACTACACTTTACATTTTCAAAAAATGTTTCTACAAAATCAATTGGTGAATGATATGGTGCAGAATTTTTAAAAGGCTGGAGTTGGCATTCCTATGCGCTAACCTCTGAAATACCAAGAAATGAAACTATGTTATCATAACATGAAGAATTATGGCTGATTCCCAAACAATAATGAAGAAAAAAATACGGAGTAATTCCAGTTGAAAAAGAACACAGATAATATACTGGCCACAGCCTGTGACAGGGCCCTGCAAATATTTGAAATTGCCAACACAGTAACACAATAACAACCACCGCTGGGCCTCTACGCCAGCAAGTATTTCGAACGTTTTCAAAAACCTTAAAATGTGGAAGTATAAATTTGGATAGCATTTTAGATACTGAAAATGATTACACCGATGCCTTCCATCAAAAGACAAATGGTCTTTCAGGCCATAAAAAGACTTTCAGGTTGGGTTTCCTCACTTAACTGGTCCACACTAACAGAGGACCATGGTAAGGTAGTTACTCAGGGGTTAAAAAATCCCACTGCCTGATGCCTGGGACAAGTTAGTTTTCATTCCCGGCAATCAAATAATGGTATCTTAACTGTCTATTGGCCACTACATAATTTCTGCTTATGATTTATGCGAAGAGTTATTTTCTTTGCTATTTGTCACTTCTCGATAAATAGTCCAGTAAACATAACATCAAACAACATGTTGATTTATGCTATCATAATTACATCATCATGACTGTCAATCATGGTAAGTCAGGGTGAGTCTAAACTTAGCCAGGGCATGTTACTTTCTTAAAATCACTTGCCCTGTGGCAAGTCGCATTTTTTTATAAAAAAAATTAACTCCTAGTTACTACAGTGTACCACATGCCATATTTTGGGATAAATCGCATTGCGTGTGGCTGAATAGTTGTGCATTCATAATACAGAGTAGTCTGTATTGTGGGTGAGGAAGTCTTATGATTTGATATTGCATGACAACACTGGCAAGTCACTAATGTGTGCTGAAGAGATGTTCTAGAGGACAAACTTTGCTGTTACTTGACCAGATATCTATCTAACAGTAACCCCTGAGAAGAAGACACCTCTCAGTTTAGGATGAAAAAGCCCACTCTTGGCTTACATTACACAGCTTCTATGAATGGGATGTCAGATCTTTACCAACAGAGGTTTGTATCTGGGCAACAGATTTGATATTAGAAATACGGCCACTTTAGAAACGTATGACCAACTAATCCTCCCCACAAGCCCCCTCCCTTTACATGGTGCCTTGTGTTACATGACTGCTCTACTCACATCTGTGTTGTCACATCCAATCATCTCTCCATATGATACTTGGTGACACAGGCAGTAGGTAGGCTCGTTAGGGTCAACTGGCATGTCCAGGACGTCGGACGGGTGGGTGATCGATGGGAATGGAGGAAGAGGTGGATCTGCTTCAACTGGCCTGAAACAAAATCACACAATATAAAGATACAAGTCCTGTTGTTTACCACTAATATTCAAAGGAAAGGTTGAGTCTGGTACTAGCTCTAAATTGTTCTGTAATTCAATATAAGAGAAATATTTGTTCAATTAAACCTTATATAAGTGAATACCAAGGTAATTCATTTACCTTCAACAATCCATACATGTCATAAGAAGTGACTAACATGCTAGTCTGGTGCTCATGATGTCAATCAACAGTTTTTCTGGTACTGACAGCTTTCCCATAGCCTGATTATTCATCATGAGCACAACGTAAAGAAACAATACTAACAAACCAATTAAACCTGAAAATCAATCCCTCCAAACTTGTACTCTTGGGTGTCAAAAGGAGTTGTCTCCCCTTGCAATGTCAAGATTTCTGTTCGAATGCAAACGTTAATATATTATACATGAGTTTTTAAATAAATGATCTTACAATAATTGTCCTTTCTTCTTTTTCTTCTTAGGAATTTCATCTTCAAATTCTTCTTTCTTCTTCCGCTTCTTTTCCTTGTCTTTGTCTGGAAACAAAGATCTTAATGTTAATGGTTTCTCTCTCCAAAATGGTTAACAAGAAATGACCCCAAAAGCAGTGGCGGTCCGATTAATTGAAGCAACTGAAGATTGGTCGCTATCACCAGACAACCAATCATGTCACCATCAAGTATTTAATGGGAAACATGGGATTACGGGGGTTCAAAAATATTTTGAAAAGCCATTTCCCGAAGGGCAAGTGACTTCAAGAAAGTAGATCGTTCTCACTAATTTTTCACTTGCCCTGATTTCAAGACACAATGCATAATGTTAATGTTCAGTGGACTATTGATCGAAGAGTGATAATTTCACTCTCTACTAGTTCTACATTATTATTAGTGCTAACTTTAATAACTTTATTACAGGCAGGTATGAAAAGAAATCCAAGATTATTTGCAGTTTGAAACCATAAGTGGAAATTATCTAGTACTCCACAGACAAGTAAGATACCATTATTTGACTACCCGAAATGAAAGCTGACTTGTCCCGGGCGTCAGGTGATGGGATTTTTGAACCCCTGGATTAGTCAAATTGCTTACTTTTCTTGCCCATATCATGATCATGGCCTCGTGAGCTAGATGAGGTCTTGTCCTTCAGATCAGCCTCAAATCTGGCCAGATCAGCGTCCAACTTTCTGATGTGTTTGTCCACCTACAATACAGACACAGGTCACAGGTACACTTAGTAAAACAGTAACATGCACACTACAGGCCAATGAAGACATCAATCTACTGAAATGTTTTGTGCTTTACTATAAAAATACTATTACTCATGAACATGTAGAAACTGTTTCTCAGTCAAAGAATGAGTCATTATGGGTTTACACAGCTCCTAGCAATGTTCCAGTAATATCACGGTGAGGGAAAAAATTTGGTTTCAAACATTGTACCCATAACACTTAAAGCACTAGGATGCCCCACTGTTCTGAAGAGGATGTCAGTTACTTTAGTTCATAAATTTGACAAGTGAAAAACAATAGCCAAAACGCACCTTTTCAAGAAACATGAACATTGCATCAAAACGCAACTGTCACGCCTCGTGCATTTTTTCAGTTTTTGCATGTGCAGGGTCGTGTATATGCGCTTTGGACGGCGAGTTGTAGGGTTGAAAAATAGAGTGTGGATCTGCACTGTTGTAAATTAAGACAAATAGTTGCCATATTCGGGCATTGTTCATAGGTCGAAACATAGCTGTGTAAATTCAGATAACTTACCTAGTTTATGTAGTTTGATAAAAGGTGTCAATATTAAGTTTGGTGGACGGAGTGGTCAAAGGTGTAATTTTTCAGTTTGGTGGTCGGAGTGGCAATAACATTGTTTGGTTACCATTTCGTTGAGCACATTTTTTCATATTTTGCATTTACAAAGTTTGTTTAACAAATCCACTGCTCTTCTAGCCATCAAAGAAAATGCAAGACAAGGGGTACATTTAGAAGTGGTCCCACACACGGAACCTCAAACGACAAACTACAGTAACATAACAAACTCAGGGGGACAGTTAACCTTAGTAAACATGACAATCCAGATTAGAATTGCTCTTCAGTAGCCCATGCTTATCACAAGTGGCAACTAATGAGATCGGGTTGGTTAGGCCCGCTGACTTGGTTGACGCATGTCACAGTATCCCAATTACGTAGGTTGAAACTCATGCTGTTGATCAGTGGATTGTCTGGTTCAGACTTGATTGTTTACAGACTGCTGCCATATGGCTAGAATACTGCTGAATGCAGCATAAAACTAAACACACTTAACAACTCTAGTTTGTTAAACATGTAACTGTAGTTAAAACCATATACAGATCATTATCTGTCAGTTCATTAGACGTGTATTTGTAAGTAACAGTTCAGTGTATATCCAACACCCCTCAAATCTACAAAACTTACATATCTTCGTACAAAGGAGGAGTATTTGCTGGCTCCTTCTACGTGTACTTGAGATAAAATTCTGACAGTGGTATAATTACCATCTCGTAGGTCTGCATAGCCAGCTGGACCTTGTCATCTCCAAATTCCTTGCTCTTGGAGAACAGCTTTGTGATGCTTTCCAGATGGTCTGTCCGTTTTTCCGGCAGCATACCACGAACATTGTCCAGATATTCCTCTGCCAGGTGGTCGATCTGCTTCAGCAGCTCTGTCAACACACAAAGATCAACAAATGTGATGTGTGAAAGCTGAAAACAAACTGGCACTAACCCAATAGTCATTCAAAAAGCAGTTTTACTAAGAATGTGAAACTGTCCTCCCTCGATGGACAATCTAGATGAAAAGTTCACATGATTTTGATCAGATTCAGAAAAATGAATTGCTATGAAGTTCTTATTGAACCACGAGTGTAAGGGGTGCTGTAATCATGTGAATTTGTTCTATCAATGCAAAGTTTCAAACCGAAATCTAAAAATCTAGTGCAAAGGTAAGTGGTAAGTGATATTTAAATCACCCTCTCGACAGCAGTATAACTGTTGCTACTTTGAAAATGGGACTTTAAAAATCTGTAATTTGGATCTGGGACACCTTCAGACAAATATCCTCTTGGACATGAGGTGTAGACATATTCTTTCTGTTCATGGAAATCATCTGTTACAGCAAATTATGGCATCTTCATCACAAGTGGCTGGAGCAGGGTGCTACTGCTAAGCTGTAGCCAAGGGAAATAAGCCTGAAGAATCCTGTGAAGACTTGAAGGTTACACACATCCTCCGGCCTCATCAGTGAGCAAATAAATATGCTGACTCACTATATTGATTTTTGAACTGCAGTGCACACAGATGCTTCTGGAAGTCTTATTGTTGGGACCCTGAGTCATACCACTGGTAGTAACTAGACCTGACAAGCCATGTTAGTGAAAAAATAACATTTTATTAAAAGAAAAAAGGAAAAAATGCAGTTGCTGCGTATAGGTAATATTATTATAACGTCAATGTTATTTCTTATCATCCTCTAGAATGCCATATTCAAAGCAGTGCTGTCAAACTAAACACATTAGCTTCTTCACTTTTATGTTTATTCATCATATGTCATATATCACCTGCATAAAGACATAACATGAATTAAACTTTACACTTGACTGACTTGAAAACTCGGGTCCAATATGGAAGCAAAGCTGGTCAAAATAAAGAATTGTTGCAGATAAGAATATTACAGAATGTTACAGAATATTGACCTCTAAGTAAGCCTTAAGTAATAACCCTTACTATGACAGACTTAACGGTCACATGCAACCAAAAAATCAAACATAATTAAAACACATCTATCACTTATTCATGACATAAAATATACATTGCTGCTTTTAAAAAAACAAATAAACAAAATTATAAGCCCATAATCGTGATTCAAAAGTGCAATATTTTGTGCTTGGGCTTACTTCCCCCGAAACGAAGCCCTCGGGAGACCGAACCCAGTCATAGCGGGTGGATATGCACTGAGGTGCAACGACGGCTTCTGATTGGCTGTTTCATTTGCTGATATGCTGAGGGTTCATTGTGTGTACAGAAAGATGATCTGTTTGATGGGCATTTTAGAAGTATAGCCAGTCACAAAAAAGTAAGATTCTTTATGGATAACAACTTTTTTTGTGTGTACTTGATGCGTCATTTCAGTATGGATTCATATACTGTTGTCAAACAAAATCATATACACTAAAAGAAGTCGTTATCCACGAAGAATGTATATAGAGATGTTGGGTTTGGAAAATACATGTTCTCTGAATTTGCGCTCAATCCAATCAAAAATCATGTCAGTAGAGTGAGTGAGTGAGTGAGTTTAGTTTTACGTCGCACTTAGCAATATTGCAGCTATATGGCGACGGTCTGTAAATAATCGAGTCTGGACCAGACAATCCAGTGATCAATAACATGAGCATCGATCTGCGCAATGGGGAACCGATGACATGTGTCAACCAAGTCAGCTAGTCTGACCACCCGATCCTGTTAGTCGCCTCTTACGACATGTCAGTAGAGATGGTAAACTACTACGTGGCTGGAATCTGTCATTCGTCCAAGTACAAAGCAGGACTTGAAACTGACAAGAGTTTGCACCAGTTTCTGTCAGATCCAGTCATACGAAAAAAATGAATGTAGTTTGTTTGCAATCCATAGACATAAAAACATGTCATGTGTATGACACGTGCCTAATTACATAATGTGGCAGACACGGGACTTGGGTGCACGAGTCATAAATCAACTTGTTTTCTTTATGTCGTATAGTCTATAGTCTGATAGGTGTTAAGTTCAAATTGCACATGGTCAATGATTGAAGCTGTGTATTGCATGTTGTCTTTAGCAGACGGGCAGGCAGACATATAGGTGTGAATAAACCAGACACTGAGCTTTCTCTGTGACAGAAGCTGCTTACCACAATCAACAAGTTTTATACGTAACAATTAGATTATTTACTTGTTTATGTACACAACCAAGATTAGACTACAGCTCACGAACTCATGCACGCATACTGTTTCAAGCTCCGCGAACCTATTCACTGCGCATGCGTTATGGACGCAGCGCAGCACAGCTGTTGAAACCAGTTTTCCCCCCAGCGCTGGATGGAATTTAGTAAAACGTTTGAACTCTGATTTCGCGGGCTTTTTTTTTTCATCGCGTTTTTTTCAACTTTATAGGTTGAATTGGCATCTTTTATGATTTGTTTCGGTAAGTGCATACCGAAAGGTACCAGAATCTGCAAAAGTGTGTTTTACGTTGCATGTTACCTCTGAATAAGATTCAAGTGCAGGAAGTCAGGAACATTCCTGGGTCAATCTATTTGGTGTCAAGGACGTCATTTTGGGTAGCCCAATCCATGAGCACTACTGTTGCCCACACTACCATGACCTGTTGAGGTCATATCACTGGACTCTTGGAAACCTTATGTGGATATAGATGGCGGCATCAAATACTAGTTTGAGGAAAGCCAACCCCCTCACACACTACGTTTCACTATATTTCATACCACAAAACAAGTGTCAGAGGTGACAAATGAAAGTTTAAAGATTCAAGCAGGGATTCTTTCTTGTGACCAACAAGACTAGCAACGAAAAATATCTGTGTACACATTTGACTCATAAAGACACATTTCATTGAAAAGAATTCTCCAGGTTGGCAAAATCAACATACTACGAAAAGATCCTCAGCTTTACAGACCACATTAAACTATCCTTACCCTGCGACCTCTGATCCAGATCTCTCATAAGGTTGAAATTTCTCTGAAGCTCTGATGGTAAGGACTCAAGACCTGAAAGATAATAATACTGTCTGTATCTCCATGCATCCCAAAATGGACAGATAATGAAACTGCGTGTCTTAGTCATACTGCAGCACAGAGCTTCAAATTTCAAGTTAGAACTATTCACAAAGTGAGGAAAATACAAAAGTGATATTTCTTAAATGTGATAATGTCTGACAAGGACTGATTTCAAAGTTAACATGGGATCATTGGTTGCATATCCAACATTTCCTTACTGGCTAAAGGAAGTTCAGTTCGTAATAACAGTTCACATGTGACATTTCCCAAATTATAATGAAGTTTCTTAAAACTGGTATATTACACGAAAGAAGTTAAGAACCACTTGATTATTTCATATTACAGCCAGTTTATATATTTTGTTATACCATGGAACACAGAAGTACTTTCATTGAAGCAATCATGAAATCTGTGCGAACAATAATGATCATATTGAGAAGTAGTGGTGCTGTATTCTAAAGGCGCTACCACAACATCTCGTTGCCAATTACCAATACCATTCACAGAATTCTCATGTTTCCTGTATGAACCTTGATATTAATCATTTTGAAGGTCAGGACCTTTTGGACTATATGTCAAGGTAAAATCATGGAAATCTGTTTTAATGAACTAAGTGACTGTTCTGAAGGATTACTTTTGAATTTAAAATAGAGTCCAAGAAATTATTACCTAGGTATGTTATGCAGCTACCATCATTACTCTCAGGATTGAAGGGAGCTAACAAATATTCTAGGAAATGCATGAGAATCGACTCAAACTTCAAATAAAAAGTATCCATCTCTTAATCTACACCGTTCCTCCACAGATTAGATTTATCTATAAGGGGCCAGTTCCACATCATTGGCAAGAGTATAGCAATACTCTATATATGTTCAATCACCCATTCCTGTGTGGTTTCACCTGCCCAGAATACAGTTTTAATGGTGCAGCACCTGTCATCCACCACCCTTTACCGTGTTTACGATCCTAAGGGTTTGGGTTTGGGGAAAGGGCTTAGGATTAGGGTTTGGTGTCCTTTCCGATCTTCCTAACTAAACTGAAAAAGTGCGCCCGGTAAAGTGTAGTACTCCCTTTCACCCGCCTTACAAATATAAGATGTACAATGTTTACATGGCTTACGATAACGATCGCGTTCAGACGTATTTGGCAGGCTTCCAGAAAGCAATAAAGTAACAGTAAACTCATTCAAATCGAATGTAATAGGGCATTATTCTTATATGCGTTTCATATGAGGGGTAGTCAAGGTACCCATTTATCATATTGTAATGTTCTGTCTAATACTTTTCCTAAAGTTCTCAGACGATGAAAAAAGTGACATATTGCGCCAAATTTTAAGATCGACGCGGGTCCATTTAAAAACTTTTGACACTGCCTTTTTCACAAAGACAACAATTTTTCAGCGCACATGGGACAAAAATGACAAATAAAGTGTGTTATCGTGTGTTGTGTTTTAATTATACTAAATATCACTGAACAACAACCGATGACAGATGAATACTTACTGTCCAAATAATGCTCCAAATACATTGCAGTCGCCATTTTTCTGGAGCAAGTGTCAAGGCCGAGTGAAGTTTGATATAATGTATTCCTAACGTCAACCGTTATATGAGATACCGTTATACGTTTTGCTGCTGACAATATAACAGTCTAAACAGCACAAGCAACACCTGTGTTCTTCGGGATTATTAAAGTTCTGAATTATTTTATTGTACATATTTACTTTCATATCAAAATGACTATAATGTCATTGGTCGATATCCTTCTGTTTAACATATGCTCAGTTACATAACATTGCTTAAAATGCATGAACTTCTGTGTTACATGTTGTTTAGATTGACTTACACGTGGAAACGTGTATGAAAACTGCATGCAGGTTTTAAAATGCCCTTGTCTTATTGACTGTTCCCTCGTGTTGAACAAATGCACAGGTGTTTTGAGGTATTTCTTTATTTTGCCGCTTAAAGTGAGATAAATTGTTTTTTTTCATTCATTCATTCATTCATTCAACTGAATTGGAACTAAATGTGCGTTATATAAAGGTGTGTGTGGGGTGGGGGGGTGGTGGGGGGGGTAAGTCTGAAGGGACTTAAATCATGCACTTAAGACACTTGGACAACACCCGTGCAAATACCATATCAAACACACTGGTAACAACAAAAAATTAATTCCAACCAGTGTGTATCGGAGTTCCATCCTTCCATTATATGCACTTTACACAACAGATGAATTATTTGTGGGCTGAAAGCTGCCGCTTGAATACCCGTGGTATCGTTTTTCTCAAGTGTTGTTTTAGGGCGGTTTCAGCAAGTTCTCGTGCAATGACGACGGGAGACACCAGAAACAGACTTTGCACACAGTACTAATGCATGGAAGAGACCCTGAAAAGTCTACATCACCTCCCCAGTGAGTATTTGGGGTCGGACCAAATGAAATATACATGCTGTGTTTGTCTCTCTCCCAATCCAATTATTTCCCTCCTTGTAAAGCTAAAGTCATAAATGACAGAAAAGAATGCGTTTCAGGGACTGTGAGAGAGTTAAATAAAACTACTTTGCAGCGTATGACAGACAGACATTTATCCCGTAACAGGGCTCCGGCCCTGAATACAGTCATCATACTACGTAACACATCAGCGCATATTAAGGTATATAAAGTTTGTGTTTCTTGTTTATATGATATTATATCAATAAACATACATCTTCATCCTATCCATATTTTCACTCTGTAGGATAGTTATAAAATTTATAATTGTGTGGAAGTTATTAAAATATTTCTTAATATATTTATTCCCGATACTAGAGTAAGCTTCACGCGCATAAAATGCATGCCATTAGATTTATAATACAGACAGAACCTTTCATTATAGTTAATATCAGAATATATGCCCCTTTCAGCGGCTAGTCTAAAAGTCTGAAATTGCAACATCTAAATCCAGCAAATATAATTTTTAACTTTCGAGGAAGCTCAACTGAAGTGTATGATTGCATAAAAAGTGCTATTTGTCGCATAAAATAACTGAGATCGGGTGTCTCTCTCGACCTACATACGACCTAGTTGATAGTATTGATATTATCCACATAGGCATACCAAAACAATGAGAAAGAGAAAGAGAAAGAGAAAGAAGAATTTTGTGGAGGAAAAGCGTTGCAGATAATATACTCATATATGAATTATAACACCATATGTGTGATGTTGGACGTTTATTCATATCTAGATTTACATGTATTGCTAGTGTTTAGGCGATTGCTATACATATTTTTGCACTCTCAAACCAAATTATATACATTGGACAAAATGTTGTACTCCAACCAAAAGAAATATTTTGTCCATTTTAAACAATCATAATCCTTTCAAAGTGTTTCCCGTCTGTAAAATAATAGTGAGCGATAGAATATACGCGTGAAGACATTTTGCGTCTTTGTTTTGCTGGTTCATTGCTATTCCACCATAATGGCGGCGATGGCAGTGTTCCACAGCAGGACAGGGACACTTGTCACACTGAGCAATGGCAATCGCACCGCCCAGAGAAACCATCCCACTCAGGAATTTAACAATGGCGTTGTACTTAGTGCAGATCCGTTGCGGGATAACCAAATTTTTGAAGTCAAAATTGATAAAAAGGTTATTAATTTCTGCGTAGTGGTTGCCAAGTTTCAGCTTTGACTTTGACATTTTCACACACTGTTTTGTGTACAATGAAACTATTGCTCTCGGTTCAGCTCATTCCACGAATATTTTCAGTGTTGCAGTATTCGTTTTAATTTTATGAGCAAGAATATTGTAGCATGGTTTCCTGCGTTGGGAAAAAAAAGGATAAATCTCACGTGAAACTGCACTTTTTTGCGCATTGAAACTAAGGTGTTACCCAGAACCAGTCTTTCTCTTTGACAGCCTTTTCAGGATCTCTCCATTTTCCTTGCACATGCATGCCCATTTCGATTCATGAATACTTTGAGAGTATGTTAGGTCTTAGTACAAGTGGTTGACCAAGTGACTTCACTCACTTGCACATGTACTGGGGCGTACTGATCCAAGTCCAAATTTAGTGAAGGCCTCTTGCTGTCAAATAATCTAGTAAATAGTCACCTTGATAACGCACCATTCCACTGAAAGTGATGCAGTGAGCCAGTTTTGTCTTTTTGTATCAAAACTTTATGGCTCAGAATGCAGATGTCATGTTATTATGCATTTCTGTGTGTATTATCATTATTTCTCAACAGAATATCTCCTTGTGGTCCCCATGTTGTTCCAAAAGCTGATCACCATGGTAGCAGTGTGAATATAATATGCCACCATGCTGATTGTATGGCATTGACGGGTCGTAGACAATTCTCACCCGGACAGTACCCACCTGGACAATTCCCTCCCCAGAGTGAAAATAACACGAAGAACATAGTTCAGTTTCAACATTTATTCATTTTGGTGTAAATACCATAAAACAATATTTCATAAAAAACAACAATGGACTATTACTTTCTTCATCACATGCTTTAGTATGGTTGCACTATTCAGGTTTTATTGATCTCATGTAATGCACAACAAATAGTAGATTTTTCTTAAATAAGGAAGCATTACTTTGTGACATGCATAAGTTTACAGCAACTTTTCAACTTTTACTGATATTGACACGTTTACTGATGTTGGCAAGCCCTATAGTGTGAACTACTTTCAGTTCAAGTTCACTAATTGTAGTGTTGTGGACAATACTTCGAAGTCTACACACAGTCTGTTTGGGTATTCTTGCTATTTAAGTTCCAAAAGGCATATCTAAACATACATTCCTGTAAATTCTATTATAAAAGTTGTTTTTTTTTGTCTTGTATATGGGTGAACTAAACAAACAACACATTTCTACGGAGCTGAGCACATAAATATCTATAAATATGGGAAAGTTTGCCAAGTCAATCAACAAGATCAACATTCACAACTGTTAAAGAGAAATCCTAGACACACTGTCCATATAACAATTTGTCCAATATAAAATTATACTCAAGTGAATGGTTATGGACCATTTACTTTAATTTTGTAAATCAAATTTAAAATGTGTTTACAACTGTGAGATTAAGAAAAGATTCAAATTACACACAGTTACTTGAATCATATATGCCTCCAAGTCATTGCCCCAGTTTGAAAAAATACCTTTCCATTTCTGTTCATGACTTTCATCAAAGTTCTACTTTCCTTTCTCAGGTTAATTCTTGGAGTGGTTCTATAGAGATTGGTGTGACGACATGCGACCCCAACAACCTGAGCTTCCCCATCAGTGCCACAGGATTTCGGGAAGGCACATGGGTCATGTCTGGAAGCTCCATCCTCAAGGATGGACACTCCATGATCGAGGAGTATGGGCGGGACTTAGATCAACTATCGGAGGGAGATCGTGTTGGGGTGATGAGATCGGCTCAGGGTGTTTTACATTTCTATGTGAATGGAATGGACCAAGGCCCTGCTGCTACTGGTATTCCTACTAGAGTGTATGCTGTTGTGGATATGTATGGAAAATGTGCACAGGTGTCAATAGTGGACGCAAACAGCAGAGATGCAGGTAAAAGTCATAATACTGTAATGTTTAAATGACTTGGAGAACATTTTCCTTTTGGTTAATATAAAAACCTCAGACCCTTCATTTCCATAGGACCCATGAAGGTCCAAGGGTAGAAGAGGCCTTCAGCAACCCATGCTTGCCATAAAAAGGCCACTGTGCTTGTCGTAAGAGCCAACTAACAGGATCGGGTGGTCAGGCTTGCTGACTTGGTTGAGACATGTCATCATTGCACAGATCGATGCTCATGTTGTTGATCACTGGATTGTCTGATCCAGACTCGATTATTTACAGACTGCCGCCACATAGCTGGAATATTGCTGAGTGTGGCGTAAAAGTAAACTCACTGACTCACTCATTTCTGTAGCTCCATGTTATGTTCGGGCAGTGGGATAGCATGGAGGTTAAAGTGTTTGCTCATTATGCTGAAGATTAAGGTTTGATTTCCCCTATTTGTACTGTTTGTGAAGCCCATTTCTTGTGTCACAGAATATTTATTATCTCTGCGATATTGTTGCAATATTGCTAAAAGCAGCATAAAATCCAAATCAGTCACGCATTGTTAATAATAGTATTATGATGTTCAGTGCCCAGAAACTGAGGCTGAGGTAGATGTCTATGCAATGTTCAGTCACTTTGATTTTTGACTTGATTTAGATTCTTTTGCAATAAGTAAGAAAATGTGTTCTCAGGAAAACATTGTTGTCCATGGGTTCGTTTCTTGAAGCAACCTTCTCTAAGTCTAAGGTTAAACTCCCATTCTGTAACACTGCACTGAAGTTACCTTAGTGACTTACAATCACCTGAGTGCTATGTGAAAGGAGGCCCAGGTTGGTAATATATGACAATGACAATGACAATGACAATTTTTTCAGTATGAAATTTCATACTGAAATAAATTGTCATTGTCATTGTTAGTAATATATAACATACAATCATAACATGCAACATTAGGCATAGTGAGAGTTACCCTTGGGCTCAGCATTAAGAGGATTCATGAAACAAGGATTGCATGACATTGAATGGGTGGGTTAGGTCTATAAATGTGCCAGTAGTCTGGACAAATGTGAACAGTCACACGCACAGACTTGTCTTTATATACTCGTGTGTGATCTTACTGTGAAGCCCATTTCTAGTGTCCTTCACCCCTCCACCGTGATATTGCTGGAATACTGCTAGAGGCATGAACCTAAACTCACTTACTTTACACTTGATATGAGTTTAATAATGTTAAATGTGATGTTAACCTTATCTTCCTAACCTCTTAAAGACTGTTTTCTACTCTGACAGCTTGTACTCACTCTCTTTTTCTTTGGTCTTCTAGCCTGTGCTGTGAATGCTGCCAGAATAACTAATGACATTGCCAATGAGCTTGCAAACGAGTTCCTCGCAGAGTTATCCAATCAAATTGCCAATGATCTGGCTGCCAGTCGGGATTTCGGAGCTGGGGTTGATGATGATAGGCATCATTCAAACGACCGGCTCACATTTCATGAACGCTGTGGAACACTTGTAAAACTGAGCAACAGTCGCAGAACAGCAGAACGTCGTCGACCTATGGATGAGTTTAACAATGGCGTTGTAATGACCAATCGACCACTGAGGGATGAGGAGGTGTTTGAGGTATGCATCGTGTTGGTGGCTAACAGGTTATCTGTGTTAAATGGTTTCGTAACAATGCTTTTGAAAAAAGAACAGATGCAGATTGTGTCATGAAAAAGCTTTTTGGAAATATGTTTTTTTCGTCTTTTTGGATGCTTGTACATTCAGCGTTTATATGTCATGTTAGTCTTGTACATATACAGTGGAAACTGTCAAAATTTGCATCTGTCCAATCCGGCAAGTTGTCAACACCAGCATAAAATCTCATCCCGTTTGTAGCTAGTACATTTATCACTATTTAAAAGCTCTGCAATCTGACAACTGTCAATTCCATATCTTTGTAGGGAATATGTGTTTGTGCAGTAATCAGTGCTGTCTAATCTGGTGCTTGGCCAGGAGTAAGATGGATGTGTAACCTATTAATCCTGCTTTAAAACTACATGGATGAAGGTTGCTGACAATGATAATTTAATCTTAGTTCAGGATGGGACTACTTGTACGTGCAAGGTGTGCAGTAATTGACAGAACCGTGTGAAACAACAATGTACATGGGAGTGACGAAACTAGTTCAGTTCTAGTCGTAGGTCTGACATGCTGTTGAAACAGGATTATTTCTTCTGTCCTGATCAGTGCTTGTTCTCAAAGCTTTCATTGTATTTCAACAATGGCTCGAATCACAAGTAGTCTTCTGTTCTATTGCTGCTATTTGATCTGTGAACCAGTAGCCCCCAGAATGAACAGGAAGGGTTTCATGTACAGAATTTAACTAATTTTTCCTCCTGAATGCATTGTTCTTGCATGTCAGTATTACCACATTAAATTCACAGTGATGGTGGCCAGTACTTTCCACACACCCTGGCATGGTGTGGAAGTAGATGATAATTGAGGTCTGTAGCGTTGGTCAAGGGAAATAAAGATGTAGTATCATCAATCATCAGTATTACTTTGAACTAGAAACGATGACAAGAAGAGCTTTTAAAATTTGCTCAAAGCCAATAACCTGACTTGCAAACACAGCCGTAAAGGGGCACTGATGCCGAGCGAATAATGTTTCTCGCCAACGGTCTAATTACGAAACCAATTTGGTCAGCACCCGCTCCCTCGACCGTGACAGACAAAGGGACTGGGCTCCTGTCCATATTAGCAGAATGTCTTCACCTAAACAGTCAGGAGGCCAGATGCCCATAATATGCCATTATTTAAAAATATCCATGGTATTCCTTGTCTGATCGTAAGAAAATATCCTAGCAGTGTAGTTTTTTTTCGGATGCTTGGATGGTATAGTGACTGATTCAATTTGATCCTGTTTCTGTGTGTTTATCCTCGATGTTTAATCATGTTACGTGAAAATATGTCTACAGGCACGTAGCAAGCCATTTGTTTCAGTCCGAAAGATTGCAAAGGTTTATATTTAGATAGTTTTGAGTGTTGGTTCAGCTGTTTTAGCAAATATCATATGTAAATTTTGGTAGCTATGGTAGCTACCCTGGTTTATTATTTATGATAATAAAAAAAACAGTTGATTTATTTGAATTCGTAAACAAAAAATGATGACTTAGCCTTTGGTAGAGAAATCTGAAAATTTTCTTATGTTAAAAAAAACCTTATTACACCTATTTACCCACGTACACAGCAAATGCCTGTATGTATTCCTTATGTAACAAAGTTCCACTGGTATCCTCAAAACAGTTTCGGCCCTTAAGTGTTTTCAGACTGCATGCGACAGAGAGATTACATCTTCCTTGCTGTAACTTGCGTTTGATGGTGTAAACCTACACACGTTATTTGTCATCTTTCTCTGGATGGTCAGTTAATGAATTTATAACAGGTATAATTAGTAGTAACACGACTTTGGTTACTCAACAAAGGTTCCCATTTGGCATCTCTCCTGTCTGGAGTAACTACTCAACATTATGAATTAAGGTCTGTAATGACAAATGTATTACATGTTATGTAATATGTGCATGTAAGTGATGCAAGAGGATTTATCAGCTGAGTTACAAAAACAAACATCGATCAAAGGATTAACTGATAACAAACTGATTGATTAATTACTTCTATCTTCTAGCAGATTTGTCAAAAGGCAGTGTGTGTAGATGTACTAGTTTATACTGACTACACCCTGTCGTAAAGTGCGAGTGTAAAACAACATCCTCCCTTCAAAGAATTAACCACCCTTGCATTGATCGATTGATTGCTCATTATTGGCTAACTAAATTACTTAGAATGGCGGACATCATACAGTTAGTTGCCAGGTGTGCTATCTTGGGTGGCCAATGAGAGGTTTATCAGGTTTTCACCAATGTGAAAGAGGTGAAACGATGTGTTACTTTTTCGCGAATAAGACTGTTGTAAGACACACAACACAGAGCAGGATTATTTACCAGCTGCAGATGAATGGAGTACGATTTCTTTCATGTGGATATTGATGGATACATTCCTGAACAAGGTAGTAGCCTGACATTGTTGCTTTAAAGTTAGTCTGTTTTACATTCATTATTTGCATGTTGTTTTAATTTATTTGTTGTAGCATTCAGCAGAATCTATTTGACAGAAAACGCACACTAGATCGCGTATGTGTGTGAAATATGACCCACACTGGCAATCTATACAATGTATAAATGTTGCTGTTGTGTAAGAAATTTACTATAAATATAAGCAGACCGTGTGTTCTTTTATTAATTTTAAATATGACAATTAACTAATTAGGGTTAGGAGACGAAATATAGAGGCGTACATTGGCTTCGTTATTTTTCCGTCCTAATAGTATTTTACCATTTCTACCACTGGCAGATGATTAACCTTCAGTGTGTGTCATTTGTTTTCATAATACATTTGTAATGAAGTGAAAATGACTTCACCTTACTTGATCTGTCTGTAATTAAACTATCAATTGCGCATACGGACTGCGCAGCATAGGTCATGAACCAGTCACGTATTCTGGGGTACTCACGGGAGAAAAACAATAACAAAAGTTTACACCAGTCCATGAAAATTGCTCCGCATCAGTGCCCCTTTGATATGGTTAATTGATCTTTCAGAGCAATTTTTGGTTTTCACGCAATGAGTGTCAAGAGCAGTCATGACAGCATATTTCACTTCAGTGATACCAGTATTGTATTTGAGGATAGGTGAGTGAGTGGGTTTAGTTTTATGCCACACTCAGCAATATTCCAGCCACATGGCGGTGGCCTGTAAATAATCGATAGTCCAGTGATCAACAGCATGAGCATCGACATGCGCAATTGGGAACCAATGACGTGTCAACCAAGTCTGCGAGTCTGGCTACCCAATCCCGTTAGTCGCCTCTTACAGCAAGTATAGTCGCCTTTTGTGGCAAGCATGGGTTGCTGAAGACCTGTTCTACCACAGATACTCACAGGTCTGATGATAGGTTGTTTTACTGGATTAAATAATTAGCCATTTGATTTGCCTCGAAAGTCAGAATCAAGTATCAATCTGTTATATTGTACAATCAGTATGTAACGTCCAAAAACATTATAAATAAAATGAAGTGGGCATCACTCACAGGTGGTCAGAACTGATTACTGAGTGATTTTAAAGGTTAAAGAAATTTTAGATTTTATTGCTGATGCGAATATGAGGATCAAGCAGCTCAAATTTGTAAGAAGTAAACCATTTCTGTGTAACGTTTGATACCCAAGAATGCATGCATCATGATCTGTGGATACAGTATGTCCTGTGGATACGGTATGTCCTGTGGATACGGTATGTCCTGTGGATAGGGTATGTCCTGTGGATAAGGTATGTCCTGTGGATACGGTATGTCCTGTGGATAGGGTATGTCCTGTGGATAAGGTATGTCCTGTGGATACGGTATGTCCTGTGGATCTTCTGTGAGAATACTAGATTAACGTCTGCTCAAAACCATCTTGGCTGATGTTGGTGTTGTGGTGTTGTAGATTCGACTAGATCGCCTGGTGGACAAGTGGTCAGGGTCTATAGAGGTGGGCATCACAACACACAACCCAAACAATCTGGAGTTTCCAGCCACCATGACCAACATGAGGTCTGGCAGCACTGCTGGTGAGGCCCGTCGCAATGGTGTACCTGGTATAATTGTCACTCATCAAGTAACACATAGTTGACTTGTATAATTGTCAATCATTATATTATGCAAGGGGCTCCTGTATACTTGTCAATCATTGCTCAACACATACCACTCCTGGTAATATTGTCAATCATTGCTCAAAACATGCCACACTTGGTATTTTCATCAATCATTGCTCAGCACACCACACACCTGCTAATATTGTCAGTCATTGCTCAACATATACCACATCTGAAAATAATAATAATAAAGCATTGTGGTCCAGTATTATTGTCAGTCATTACATTATGCAAAAGGCCACCTGGTATTATTGTCAATCATTCCTCAACACATACCACTCCTGGTAATATTGTCAATCATTGCTCAACACATACCATTCCTGGTAATATTGTCAATCATTGCTCAACACATGCCACACGGGCTATTTTTATCAATCATTGCTCAGCACACCACACACCTGGTAATATTTTCAATCATTACTCAACACATACCACCCCTGGTGATATTGTCAATCATTATTCAATACATACCACACCTTGTATTATTGTCAATCATTAGTCATTATACACAACCCTTGGTATTATTGTGAATCAAATTTGAACACATCACACCAGGTAATTTTGTCAATCATTACTCAACACATACCACACCTGGTAATATGGTCAATCATTACTTAACGTACTACACCTGTGTTATTGTCAATCATTACACTGCATCAGCTATAATGAGTGAGAGAGTGAGTCTAGTTTTACACTGCTCTCAACAATATTCCAGCTATATGGCAGCGGTCTATAAATAATCAAGCCTGTGATCAACCCCAGCTATAATGGACACATACTGTACCTCATGTAATTGACATAACACAACACATATTGGACCTGCTAAGCTTTGTCATGCTCAACATCCAAACCACCATCAAATGTTTGCCTTCTTGACTTCTAAAAAATTTGATCCATATTCATTTTCAAATAATCCAAGTAATTACTTTTGTGAATAAATGTTTAGTTATGGCAACATTTCATTTATGATGAAATGTGACTTCCTGTTTGCAATGAGGAAACTTATGCCTGTGTTCCAGGAACAATAATGATGAGTGGTTGTGGTATTCTGACCAATGGAAAGGGAACAAGGAGAGAGTATGGCCAGTATAACCTGGATGAACTCACGGTAAGTCAGCAACATGTGACTGTATGGCTGACTGGACAATTATAGTATTTGGAGAAGCAGTATGCATCTTTATTACCTATGGAATGTGCTTATTTAGGTGTATATGTCTGCAGGCCATTCACAGGCCTGGTTTTTGACCCCAAATATATCATTATTAGATTGTTCAAGCTATGGTACTGAACTAAATCCAAAAAGAAAATGTTTGTGGACTTATGAAGGAAAGTGTCAATAAGAAAAATCTGACAAATATTGCTGAAATGAAAGAGGATCGATTTGGTCCGATATTGGGACAGCATGGGCCACGACTTTCTAACTCCTTTGATCGGTAATATGTCCTGCTGCACTGAAGCCTGCATTGCTACCCATGGTGACTTGACAAAATACTAAGTGTTCACCTGTCTTTGAATCTGGAGTAATATTCTGCTAATATTCACGTTTAGTACATGAGTAATGAGTGAAAGAAAATAAAAAAATTACAATCTATTAAATCCTCCACAATTTCTGGTCAATCTCAATATATATACTTTCTTTCACCTGAAATGGGTGGTCAGATTATGTTATCCGGTTGATGTCATACTCTGTTGTTGGTTGTTGGAATCAATGATCATGATCCACATTTGTTCATGTGTAGACATTTTGCTAAATATCACCTAGCAGAATTAAAAGTTAAGCAAACATATTAAGTTTTCATGTAGATATGTTTTGTTTATCCAGATGTGTGATATTTTATATAATGAACAAGAAATGTTCAGACTTTTGCGGTCGCGGTGGCTGAGCGGGCTAGGCGGCTGACTTTGTGTGCTGGCGAGTAGGTGCCTGACTCTGAGGGTGTGGGTTCGAATCCCGGATGGGACTCGACCAACAAAAGTACTAGAATTTGAACTTTACGAAGAAAGTGAAATCCCAAATATGACATATGTTGCATTTGATCACTTTCTGAATGGCATTGTGTAATCATAGTTGTTTGCCTGTCATGACAGGAAGGAGATATAATTGGCCTGGTGAGGAAGTCATGCGGTGCCCTTCATTACTTCATCAACGGTGTGGATCAGGGTATAGCTGCTACAAGCACGCCAAGACCTGCTTGGGGCGTGGTAGACCTGTACGGAATGGCTGTTAAAGTGACAATGCTGGACAGAGCGGACCCAACGTACCCCAACAACCCCCCTGCTCCAGAGAGGAGAGCCAACAGTATCTTCCGTCAGTATCCTGATATGTACGATGAAGAACCATTAGAAGGTATGATAGGGAGCAGTGATTGTGCCGTCAGCTTGTCTGTTTTCACTGACAGATATCAGAAATGCTCATAGGATGTATGGTTAGTGTAGTCTTGTGGACCCTCATATTATCATGATCAGATAGGTGTGGTATTTGTGAAACCATTGGTGCCCTATTGTTGTATACCCTTTTTATCATGGTTAGATAAGTGTTACATGTGAAGCCAATCCTTGGTGTCCCATGACTTCAGGTTGCTGATATATTGGCACAGTTAATGTTAAATCTTCTGTTAGTTAATATTGCTGACCTGGAACCAAATGTGCAATGTTCAAGCCTTTGGTAGTCTAGTTATGGTATGTATTAGGTCATGTTTTTGTGTTTCTAGAGACTATGAGACTTGCTTTGATAATTTATGCACGTCTCATTTTCGGAAGACAGTGAAACAGACTTGGGTAATGTGTCCTCATGTTATGGGTTTTCACTTAGAAACATCCATTCTTTCCTCAGTATTCACATGAAGAAATGTAAAACATTTTCCTAGCATATGAGAGACAATTACATCTTAAACACAATCCTTCATCCCAAGTGTTTACAATGTTTGTGTGTTGCAGTTCCACCGTTAGCATGCATAAAGACTGCCATCTTGAATCGTATGATGTCTAGAAAATATTAAAAATAACGCTTTTCCTTATCTGATATGTACAAATGCAGATCTCTTTATCCACAGAAGAAGATGGAGAGAAGCTGCTGTTCAACCCACATTGTGGAGCTCACGCTGCTGTCATCAACAACCACCGAACTGCACACAGGCCGAAGTAAGTTGACACTGAGTTATGTTACCAGTTTACTTTGCATTGGTAAACCAGTACTGATACCGGTAGGTAGCGGACAGGGATTAACAGCACAGATAAGTGATGAACAAAGGGGATTAACAGCACTGATAGGTAGTGGATGGGGAATAGCAGCACTGATAGGTGATGAACAAAGGGGATTAACAGCACTGACAGGTAGTGCACGGGGATTAACAGCACTGGTAGGTGATGAACAAAGGGGATTAACAGCACTGACAGGTAGTGCACGGGGATTAACAGCACTGATAGGTGATGAACAAGGGGGAACAACAGTACTGATAGGTAGTGGATGGGGATTAGCAGCACTGATAGGTGATGAACAAAGGGGATTAACACTAATAACAGCACTGATAGGTGATGGACAAATGGGATAGTGAAGACCGCACAGCCAGTGCACATTATCGTTTTAGTGCTATTGCTCAATCAGTCTCACCATGATAAGCTGTAAGACTGCTGATTAGCAGATAATCCCTGCCCCACTTCTCACTGCATCTCTGTCATCTGTGTTGTAGTGCACTAGATGACTTCAACAATGGCGTTGTGCTCACAAATCGATGTTTGCGTGCCAATGAAGTTTTTGAGGTTCGCTTGGAGAGAATGGTAGACAAATGGGCAGGGTCAATAGAAATTGGGGTGACGTTACACTCCCCTGAGGAGCTGGACTACCCCTCCACAATGACAAACATTCGCTCTGGCACTTGGATGATGACCGGGAATGGCGTAATGCACAATGGAACAACCATTATTGACGAATATGGTCAAAACTTGGATCGCTTAAAGGTAGATGTATGTTATTTTTACTGCTTCTTGAAAATATGTCGTATCTGAAACATTTCAAATACTGTTGTAATGAAATACTAATGGATTACTGAGATAAGTTTGACAGGTTTTGTGTCACTACATCAGATTTTTTTACTCCCAAAACTGTCTGCAACAAAATATGTTTATATATTGCATGGCATTTCTGTCCTTCAAGTTGGATGTGTGTTGTTGTAATGTGGTGATTCTGATGGTAGTTTTGTCTTTCAGCTATGTCTTATAATAAGCATTTCTATTCAAACATTCCTGCTATGGTACCGGATATATATATGGCATTTATTCTGAAGCTTATCTAAAATTGTTCAACAGAAATATCTGTTCACTGCAGTCTAGATATGGAAGTTTTACTGGGTCTAGTACATAATGCCAGTGTGTTGATGCTCAAGTTCCAACGGCATCAGACACTGTCTTCCATGAGTACCACACATACATAATACGTGGATGCTGTTTCCAGGTGGGCGACAGAGTGGGCGTGGTCCGCAAACCAGATGGAACGTTGCATTTCTTTGTCAATGGAGTTGACCAGGGTCCAGCTGCATCAAGTGTTCCTGAGATGGTATATGGGGTCATTGACCTGTACGGTCAAGCGGCACAGGCTACAATAGTAGACCAGTCAGGTGGGGACAGAGTGGGTGAGAGTGAGTGAGTTTAGTTTTACATGGCACTCAGCAATACTCCAGCTATGTGGTGGCAGTCTGTGAATAACTGAGTCTGGACCAGACAATCCAGTTATCAACAGCACGAGCATTGATCTTTGAACTGGGAACTGATGATATGTTCCAACCAAGTCAGCAAGCCTGACCACCCGATCCCATTAGTTGCCTCTTTGATAAGCAGGGTGGGACATAACAAGAGCAGGACTCATGTACGTTATTTCTGTGAAGCACATGACCAAATATTGATATAAAGGAGACCTAGATAATAGAAAGATAACCACACCATGTTTTGATGTGTATATGTGGCTAGTTTGCTGATATATGTAGAAAAAGTTGAATTTGGTAATGACGACACAGTTATAAAATCAGATGTTTCAGGAAGGTGATTTGATACATGATTTAAATTGTTTTTCAAGGATATACATCTTACAATTGGCCTTCAAATGCAGCCGGGGTGGTAGGGTAGCCTAGCGGTTAAAGAGTTTTCGCGTAACACTGAAGGTCTGTGATCGATTTGCCTAGTTGGGTACAATGTGTGAAGTTGGTTTCTGATGTCACCTGCATTAGTGTTGCTGGAATATTTCTAAAAGCGGCGGAAAACCTACTCACTCACTTCAAATGATACACTATAAAGAAAAGGGTACAGTCCTTTTGATCCTCATCACAGCTAATGTATAAAGTGTTGTTGCACCAAATACATTGGTATTATTCATTGCTAAAGGATCTGTGATTTGTTCCAGTACAGAGATAGTGACAGTATGGAGATCTTGGACTCTGTGTAATAACTACCGACAAGGACATAGTCTGTGGATTAACAAGTTCTTTATTCAAATGATGCAATGTTTCGGTGGAGAATCTTACATCGTTGTTAAGCAAGATGGCAAGAATCTGTATCGAAACATCACATCACCTGAATAAAGAAGTTGTTTATCTATGAAGTTTGACCTTATCTGACTCTTCACCTTCTTATAATGTTCCCCCCCCCACACTTTGTGGACCATCATTGTATAGCTGGACAATTGCTGAATGACAATAAACTAACAAGAATATATTAATTGTGTTTGTTGCAGAAGTTCTAAGTTCTCCTGACCTTGAGTCCAGTGTGTTCACTGATGTTGATGACGTCAGGTTCCATCACCTCCACGGCCACAATGCAACTGTCCTGAACAACGGTAAGACTGCTGCCAGACCAAACGCTACTGGAGAGTTTAATGATGCAATCGTGATGAGCAGTCGTCCCATGAGAGACAATGAGCTGTTTGAGGTGGTCATTGAGAGGATGGTCGATCGGTGGTCAGGGTCAATAGAAGCAGGTAAGTGACCATTAAATGGCTGTAGCTGTAAGTCTTGTGGTGAGCTTTGTACTCATGCTGTGGAATAGACAACAATATTGTTGACAGTTTGTGGTTGGATAGAATAGGATGTGAAGTCTGTCTCAGTGTATTGTTTCTCGGTTCCATCATGGGGAATCAGGGCACTGGATGTGGAGAGGGTCAAGGACAAACATGGCAATCTGCTGCCTTGAACCACGACTGATGAGAATAACACAATTGAGTAACACAGGAATAACAAGAATAGATTTCACATGTTTGAACAACTTATCATCTCAATTAACCTGAAGCTGTCTGTTTGTTTTTTGGGATACATGTAGATGTGCTCCGAGGCAGATTTTTGCCCCCCTTCTCCCCATATCTGCAACATGTCACATTAAATATACCACTTGGTTAAGTGTCTAGATAAATCACTAAGTACATGTGCACTAAGATGTCTCTGCAGCCTAGAATTCTTTTGAATATTTCATTCAGAGATCAACAACAGGTTAAACTGAAACCCTTGCATTATTTGACTGGGGAGATATTGTGCAGTGATAGTGGTTGTAAAATTGAAAACACTGATCAGAAAATCAGGAAAACTGATAGAAGGATTAGGAACACCCCAATAATGTGTAGAATATTTGGAGGTCCTTGGTTTGACATCCAGATGCCCATACTGAAAAGAGAAAATGTCAGGCTTTATTACCTCGGTCGGTTTTCATCAAATTCATAGTATTATAGCACCATGATTGGTGAAGTTCAGTGTATCAACCGCTAGTTTGACAGAGATTTATTCAGCCTGAGCAGGTAGCCATTTATGTCTGCTATATCTTTGAACAGGAATAGATTAACATTAACTGCAAGGTCATTTAAACATATTACTCTTTTGAGCAAAGTTAAAAAATAGAAGTCTTCATCTTTGTCTTTGTTTCCTTTGTGAATTGTTCTTATGTGTCTTCATTTCTACATCTTTTGGTTTTCTATCATCATTAGACCCTAGAATGGCCACTTACACACATTAGAGTGGATTATTGCATCCCTAGAGTACACGTGCACTTGATGTGAGATCATATTTTACTGACACCCAGCCCCTATTGTTTTTTTGTAACACTTTCATAAGTTGTATTGTGAAACAATAGAACATAGAACTTGTCATTTTCTAATGGCTTTTATTGTGTGTTCATGGTGAGCCCATCCACATGGATTGTTGTTCTTGTTATCAGCCTGTTGCTCTTCTGGCAGTGCCTATATCAAAGTACAAGAGTGAAGGGGCTTTTGTCACAATTCAAGTTAGAATAAACAAACCAAACATGAAACAAGAAAATCCTTCAGGACTACCTCACACCAACTCCAGATGCACTGTCTCTTGAAAACTGCAGAGACATGTGACTGTTGTAAACTGCAGTGTTGAGCAACACTCGCTGACACATTGTACTCCAGTGGTGTTGTTCCGACTGTAGCCAGGCTTGTTGTCTCACAGTTCTAACTTTATCAATGTGTGAAGGTCTGGGCTAGATTATTGGCCTTCAGTAACCCATACTTGCACAAGAAGAGACCAGTGGGATTGAGTGGTCAGGCTTGCTAACTTTGGTGACACATGTCATCGGTTTCCAATTGCACAGATCGATGCTCATGCTGTTTATCACTGGATTGTCTGGTCCAGACTCAGTTATTTGCAGACCGCTAAAATATACATGGATGGAATATTGCAGAGTGTGGCGTAAAACGAAACTCGCTCTGTATGTAGCTGCAATATTGCTGACAGAGATCACCCTCTAAGTCACTACACGTTTTATTCTGTGTTGCTCATGCGTCTTGTGCTCGCTTTCGGGTTCCAACAACCTGACCTAAGAGACAACTAAATGAATTAGGTGGTCAGACAGTGATTTGGTACATAGCATGTCAGTGTACACCTACAGTGTGGATCATTGCTCGTAATCTCAATCACTTGCTTGTCTCACTTAGTTTTCTGGAGGGCAATGAGGGTAGTAGTGGGGTTGAAGCATTTGCTTGTCTCACTGAAGACCTGGGTTCGATTCCCCACATGGGTGCAGTGTTTGAGGCCCATTTCTGGTGTCCCCTGCCATGATATTGCTGGATTATTGCAAAAAGTGACATAAAACCAAAGTCATTCACTAGTTTTCTTTGCCAAGCTGCTGCCATATAGCTGGAATATTGCTGAGTGCAGCATCACACAAGGAACAAGAGACAGTAGTAAAATGAAGTTTGATGTTGATATGTTTATATGCCACTAATGTATGTACTGATGTGCTGGGTTTGACTGTGGTTTCACCGTGTGTCTCTAGGTGTCAATGGGTGCACACCTACCTGGCCAGATCATGTCACGTCCCTGAAACAACACGGGGTCAAACTCGGTATGTTGCATCTGCTTAGATACTAGTCATGTTTGCACGTTTGGCCTTCACCTTCATATTTAAGGTTTGAAATTCGCGCCCCCAAATCTGCTTACTCCAGATTGAGGCCAGAGAGGTTTGGACCTTGAATAGAATGCCCTTCGAAAATAGTGCATGAAATTGTTCTGCTTTTGATTGGTTTCCATGTGCTTTTGATGTTCATCCTCAAGTTCTGATTTTAATTGAATGTTTTCTCTTTATCAGTATGAATGTTCTTCTCTTTGAAACTCCCATCATGTACAACCTTGTTAATGCTGGTTAGGCTAAGCTTCAAAGAACTGCCTATCTCCGTCTGCCGACCTCCTCTTGTCCAACATGCAGGGTGTCCAGCACAGCTAATATAACTGCATCATTGTACATAGCTTGTTAACTCTTTAGGGACTGTTTATGACTTATGGCTTAAGGGGGTTAGAAAAGTTAGGGGTGGGTGCATGGGTGAGATAAAGAATTTTACATGTTGACCGCCTGACTCAAATAATAATATTATCCTCATATCAATTCTGGCCGAATTTACCACTATGAGTTATCTCGTAGCTGCATCAGTGGTATTTAAAACAGTTTTACATTTTGGCAAAACAGGAGCAAAAAAAACCAGTGTTTTTGTTACTGCCAGGAGATGATAGCTTCTTGTGCATGTTTGTGAGACTTGTTTTAAAATACCACTCATGTAGCTGATAGATAAGTTATAGTGATAAAGTTGACCAGAAGTGATACCACAAGTATACTACGTGATAGTCTATGTGTTAAGAGGGGGGGCACCCATTTTTTTCTCGGGAGGTATCAGTTTTGTACACATCAACTAGGCGGTCAGCAATTTTGTGTACTAAAATACTAAAAAGTTATGCTTAAGAAATTATGGGAAGGGTGCAAGGGGTCGTTGGTTTTGTACATGACATGCAGGAGGGCTTCCTTATTTAGAACATAAATTTGAGGGGGATCATTCACATTGTACATGCTCCTCCATACAAATCATCAATACATGCCCCTAGACATATATTATGAACTGTCCCTAATGACTCTAAATCTTCAAGTTATTGCTTGTTCATGCAAGGAATGTTGCTTGTTACATGCATGCGTTTTCTGCAAGAATGTAATTTCAGAATGAAGTTGTTCTGTTACAAACATGCATGATTCCGGCCCTGAATAGAAAACATTCTGAATAGAAATTCATTTTTATGAAAATATTGTGTTAAAGAAACCAAGTACAGAGAATAGTCATCTATTAACATGGAATGATGTTTACTTTGGTGTGTCTGTTAACCTTCTTTACATTTATCCAACAACACCGATGTGACCCCTCAACTGTATTTGCTGTACTTACTCCCCCACTTCAGTTCGTCTCCTGATGGAACTGTTAGTGGAAGTTATAAACACACTGTGCAGAGCTAACCTGAATGACCTGTGCAGACTCCAGATGTCTTTTAAACTTTGTAGCCTTGTATCAAACTTGTTTTAGTTTCCTACAGGTTGGAACTAAGTTCCATTTCTGCCAGTTTGTCTCTCATGACAAAATTGGTCTTTGTTTTGGCGATGTTGTGATATAGTAATGGGCGTGGAATTGGATGTTTGACAGGCATTTAGAAGTTGGTGGGGTAATACTAGATACTTGGATATGCAACTTCATTATTATTTAGGCACGACATTTCTAGGCTATTACTTGCCCCTTCATCAGGTGAATGGTGAAAGATGAAGGGGCACGTATTAGCCCAGACACGTCATGCTTAAATAATAAAGAAGTTGCATATCCATAACAAGTGTCGAGTATTGGGCATGGAATTGCTTACAGTGCTGAAATTTTACTGAAATTCCTGTTATCCTATATATGTTAATATATGGACACCCTGCTTTTTAGCTTTTGTCCAATAACTCAAGAGGTATGACCACTAGTACATACACCTTGTATATGTTACAGTCAGATTGTGAAATCAATCATTTCATCAGATGCTACAATTTTCAGTCATTTCATGAAATGACTGCGAGGGTCAGCCATATTGCATCAGTTTGTGTACAACAATCAATATACATCAGTCATTTCATGAAATTTCATTTCTTCTCTGTGGTGGACAGGGGATTGTGAGGTGTGGCCACGTTGAACATAGCAAGTGTCAAACAAACAGGTGTAAGCGCTTCAAAACCAAGCCGAAGTGCAACAACCACAATAGTTTTTACTGTTAGTGAGAGAAAGTGATGAAATTGTAATCCACTTTTGTAAATAAAGTTATTAAGAGAAATTTCATGAAATGGCTAAGGTATGATGACTGAAATTGTTAGTTATTTCACAGAACGACTGTTTTCACAATCTGATTGTAAAATATGTACCCTGAGTCACTGACAGCAGGACAAGCACTATTGCATTATTTAGGTCATACTATGCCATGTTGGTGATACCGGGACAGCATGCAAGGACTACTCACCCAAAATACCAGTTTCAGTTGCTAACATTCTCGGTAGTTGAGTATTGTATGAAATATTATATAGACATAAGTAACATATAACATGTCAGTCCTTTCCTGTGGATCATTAACACTGGTTGATATGGGTCCTTGTGAACTGTTTTGTGTGTGTTTAAGTATGGGACTTATGGTAGTTCAGTCACAAAAACACTTTTTTGAATTTAACCCTGAGACTGTACTGATCCCCCAGCTGTTGAAGTCCATACAGGGTTGATATGTCATGGATAAAAGCTGATTATAAAGTAAACATGATACAGTTGCTGTATGTATGGTGTATTTTGAAAGCAAGGTATACTTCCAATGTTGCTGCATCAAATTGTATCATGGAAGACTAATATCCGGACCATCAGTGTCCCTTGTTATCACACTATGCCACATATCTGATTCAGCGTTCCAAGTATTTACAGGCTCGTGCCAGATATATTCAAACACTTGATGTAATTTCCATAGGCGTACATGTTAACTCAGTGTAGCATAAATCAGTTTGGTTTATTTAATTTTTGTAAACGTTACAGTTGTTGCACCTCCTATACTGTAACATAGCCTCAAAACAGTGATAGCGCTGCAATAGCTTTGTGAAATGGGGCCCTGGTATTGGAGATAGGTCATGTCCTTTGTGTGAAGTGTAATCCCACAAGCAATGACACACAGTTGATATGTACCATGCATGCTGTCAACATTTTGAATCTCAGCTGGTAACAATAGATGACACTGTACTAAAGCTGCAAAATGATATTGCCTGTTTATGGTTAAGAGTGAATGTGACCTGTTGAAAATACCTAAATATGCCTGATATCTCTGAATAAGGCCAAATATAAATCTCCAGACTACAAGCCTGGGCTTAGTGCCATTATGCAACCTAGCAATTGACTGTTGGACTAGGATGCACACCTAGTGATTGACTGTTGGACTATGATGCAAACCTAGTGATTGACTGTTGGACTAGGATGCAAACCTAGTGTTTGACTGTTGGATTATGAAGCAAACCTAGTGATTGACTGTTGGACTAGGATGCAAACCTAGTGATTGACTGTTGGACTAGGATGCAAACCTAGTGTTTGACTGTTGGACTATGAAGCAAACCTAGGGATTGACTGTTGGACTAGGATGCAAACCTAGCATTTGACTTTTGGACTAGGATGCAAACCTAGTGATTGACTGTTGGACTATGAAGCAAACCTAGCCTTTGACTGTTGGACTAGGATGCAAACCTAGTGATTGACTGTTGGATTATGAAGCAAACCTAGCATTTGACTGTTGGACTATGAAGCAAACCTAGGGATTGACTGTTGGACTAGGATGCAAACCTAGCATTTGACTTTTGGACTAGGATGCAAACCTAGTGATTGACTGTTGGACTATGAAGCAAACCTAGCCTTTGACTGTTGGACTAGGATGCAAACCTAGTGATTGACTGTTGGATTATGAAGCAAACCTAGCATTTGACTGTTGGACTAGGATGCAAACCTAGCATTTGACTGTTGGACTAGGATGCAAACCTAGCATTTGACTCTTGGACTAGGATGCAAACCTAGTGATTGACTGTTGGATTATGAAGCAAACCTAGCATTTGACTGTTGGACTAGGATGCAAACCTAGTGATTGACTGTTGGATTATGAAGCAAACCTAGCATTTGACTGTTGGACTAGGATGCAAACCTAGCATTTGACTGTTGGACTAGGATGCAAACCTAGCATTTGACTCTTGGACTAGGATGCAAACCTAGTGTTTGACTGTTGGATTATGAAGCAAACCTAGTGATTGACTGTTGGACTAGGATGCAAACCTAGTGATTGACTTTTGGACTATGAAGCAAACCTAGTGGTTGACTGTTGGACTATGAAGCAAACCTAGTGATTGACCGTTGGACTATGAAGCAAACCTAGCAGTATTCTTGTTTTCCTGGGAAAGGCTGTGTGATGTGCTCCATTTGCTGTGTGAGCTGGTGTCAGTGTGTCATGTGGCTTTTTCTGTGGACAGTTGCAGCTTTGCATGGACTTTAATTTACTTATGCAGTGTAAACAATGCCTGTTCTTTAATTTCTGTTCACCCTATAAACACCAGGGTTGTTCCCATTGTGGTAAACTCACATCTGACCTCTTACATCAAGCTGGTGATGTACATGAAATACTGTTAATATTGACGTCCAGCTCACTCACTTTGTTCATTATTTTGATATTATCAGCTACCCATCATGACATTCCTCCTGAACTAGAGTTTGTCCTAAATCTACACAAATGGTGGACTTGATATTTTCTGGTTGGTGGATGATTGTTAAGGAGACATTTACAACAGATGCTTTCTTTTGAGAAACCATTGCTGGAAAAAAATTTGTACATTTCCAAGTCAAGCAGTCAGTGAAAGTAACATTTCTCCGAGGTCATACAGACAGAGCTAATTTACTAACATAGACATTTGCCAACCCATTTTGTGTGGACATAAAGTCATCCATTTGTGAGTAGATCATAATCGATTGCATGCTATGATAGCATAGATAGAGATTGGCAAATTAGATGGATAGGGCACATTGAAGTGTCTGGCTGGGAACCATTTTGGGTCATCTCAAATTTTATATATATTTCCTATATCTTTAATCCTCGCAAAGACACTAGGGCCTGTGGGTTCTAGCTCTTTGACTATCCAAAGTCCCATACTTTGGCACAGATGTGACAGTTATAGCCCAATGCTTAACACAAACATGTAAAATTATTTGAACACACTCAGCCACATTCATCATGAGCAGCATGGTTCTGTTAGAACAGGTTCATGTAACTGATGTCTGGAATATATTTCGACAGGTTTTGCCTGTTTATCACTGCTTCAAAAAGAAAACCCAAAATCTTCAGAAAGAAACTTTATAATCAATTACTATATAAATGATCTGTTCTCATTAATGAGAATGCTTGACATTTATTATGCATGTGATCACAAAAATTCAGCTTTGCGGGAATTTGCGAAAACAGTGTCTCAGTCTAGGTTGTGTTGGAATTAAAAGATTATGGTTTTGCCACCTTTTATGTTGATCTCCCCACTTGGAACACCAATATACATGACAGAATGTCCCATTTCATCAGTCTCTGTTGTCACCTGCTGCTGGTTTCAGGAGTGACTCTCATTAAGCCTGAGGACCTGGACTTCCCAAACACCATGACTGACATTGAGTACGACACATGGATGCTCAGGTTGGTGATATTTCTTCTTTAATTCTGGTTTTAGCAGTATGTGGGCTATATGATGTCAGCAGGCAAATGTTAGAGTATGGACAAGATGAAACAATGAGTGCTTTTGGTTGAAAACAAATCACAAACAAAACATCAAAATCACTTTTAGCAAAGTTACTGCCAAGGGCACTACGTTTGGAAATAGTACATAAATGCCTGTAGTGCCTGGAAATAAACTCATCTTATCAGGCCTATTTCTAAATACATGTTTTTCCATTATCACTGCATAGGTTGCAGTTGCAACTGACAGACATTTTACATATTGCTTTCTTGCCTTGAAAAGTCTCCTGTGATGGCCAACTGTGTATGACCTATGATGGCCTGCTGTATGTCTCCTCTGATGCCCAACAATATGTCTTCTCTGATGGCCTGCTGTATATCTCCTCTGATGGCCTGCTGTATATCTCCTCTGATGGCCTGCCGTGTGTCTCCTTTGATGGCCTACTGTATGTCTCCTTTGATGGCCTACTGTATGTCTTCTCTGATGGCCTACTGTATATCTCCTTTGATGGCCTACTGTATGTCTTCTCTGATGGCCTACTGTATATCTCCTTTGATGGCCTACTGTATGTCTTCTCTGATGGCCTACTGTATATCTCCTTTGATGGTCTACTGTATATCTGCTCTGATGCCCAGTTGTGTCTCCTTTGATGGCCTACCGTATGTCCGGTCTGGTAGCCTACTGTATGTTTCCTGTGATGGCCAGCTGTATGTCTTCCAAGATGACCTGGTGTATGTCTCCTCTGATGGCCTACTGTATGTCTCCATTGATGGCCTACTGTATGTCTCCTCTGTCAGCTGTATGTCTCCCCTGGTGGCCAGCTGTATGTCTCCTCTGATGACCTGCTGTATCTCTCCTCTGATGGTCTACTGTATGTCTCCTCTAATGGACTACTGTAGGTCTCCTCTGATGGTCAGCTGTATGTCTCCTCTAATGGACTACTGTAGGTCTCCTCTGATGGTCAGCTGTATGTCTCCCCTCATGGCCAGCTGTATATCCCCTCTGATGGCCTACTGTGTGCCTCTTCTGATGGCCTGCTATGTGTCTCCCCTGATGGCCTACTGTATGTCTCCACTGATGGCCTACTGTATGTCTCCATTGATGGCCTACTGTATGTGTCCTCTGACTGTCAGCTGTATGTCTCCTCTGATGACCTTCTGTATGTCTCCTCTGATGACCTGTTGTATGTCTTGTCTGATGGCCTTGTGTATGTCTCCTCTGATGGCCTACTGTATGTCTCCTCCAATATTCTACTGTATATCTCCTTTGGTGGCCTACTGTATGTCTCCTGTGATGGCCTACCGTATGTTTCCTCTGATGGCCTACCGTATGCCTCCTCTGGACTGTGGTATGTCTCCTCCAATAGCCTACTGTATGTCTCCTGTGATGGCCTACCATATGCCTCCTGTGATGGCCTACCGCATGTCTCCTCCAATAGCCTACTGCATATCTCTTTTGTTAGCCTACTATATGTCTCCTGTGATGGCCTACTGTATGTCTCCTCTGATGGCCTACTGTATGTCTCCAACAGTGGATCAGCAATCATGCAGGATGGTTCGACAATCAGAAATGGGTACCCACTTGATCTTGATGCCATCGTTGTGGGGTCTCGCATCGGCATGATGAGATGCTCAGATGGCAGTCTGCACTTCTTCCTGAATGGAGAGGACCAGGGTGTGGCATGCCAGGACATAGCCCCAGGTAGGTACAACAGGTAAAAAAGTGTCTGTTTGTACCAGGTAGATCTCAATGGTGATCCAGGACATGTTTGTAAGAATGAGACAGTCATCATAAGGTGAATCTATCCATTTCAAACGACAGAAGTCTCTTTCACACTGTCTTTCTTGTGTAGGAAAAAAATCTGTCTGGAGAGTGGAAGGTAACAGGTTCGATCCCCAGTCACGTCATACCAAAACATGTCAAAATATGGTACTTGTTGCCTGGGGCATTAATGGGTACAACAGGAACTGATCAGTTTGGAGTCCGTATGTGTCTGAGTTGGGTATTCATGCCTAACTGCAGCATGGTATCTCAATGAGCTTGCACAATAAAAACCAACTTCAGTCTGTGCTGGTATAAGGAGCCACACATACACACACATGCACATATTGTGAAATATTCGTAAGTACAACATTAAACCCCATTTCACCTGGAAAGAAGAACCTTGGAAGTAGATTATATTTATTTTAATTGCACTGATGTGACCATCACACAGACCTACCTGAGCTGGCTGCCTTGATGTAGATATGTTGTTTTGTGTTGCCAGGTGTATACGCCGTGGTTGACCTATATGGTCAGTGTGCCCAGGTGAGCATCACCAGCGGGTCAGGAGTGCTTCCAACAGACAACCATATCGTCATCGCTGATATTGAACAAAGTCTTTCTTCTGCTCTCAATTCAGGTCAGTACCATGCATAATGGAAGCAGAAGGCTTAGGGACATCTGCATTCTTTTATCAGATGGAACACTTCTGTATGTCATAAGCAAAGATCACCAGGCCAGTTTGGTTGACAATCAGTCTCAGAAAATGAAAATATTTCCACAAGGCTCATATGAGTAAAATTCAGGCAGGGCTAGGGACATTTTGTTTTGTTTTGAGATGTAGCTTTTGCATGGTTGGTCTTTGTTTCTGCTAACAAAATATTTTCTGATCCTGTCAAAATAAGTCCTTTTGAGATGCAATAATTTGGATATTGGAGATAATTGGTATGTTTCCAGTAAGACAATTCTGCACTCAGAGTACAAGGAGCATTTTGCTCCAGGTCAACAAGACAGTGTGTTGCCTGAGGGGGATGTGGTATCTGTAGTATCATCAAGCAAAGAAGGGTTGTCTTTCAATTGAGAGTTTGGTGTTTCACTTTACTAATAATAATTAGATCTCACTTGCTGGCTTGGACCTGTTTAGTTAATGCTGAAGGTACCCTTGTAAAAATCCACCGGTTTATTGCTAGATGTGGTTTCATCATTCAGGCTGATAGACCTCCATGGGTAATTGCACTTATGGAGGTCTGGGGTAGAATATTCCATAAAAGACGACTTGTCATAAGAGGCAACTAACAAGATCAGGTGGTCGGGCTCATTGACTTGGCTGACATCATATATCATCGGTTCCTAATTGAGCAGATTGACGCACATGTTGTTGATCACTGGATTGCCTGGTCCAGACTGGATTATTTACAGACCACCACCATATAGCTGGAATATTGCTGAGTGCGGCATAAAACTAAACTCACTCACTCACTCATGGATAAAAAAATGCTTTCCTTACACTTGCTTGATAAAGTGTCTCTATCCTAACACTGCATAGAAAGTTGCAAGTTATCTTTATTCAGTTGATTACTCTGCAGAGTTTTAAGCCTGTCAGGTTCTGTGTATTCTTCATACTTGTTCGTCTTAATGATTTCACATTCCTCTGATGGTCAGCTGTATGTCTCCCCTCATGGCCAGCTGTATATCCCCTCTGATGGCCTACTGTGTGCCTCTTCTGATGGCCTGCTATGTGTCTCCCCTGATGGCCTACTGTATGTCTCCACTGATGGCCTACTGTATGTCTCCATTGATGGCCTACTGTATGTGTCCTCTGACTGTCAGCTGTATGTCTCCCCTGATGGCCAGCTGTATGTCTCCTCTGATGACCTTCTGTATGTCTCCTCTGATGACCTGTTGTATGTCTTGTCTGATGGCCTTGTGTATGTCTCCCCTGATGGCCTACTGTATGTCTGTTTGGAATTCCAAGTTTTCTAGTGAGTGATCACCTAGTGCTTCAACACGTAGTGTCTATTATAATAATTTCAGAAATAACGCACAGATTCAGTAACTGTTGTGGGAAGAACATTGTGATAAAAAACAATGGCTGCACAGCTAACCGAGTGCGGAACTTCAACCATGGAGTGGTGTTCAGCTCTGAGCCACTCAAGTATGATGAGTTGTTTGAGGTGAGTTCCTTAATTTCATTCAGGGATGTTCCATACATATTCCTTCAGGACAGTGGGTGGGTTAGATGATTATACTGTGATATGGCTTTAATTTCAAACACATACTTGTTGCCATCCACGAGATGTAAAATTAAAATTTAAGATACTGCTTCATCACCTTGAAGATCTGTGTTGGAATTGGTCTAGAATACAAATGTAACCTTCTATTTCGGACACATGAATATATGCTTAATCCTGAAAGGAAAGAAATACTTTTTTCCAAATATAGCTGAAATTTTGGTTTGTAATACAAAACGTAACTAAAAAGATATATGTAACTATGGTAACTCTTCTTTCCTGCAGATCAAAGTTGAGGAAGTGTCCAACCAGTGGTCTGGCTCAATACATATTGGCCTAACAACCATGGCCATCTCGGACTCTACCCCACTCTCTCAGATCCCAGCCAGTGCAGAGGAGATCACATCAAAAGTCACATGGATTGTCTCAGGGTCGGAGGTGAAGAAGTCAGGGAAAACTATCAAAGAAAACTATGCCCCATCTCTGGAGAGATTAGAGGTACATTGGGACAGATAATTACTTGTTGTGGAACTTTGTGTGAAAGATAAGGTTACAAGATTTTGCAGTTTTATTTGTCATGTGTGCCATAAAGTTAAGCACTAAGAGCTATGCTGATCAGTATCAGAGCATTAGTCAGACTAACCAAGTGTTGTTGTGTAGACTTGTTTCCTATCTGCCAGAGGGGCGTTGTGGTAGTGAAGCGTTCTCTGGTAAATGCTGATCACCAGGGTTAGATTCCCCACATAGGTACTATGAAAGACAATCATTTCTGGTGTCCCCACCATGATATTGTTGATAAAAAACAAAACTCACTCACTCATATACCATGAATGTCCGAGATAAACTAGATCTTCAGCAGCCAATGCTTGCCGTCATCAGGATCGGGTGGTTGAGCTCGCTGTCATCGGTTCCCAATTGCTCATATTGATGCTCATGCTGTTGATCACTGGTTTGTCTGGTCCAGACTTGATTATATACAGACTGCTACCATATAGCTGGAATATTGCTGAGTGTGGCATAAAACTAAACTCACTCACTCACTCACTCACTCACTCCTGGAACTGATCTGGAGCTAATCTACTTGTAGAGTGGAATCGCAATTTTCTTTGAAAGTAAGATGTAGTTACAGCATTGTACATGTTGTATGCAGTGTTAAAAAACTCACTGTTCAATTTTCGTCAGGTGGGAAACAGAATCGGTATCCGCAGGTGTTCGGATGGTACTCTACATATCTACCTAAATGGGGAGGATCTTGGAATAGCTGCTTCCAACATTCCAAAGGTAAACATGTTATCCAGAATATCTCTTTAATCACAAGAAATTTTGGTGTGACACCACCCATTGTGTTCAACATTTCTCTTTCGTCTGACCACAGTGGTTGCTCGATGTTGATGTGTCAGCCCTATCAAAAAGTCATCAAGTCAGTTGTTTATAACCTAAACAAGTCTTCCTAGTATTAGTCTGGGTGTAAGGACATCCACTGCCATGTGGCACGTCTTGATCACTAGATGCTCAGTTTATTCAGTTGCCTTGCTACTCTGTTTAAAGTATTAATTGAGAGGTCCTTGATCAGCCTTCTTTAAATGTGTAACATTGTATTGTCCATTGTGTGCCTGCAGAATGTGTTTGCTGTGATAGACCTGTATGGATCAGTGGAATCTGTCAGTATTATCAGCAGTGCAATAGCTGAGACCCCTAGTACCCCCAAGTCTCCTCCTGTGATCCTGGACCAGGTGGATTCCCAGGTGAGACACAAGTACAGTGTATTTGCCAGTGATATACATGGTGTCCTTAGACAAGCTGATCACTTGACATTTTGTAGGGTTAGTGGGGCTTTGAGGGAATGTTTTTCTGTGAAAAGAAATTAGGCAGGGAGATATTTGAATTATCTGTCAGCAATTGAGTTGAACGATGTTCACTGATCACAGGGTTGTCTCTTCCAGACTTGATTACATACAAACTGCTGTTATAGCTTGAATAATGCTGAGTGTGGTATGAACCAAACCCAAAAACTTCAAGTGAAAAATCTGGTCTGTTTAGAGTCTGTGGTCTGTCTGATTAGAGCATCAATGTTAAAACTGGCATGGTATCACAATGGGCTAAAATATTTGCCTGTGCTAGTAGAAGGTCGTTTACTCCTGCATCTTGGAACACACAATAGCACACACACACACAAACACACGTAAAGAGACAGAAGTATTCACATATTCTACTATATCAATAAATAAAATGCAGCATGCGATATAAAACCCTGTTTCACCTGACCTTAGCTACTATTTTCTATGTGCATGATCACATGGACCACTGATATACGTTGCACGCACCCATTCACCTGACAAACGTGTTCCTATGTATAACTCACAGAGGTGTATGAATGGCCCCATAAGCTACTCTTACTCACCACTCTGATTTCTGTACAGGCTGATCGAGACCAGGACCACGACACAATGGCAGCAAGTGTCACCACTTTCCATGGCAACCATGGGAAGAATATTCTGCTTAGCAACAACAACCTGACAGCCCGACGAGTAGCCAGCTACAACCAGGGCATCGTTGTGTCACACAAACCTCTCACACGCAAGAAACTCTTTCAGGTAGGCTAGATCTTGCATGCATTTTATACACAGGCTTGGTGATGATAGATTGGTGCAAGCAATGTGCATCATAGCTTTGTTATTTGACTGAGAAATATGTTTGCTGGAGCGTCATATTTGCTACACTTTCAACTCCTGAAGACCAGGTGGTGTTCCACGTTCTGTAACATTCACAGAGTTGTGGCTTGCATAAAGCTAAAAGTTGTACTATCATCACTTGCAAGTGACTTCTTCAGTATGGCAGGTGTTTATTTGTAGTGTTATGGAATATATATTCAGTGCGCCTAATCTTGCAACTAGGGCTTGGTCAAGGTGCTGCTACTTTTTCCCTCAATCATTGGATGTCAATCCCAACATTACGTATTATCAATCTCAACTCCCTTGGGAGTATATAACTCTTGAGGCCTCTACTCACACCAAGTCTATTGTGGCTTTCTCATCCTACCAAAGTATATGTACAATTAGTAGACTAATAAAAATGCAAACCAGCGTCACTATATATACGCAATTTCAGCTTGAAAATAAAAAACCCCAAAACTTTCAGTTCTTCAGCAGTGAGTCATAGAAGTAACAGAATCATTCTTTGCAACTATCAGTTGTAGCACTGCTGTAAATGCTTATTGTACAAACTGAAACCTGTCTGTCAAGAATGCGTTAACAACTACGAGAGTGTCATGGAGTATGAAGCTAAACTGTAATGTTGCAGGTTCGGATTGACAAACTCAATCACCGCTGGAGTGCCTCCTTGATGTTGGGCGTCCTCGGCTTCTCCTGTGACCGCTTCAACTTCCCTGTTTCAGCCATCAGTATTAAAAAGTCATCACTAGTCATACATGGGGACAGTGTCTTCTCTTGTGGATGCAAGGTAGGAAACTGTGACGTAAATATGGACGTCATCTCCTTTAGGTGTAAGGGAGGTAACTGTTAGATACATGTGGATGTCATCTCTGTTAGGTTCAAGGGAGGCACCTGTTAGGTACGTGGATGTCATCTTTAGATGGAAGGAAGACTCTTTGGTACATGTGGATGTCATCTCCTTTTGGTGCAAGGGAGGCAACTGTCAGGTACATGTGGACGTCCTCTCCTCTAGGTGCAAGGGAGGCAACTGTCAGGCACATGTAGACGTCCTCTCCTCTAGGTGCAAGATAGTTCCAATTGATTGAATTTGTAAAGTGTTGAAATGAGAACGTGTACCCATATGCACCATTGTAATTCAGGTGTGCTACTCATGTTCAGCTCTCAGTGAGAGTTCCAACTGATGCTTGTATGGTGCAAGAGCAGTACTTGTTTTATGAGACATGATGTTGATTTGTTATTAGGTGCGAGACCGCTTGGCCTGCAACTTGGATAGCCTACAAGTGGGACAGTACGTGGGTCTACTGGTTGATGATGAGAACTGCCTGCATCTCTACATCAATGGTGTTGACCAGGGTGTTGCAGTCAGAGACGTCCCCACACCTTGTTTCGGAATGATCGACTTGTATGGCCAATGTGAACAGGTAATATATATCTGATTCTTCAAATTTCGATTACGTAAAAGTGGCTGACAACACCAGGCCTTGATAATTAAAACACTTTTCCTTAATGCAGTAAAGCACAGTTAAGGTTTGGAAGCTATTCATTTACATGAATGTTTCATATGTGTTCTTGTTATTTGACTTAAAATCCTGATTGCCCCATTTTACGTGTGATGGTTTGTCATGATCTGTTCAGTGATTGTGCTTCTCACCTGAGTGGTTAAAATACCATGGACCTTAATGCTGACAAGCATACAGCCAATGTCAGTCTGCCACTTTAACTGCTAGTGTGAAATCTGCGTCTAGTAACATTCTGATGGGCTTGTGAGCTGAGCTTATACAGAGCTTAAACTCTGAATACACAATGCCAACAAAATGGTTAATTTCAACATATGTCTTGGATTGCACTTTTTCAGTTACGGTGCTGGAATCTCTACTTGACTAGGAAAGTGCAACCCAAACATATCTTACAGATATAATAGTCCAAATGATTACTCCAAACTAGGCAGGACGATGGGGTGGCCTAGTGGTTAAAGCGTTTTGCTTGCCACGCATGGGGTTCGATTCTCCTCATGGGTACAGCGTGTGAAGCTCATTTCTGGTGTTCCCCACCGTGATAGTCCTAGTATAGTACTAAAAGCAGCATAAAACCTTTTTCTCTCGATGTTCTAATCTGTGTCTTGCCCCTATTATGGACATGGGTATGTCAGCACCATCGTGTATTCACGGGTGTAACCAAAGTGGTATGTGACTAAAACCTTTCTTACTAACACCAGCAGACATGCCATCAAGCACCTGTTCTGTACTAGTGTTAATATACCCTCAAGTAATGTGAATGACAGGTGAATCGTCACTCAATCTAAACTAGACTGAAACTGATGCTGAGAGCAATGGTTGAACTAGCAGACAGATAAACTGTTCAAATCCAAGTCACTGACTCACAACTTGGATGTCTTTGGGGAGAAACCTGCTGCTTGTCCAATCTCAAATCATTTCAAGACCTTTGAGGAGTACAAGCCATGAAAGAAAAGAATCCACCATTTTGCACCGTGGTAGCCTTACGTTGTCTGAATATTGTGTTATCCAACTTTGTAAATATTTCAATCATTGTTTGGCCTTGCAGGTGACAATAGTAAGTGAGGAAGGGAACATGCCGCCCCTCAACGTTGGCGACGATCGAGAGAAGGCAGACATTGATGATGGTAAGTGGTCACCTGACAAATGTTGACAGGCAAATTATTCTTTTGAAAAAGAAAATATATGTGGTAAGACGAGTTAGACTTCAGAAAAGAGAAGGTGTCGGTATTTAGCAAAACAATAAGGAGTGACCAGGACTTCTTACTTTTATTTGAAATCTCTGACCAATCAGAATCGAGAATAAAATTCAAGATTGAAATGGTGAGCTCATTTCCAAAATGAAGATGGTTGATTGAGGTGTATCTAAAATAGAATGGAGATAGAGCACCTGGCATGATGTTCCTGAATGTGACTGGTATGTTGCAGTGGTGAAGGAGAAGCAGGGAGGCAGGATGGTGTGTGACCTATCTGTCATGAGGAATTGTGAATATCAGAATCTTTGCTCAAGACTACGCACATCATTGGGCTTACCAGGTAACACAAACATACTCATTTATCCCCCACTGTTGTTATGTACAGACTTGTTTCCTTTCCTGTTGTATATTTGAAAACATACTGAAAGGCAAAAGAAACATCACTGGCTTGTTATTTACCCAGCCATAGCTGCTGTGTTCAGAAAACAAGTAAACGATTACCAATCAAGCTGGTAATTTACATCTGAATGCATGCGTAATGCACATCTGTGTTGATTTCAGTGTTGTGTTTCTAAGAACTCTTCCCTTTCCAGAAACAAACCATTTCTAACAATACTTCACTGGGCAAAACAGGTTATGTGACCTGTTCGGTGACTTTTGGTGTATTTTTTTAAATAAATAGGTTCAAATACTCCATTGATATGTCAGTTCTAATGTTATGTTGTTTCTTTTGCTTTTCAGTATATAATTATCAAAAGACTTTGCATGTCACATTGGCTCAGCTGATATGCTCTGACAGATTAACTTTATTAATATGGGAAGAATGGGTGGCTCTTCACGTCTTTCACAGAGCGTTTGTAAATGTGCTTTCATAGAAACATACAGAAGTCAAGTTCCACAGGTTTTCCAAAGTCTGATTGGTTACGACTAACTCCAGGAGGGATCGTTAGAGGCGACAAACAGGATGGGATGGTCAGGCTCACTGACTGTTTAGACACTTGTTATCGGTTCAAAATTGTGGAGATAGATGTCCATGCTATGATCTCTGGATTGTCTGGCCCAGACTTGATCTTTTACGGACTGCCACCATATAGCTGGAAATATTGAGTGCAGTGTGAAACTAAACTCACTCATGCTTTTCCTGAAAGAAACTGGTATAGAACTGATACCAGGAATGTGTCCAGGTTATGAGGGGAGAGAAAGTATTTGACTCTGTGACTTAGCTGATTGTGGAACATCATGCAGCACACACTTAATCATATCAAACTCTGTCTGAGAGATGAGTATAAATATTGCAGATAAATAAAAGAAACAAACTGTATCCTGCAACATATGTCATATTTGGGATTTCACTTTCTTACTAAAGTACAAATTTGTGTTACCTGACTCCGAGGGTGTGGGTTTGAATCTCTGATGGGACTCAACCCAAAAAGTACTAGAAATTATACTTCACCAGGAGAGTGAAATCCCAAATATGTTGCTTTGACCACTTTCTAAAAGGCATTGTCTAATCAAAACTGTATCCTGTTATTTCAGATGGGTATTTCGACATGCAGTACAATATGTGCTACTGTGAGACGTGTCATAAGATGAGGGGAGACGACTTCTACGTGCGGAGGGGGGATCCCCCAAGTGATTATGCCATACCTTTCGGCTGGTGTCGATTTGTGCTCAGGTGAGTGGGCTCTGCTCTCCACAACAAAATTTACAAACTCATCTGTCGAAATGGGAAGTTACATTTTGAAGTGTACAAGTTGTTAATGAGTCCTGTATCAATGATCAGAGAGGCCCAGTGGTTTCAGAATCTGAAATTGAACCTACAATCTTGTGCCTCTCATTTTTTAATGTCTGCCATGAATGGGTTTACACCTCAGATTTGATCTGTTGTTTGTGTCAAGACCATTGCATTGTTTTAAAAAATACAGCGTGTGAACTTGAATTGAAATACTCAGTTCAGACTTGTGAAAATCCAGAGAAACCAGTTGCTTTTTACAGTATTATTCCAGGCTCCAGATAACGGCTGTATCGGTGTATGTACAGATAAAAAATATGCACGGAGCAGTAGGAAAGAAATCAGAAAATGTACCAGATATGCACCACAGCAATGGTGTTACAGTCTTAGAATCATTTATCTTAAATTTTTTTATTTATCTGAAAAAATGTTGCTTTATTGTGTATTGACATGTTTACACTAGAATAGCAATGTTGTGATGCATATATGAAATGAAACACAAGATTACTTACATGTTGTTAAATGCCATTCAGTACTTTTCCCAGTACTCTTATATTGAAAAAAAATAAGGCATGCATACTCATGTTGAAAAATTATCTTCAGCCATGGTATTCTTATGTATTAGGTCTATGTAAAAATCACATTCAAAATCTTGATACCCTAAAGGCTGTGTAAACCTTTACAGTAAGAAGATCTGAATAACAAGGTCTCTCCCCAGAGAGAGCCAGTTAGATTTTGCATAACACTGGTATTTCCGTTTTGCAGAGCTCCCTGTAAAGCTCACTCACTGAATGTGTTTGAGAAGTGGCACGCTGCATACCACGGGACCAGGGTGGAGGTGGTGAGACGGATACTGGACTATGGTGACCTGTTACTGCCAGGTATGTCAGCTGTACTCCCCTTTCTCCTCTACACATGCACAACACATTGATAATACTCGACACTAAGTATTTAACTATGGTCACCTCTCTAATCCATACTTAACAGATACAAAACACTAACTGTAATCACCTTTCTACTCAACACGTGAATAGTAACAGGTTGTTAACAAATGTGTTATTGCATATTCTCTAGGATTTCCTAGTTGGCACACTGTGCCCCAAAGCTTATATGTTCCTCCCAACAATATCCCACCTTTGATGTCTTTGATTAATAAACAAGTGATTCAAGGTTGTGATTTACATCCAGAAAGGAATGTGTGAGTGTAGTTTTGTGAAGTCAGTTGACCTGACCTGAGCATAGTCACCTTTTGTGGCAAGCATGGGTTGCTGAAGATCTGTTCTATCTCGGATCTTCACAAGACCCAGAAAGGAAGACCATACATGTGAAATAAAAGTACTGTATCTGGATATGGGTCACAGCACACCACATAATCATTAACACAATGTATCGTATGGTTGCCTTGTTTTCAGACAAACATGGTATCTTTGGTAGAGTCACATTTTGCTCTGGTATCAAATTACCATATCTGTGCTTGCATACTTCATAAAATGTAAATTCCCATGAAGGTCAAGGTTAAAATGTATCTTCAGTAACCATACTTGTCGTAAGAGGCAACTAACAGCATCGGGTGGTCATGCTCGCTGACTTGGTTGACACATACCATCATATCCCATTTGCGCGGATCGATGGTCAAGGTCGAAGGTCAAGGTTAAAATGTATCTTCAGTAACCATGCTTGTAAGAGGCAACTAACAGCATCGGGTGGTCATGCTCACTGACTTGGTTGACACATACCATCATATCCCATTGATGCTCATGCTGTTGATCATTGGATTTTCTGGTTGTGATAAATGTCCACATTGTCAACAGCATTATTACATCCAACTGCAACTGAAATGCAAAGCACTGTTGTGGATACTTACATCAGATGAACAAAGTAAACAGGCATTGTTTCAGTGTACTCCAGTGTTTTTAAACAGATCCCTTTCATTAGGCAGCTGCATGCCAGAACAGTAACTGTATCTTTCATCCCCAGGTGACCCAGCAGGGGGGAAGAGCATCCTCATTCCACAGCCACAGGTGTTCACAGAGAAAGCCAAGCCAGACAGCTTTGGGGGCCAGCAGATCTTCTTCTCCCCTACAATACGATACGCAGGATCCTCCGAGTTTGCACCAAAACACAGGTAGGTATTCCAGATCTCACACTGGTATACCAGTCGTAAGAGGCATCTAATGGGATCAGGTGGTCAGGCTCACTGACTTGGTTGACACACGTCATCGGTACCCCATTGCGCAGATTGATGCTCATGTTGTTGATCACTGCATTGTCTGATCCAGACTCGATCATTTACAGACTGCTGCCATATGACTGGAATATTGCTGAGTGCGGTGTAAAACTAAACTCACTCACACACTCACTCATAACACTAACAGATTACATGTTGGCATACCAGATGCTACGTTGGCATACCAGGTGACAGGTAGGGACATCAGGTCAAAGATGGGACTATTGAAACACATTCCAGATATCCATACCAGATGCCATACCCCAAAGGGATAGATCACTGCACACAACAGGAATCACTGATTTGTCTGATCATCTTCATTAAGATGGAATATAGCAAAATGTGGCGTAAATTTCAAGCAAGAACTTAAATAATCTGTTTAACCATGTCCCATTTCAGATTTACTGACATCAAAACCAAGAAACTGTACCAGGCACGAGTTGCATTCCAGGTATGGGTGAAGCCAGGGTCGTACAAGGTGGGTCCACAAACCATAGAGGCCAGCGACCCCATCGATCCCAAGTTTAACAACAGCGAGCTGGAGTGGTCCACCAAGGAACGAGGCTCCACCATGTTGTATGCCCTGCTGCTGAGAGTGGAATGAACAAAGTGATGTGTGTGAGACCTTCAACTGTGGAAGTGTTTTCATCTTTATGGCTGTGAACCAAATAGGATCTGATGGTCTTTATTATATCTACTTACGTGAACATGTAGACTGTTTATATAGAGCTGGAACATTGATGGCTTGGTACAGTTCTTTCCCTTATACCTCAAACTCTCCGGATCATGTCTGGAACAAAGTGACGATCTGTGTGGTCAACAGAGTAGAGGATGGGGTTGTTTTCATATGTACTCCAATCAGGCTCCAAGACTTGTTCTGGGAGATCTTATGTGGTCTTGAGAAATATTAGTGAATCCATTCTTGAAGGATGTATTGAAGATGTTTAAAACAGATTGAGGAAACTGCCCAGGGTTCACATTGAAGCTTTACCAACCTGTTGAAGATCATATGTGGGATCAGCACTTAACATCAATAAGTCATCTTCACTAAGTCATCTCCTAGAGTGCACAATCTCCAAACACCAAGTGATTGCTTGCAGTGCTTAATCAGAATCTGATTATTATTACCCTGGATAACCCAAGCTGTCTTTAAGACTCTAGGAGGTTATAGTCACATGACTTAATCCAACTGGGTACCCATTTTCTGCTGAATGAACAGAGGCAATTTTGATCAAACTCACTGGCCTTACACATCTATTACTTGTACTTCAGTGTGGGGCAGAATGTCGTCTAGAAACCCTGGAGTCAAGCTACCAAACAGTTACTCATGGAAGGGCTGTCAGGGTGTGCCATGCTGGTAGAGATTCTAATGCCATGTTACAGATGCATCTTATATCCCAGGGTTTCATTCCACAAAGTAATTTTAGGGTGAGCATGATTCAACTACCATATGTTGACACAGACTGGGATCGTCAATTCTTCTACGATCACTGTGTAGAATGGAGCCCTGGTATGTTGGTCGCCTCATAACAGAGAACATCAGAGTCTGGACACTGGGCAAGTTTCCTTTGTGAGGATAATAATATTCAGGAACTGATCTGGAGTTACCTGGAACCTGGTGTTATCATAGTTCTTAACCATCATTATTCAAGCCTTCCGTCTGTACATCAAGGACCTCGGATCCCTTGTTTCATCTGTACATTGACCAATGATGATGTTATTACTGCAGCTGATCTTCCATCATCAGTATTTTCTGGAATTTCTTTATCATTTCAACCAAAAGTATCGAGCAAATCAAACATTTATATTGTTTTGTTTGGCGAAAAGAATAAGGCTGGTGTACTTGCAGGTTCAATGTTGTGATGTGATTGTGTGAGATGTACACCCGTATAGTCCTGGTGAATCCGTGAAAAGACGCATACCAAGACCACAGCTCAGAATCTTCAGTCTTGTGATACTCTGTTCTGAAGACTGCCATTTTGATAATTTTTGAACAATTTAAAGGCCAAGACCATTTTGTTTTCAGGTAATCACTGTGACTTACATTGGTATGAATGAAAAATAAGCATATTCCACTTCAGTGTTCCCTGTGGAAATGCTGAAGTTCAACTTGTACCACGATGCATCTTTACACACATATATATACTAGTATATTGTCTGTGAATTTTATGTGGTGCATTGCCACCTGTCAAGTTGCATTGTTGATATATGCGAGATGTGTTTATTTATTTTGTGTGATTGTCGATTGAAAGGTGTCTGAACTCATGGAACTACTTTCAGTGAAACTTACAGGTTTGTCAAAGGCCATGGAACCAAATAGTTAACTTGCAAAGATTTCTTGGTGGATAAGAGATAAGGGGGATTTTTTTTTATTCCTCTAATGTGTTCTTTGTTTTACGTGTCTATCATTGCTGTAATATGGAACCAGGAGGCTGTCAGATAGTTTCAACACTCACTTCCTTGCAACAGATGTGTGTCAAAGTCCTCCATATGCGAGCATGGAGGGACAGTTGGACTGAGTTGCGCCCCTTAACTAAGGCAGGATCCACTCTTGCTATGTTTGGGGTGTTGGAGGTAGCACTGTTGTTAAAGCATTTGTCTGTCACACCAATGTGTGAAGCTCATTTCTGGTGTTCCCTGAAGTGATATTGCTGAAATATTGCTAAAAGGGGCACAGAACCTTTCTCACTCTATGTTCGTATCTGTATCTTGCCCCAGTTATGGACATAGGTGTGTTAGCACCATCCAGTGTTCAAGGGTCAACCCAAAGTGGCATGTCAGCATCAGCAGACATGCCAGCATGTACCTGTTCAATACTGGTGCATGATAAACCCTCAGGTAACATGAATTACAAGTGAATCCTTGATCCCATGTGTGGATGAGGGAGACGTGTTCAGTCTTTCCAAAAAATGTTCAGGAATCCCTCTTCATGTTCAGCAATGGAACTCCAGGTGAGGACTTTGAGCCTTACTAAAAGTACGGCAAAATAAGTTGACACTTTAACCAATTTACAATTCTGTCGCTGACAACTGCCTGTGCAAAATGGATGCCTTTCAGCTGATAAAATGAGATAATTCCACACCCAGGTTTGAGTTTTATCAGCGGCCCCATGTCCATATTTTTTCCTTGTCAATACATCCCTTTTTGTGATCAGTGTCAAGTTGCAAGTCTTGTCTTTCATGGCCTTTAGCAATGGGCTTGACATGAGTACTTATAAATGAGTAATTTTCAAACATTAAGAAGTAAGAACAGTGCTTTCCTGAAAGGTATCAGAACTGGTAGAAGTTGGTTAGCTCCCCTTACAAATGTCAGGCAAGCTTATAATGTGGTGTTGTCAACGTTCACAATTTCATCAGCTCCTCTGAAACTTTCCTGACTGCTACTCAGTGCCCCACTAAGTTATAAAGAGCTATGTATCATGAATTATAAAGTCAGGGTTAAGTGACCTGTTGCAGCTGGTTCATCACTCAAGGGCAACTAAATGTAAGCAAAACGTTCTGGTTTGTCATTATTATGTATCCCACAAGGGGATGATGTGTTGAAATGTGTACGTTGGATGTGTTTTAAGTTTTGGATTACACTTGTAACTCAACATTAATGGAAAATATTGGAACTTGGTTTTCGATTTGATGGAATTCAGAGTTACTGGGATATTCAGCCCTAATGCCAGACCAATTTCTTGTACATATTTTTGTCCTTAAAAAGCCTAAGGCAGAAGGGTAAAAGTACAAGTTAAATGGCCAGTCAAAGTAATGTTCCTTCCAAATTTAGTTTTGGTAATCTATGGAATGTATATCAGATCTGTAAAACAAGAAATAAACTTGGTCTATCCTAAAAGAAGTTTAGATCGTAACTCCCAATTTCTCCTGTGTGTTGGGAAACTCATTGGCTGGTCGAATCCAAGACAGTTATTGCTTTGGCCTTTGAGGCAAGTGCTTGGCACCCGTAGAAATTTTTTCTTGTGGCTGGCCACTTGAGACATATAACTTTGTGACCCTTAGTAACCCCTACGCTGACTATTGTACTTCTACCAAGCTCTGAGATGCTACTGTCTTCTCTGATATCTCTTAATTTTAAATTTGGCATTCATGTTCCTTGCTATGAAGTTGTTTATGAATTAGTTTTGTGATATAATTTCAAACTTGGAGATTTAATCTTTGTGTGGATGTAATGACCATACAAAGTTCGAAGTTGTATTTTCATTCAATGATGTCCTAAACTCGTTTACAAAAATAATTTTCCTATGAAGAATCTTTTGAAATAATTTTCACTACTTGTTTCAGATATTTGTACAAAATTTTAGTCAATGTGTACTGATGTTGTAGATGAGCTACTTAACAGTGTAGCTCACGTGCTTGATGTAAGAGTAGGTCTTGTCGTTTCTATCCACTTTTTAAACTTCTTGAGTAAGACGTATTTGTAAACTTCTTGAAATGGACATACTTGTGATATTATCTTTCGAAGTAGAGATAAGAATATTTTGATAAATATGCCATGCTTGCACAAACCTTTCACTTCACATTGCTCACAGTCAGTGCCATCCATATTCAATGTTTTTGTACAACTTATCTATGATGTACTTCTGCGTGAGCAAAATCAGTGTTAGCCAGTATGTAAATATCAATGTTTGATATTGTGGAGAGGAAATGACTCACAAGTCACTATACTGATAGGAAGGATGTCGTTTGATGAAGTGCTGGTGTGTTTGTATTGAATTCTGTAAAGATATTATGTTTCCTGGGATAAGCTAATGGTGGATATGTTGTATCCATGTCCATTTAAGCGTCAGATCTGTTGCTATGGTTTCAGTGTTGTAAATTTGTAAGCAGTTCCTGATGTGTGTACAGCGAGAGCTGTTTGTACATAATACTCTATTATCAGGAATTTTATCAATTTCGTCACACATCTGTGTTTCCTGATCTTCTATCTGTTGACAGTATTTGTTTGGCATGAAGGGTTGCCTCTATTAGCCTATATGGAGTGCAACTGTCTCCACTCGTCTGTTCTCTGAGAACTGGTTTCTTTCTATACCCCTATGGAGGACGACAATATTTATGTTATGTTTTGTGGTTAAACTGCACAGCCTTGTCTTTGAATATATTCTATCGGCTCATATCATGTTATAACCTTATCATGTTATAACTCCCAGTAAGTATCCGTGGCTGTTTCTGTATATAACCCTTTTCCAAGGCTAGATGTTAAGGAAGAACAGGCCTGATGCTGTTTTATGTGTTTTACATTGGTAATCATCTCAAGCAGATTGGCAAGAGTCAGTGCTTCCTTACATTCACCCTTCCCAATGTCAGTTTATTGAATCAAATCAATTCTGAAGTGTACTATCAGTTTTCTATTAAACTTTGATTTTTCTATGACAGTAGTTTTTAAAGAAATGGCATATAATTTCCTTTTATTGTGGACTGTGATCATGTATACTGAATTTATTAGTATATTTGTATATGTTTTGAAGAAACCTCAACACTGTATCACTGCCATTTTAACAATATTTTTTCTCGATGAGTTTCTGAAAAGTGACTAAAACTGTGACAAGGTGATGGAGCAGGACCAAAGAGATGTTTCATAACAAAAAGGTTCCTGAATTGACATTCAGTGCAAAGCAATAGAATGAAGCACTGACATGGCCTTGCTAAAGACAGTTATATACACGACTGAGACGTGTGCTGAAAGTATAAACAGATCCTGTGTAACAGAGTTATCTCCCCTTGCTGAATTATCTCCCCATGCATATTTTCTCCAGTGATGGTTTTGCCTGTTGATTCACATTTAGATGATGTGAGACAATATGCCAAGGGTATTCTAAGTGTTCCTGTTTTGCTGCAGTATTTGTGTTTGTCAGTGTGTGTTGGCTTATGGTCACGCTGTGATATTTAGTTCATATACGTATGCTTGAACTTGTGTGGTTGAATGAATGGTTGCAGATCATAGTTATTAAATTATCATGACATACATGTGCAATGAACTCAAACATGTCAAAATATATGTTCAGATCAAGTGGAAATTTGCTGTGAAATTCAAGATATTTCTTCATGTATGAGATCATTTGAGCTTAATTTGTGAGTAATACATAGATGCTGATTATCAAAAAGATATGCAAAGATTTTCATTTTCGTACAGAAATATCTTCTTGTATTACTTAAAGTTATCAAACATTTATTTATCTTTAAAGAAAAGATGCCACTGTCTTAAAAGGAGTAGTTTCCAAGGGCCCTTTTCATGATGAGGCCATGCTAGACAGAGTTTGAAGGACGTCACGACCTGTCTTCATCAGAGTTCCCCATCTGTACTCCTCTTGAAGAACTTGTGCATCTATCACTGCGTTGTAATGTTAAAAATGGTTAAAATGTTCTCTCATCACGCAGTTGAACCTGGTATGATTCCCCCATGGGTACAACGTGTGAAGCCCATTTCTGGTGTCCCCAGCACCGATTTTGTTGTGATATTGCTAAAAAGCATGGTAAAACTGAACTCAATCACTCACATTGCCCCTGAAGTTAAATAAGGGAATTGAAGAAGAGCAGATTGCTGGTTTCTTCCAGTTGGTGTGCTTCTTGTTTTCTGTCATTCATGAGACTCCTTTCCTAACTGTATCAGAGAATGTGTTAAGTTCATTATAGAAAGTTGTCATTATAGAAGTTCCTCAGTAGCTTCAGTATTTCATTGTTCTTTTCCCCAGTCAAACATTGTAGGATGCAAAAGGCAAATCAAAATTTTGATACAGTGTTAGACACATTTCATATCCCAATGGTATATATACTACCAGACGCCTAACTCCCTTTCATCTGTACACCATATGATGGCTTGCTGTAACTGTGTTTATGAACAAAGGGATTATTTTCTTCAATTTGTAAAAAGGGTAAAGTCCAACAGTCGAAGACCAGTGTCAGCTGCTGACATCCACGGTATTCATGTGTTCAGGGTTAGACTCTTAACACATTGAAGTAACCTAACAGATGAAACCATACTCGTGTACCATTTTGTAATTTGCTGAAGGTATTTTCGCTAGAAAATTTCAAATTTGAGCTGAAATTGTGTTCTGATGTCCATTAAACATTTCACATTTTATTAAACATCTGTGAGACATAATTCTGCTCTCTGTCGTACTTCAGAATGATGAAGGTAAGAGTCGAAAGTGACATGGAGCAGTGATTTGGTTAGCCGCAAATAGATGTAGATTGCTGAAGTGTTAATTATTATCTTCAAACCAGCATTGAACCATCCCGCTCACAATATCAAAAGATTGTCTTAATATTGCAAGAATACATATTGTTAATGAACACACAGACTCGTTTCCAAAGAAAGGACCCTGTAAGACATACATGCTAGAGTACGAAAGTGACAGTGATGTGATAAGACGTATCGTCTTGGCAGTGATGTGTATGAGTGAAACTGTCTTCTGTTCTGCTTCCTGAAGGAGTGCTAGTAGCCAAGCATGTATGCAGATATTTGTTGAAATTATTTATGGAATAATATTGTCAGCAAAATAAACTGTCAGAAATTTGTTACACCTTCTTTTGTTCTTCTTCCCATGAGCTGGGTGACTTGAGTGAGTTCAGTTTTACACCCTAGTCAGCAATATTTCAGCTATGTGGCATCGGTCTGTAAATAATCGAGTCTGAACCAGGCAATCCAGTGGTCAACCGCATGAGCATCGATCTGAGCATCCCATTAGTCGCCTCTTGCGACAAGCATAGTTGCCTTTCATGGCAAGCATAGGTTGCTGGTGGCCTATGCTACCCCAGACCTTCACTGGCACCCATGGGCTGGCTTGACAAAGGAAATGGAATCGTGATTGTAGTATTTGTTGTTCATGGCAAGACTGGGCGGTGGGGTAGCCTAGTGGTTAAGGCATTCGCTCGTCATGCCGAAGACCTCAGTTCGAATTCCCACTTAGGATGTGTGAAACGAATTTGTAGTGTTCCCCGCAGTGATGTTGCTGGAATTTGCTAAAAGCGGCGTAAAACCAAACTCACTCAGTCATGACAAGGCACATTTCTATTACTAATAATATCAGATCAGCACAGACAGATTTCTCATGGTAAGGCGTTCTGAACAACCAGGTCTACTTGCAATTTTGAGAAGAGCGACACCGCAGAGTCCTCAACTTGATTCATCTTGCCTGAAACAGGAGGTTTTGTTTGCAGCCGAGGATGAGTGACGCCCTACCAGTGTGTGATTTTGTAAACATGATTTTGCATCAACATGTAAAACATGAAATCCCGATTATGTACATAGCTGGAACGATTCCATCGTTTTCAGTCGCTGACCTTTTCGGAAGGTCACCTATTCCGATCCTGAAAGAGTCAGACCGAATCCGCCTCGTGTACTCTTAATTTTGAGAAACATCACTTTGGTGAAAGATTTATAAGATCAAGTCTACTGACGCTTAAAAACACAATCAACGTATATCACAGCAGTACAAGATAAAACGTCTTGTCCGCCCTCCAGCAAGAGGCTCGAGCTGTCTGACAGCTCTGCAGGAGCAAGTTCAGGTAAGAGACAAGTATTAGAATATGACATTTATTACACGATGACACAACAGGTGCTGATTGAAATGTTGAAATAGCTTCTACGATAAGTCAAAATATTCCGAGCAGAGACTTGTCACCACGTGTTTGTATTGGTATGCACTTAAAGGAAAACTATTAACGACCAAATATGTAATGCTCGAATCGGTCAAACGTTGGTAGGTTCCAGCTCACATCCACAGGTCACATTCACCACGTAAAATCAAGAGCTCAGTGTCGTTTAATAATTATGAGTCAGTAAAAGGGAGAATGTTTTGTGTGAGAGTGAGTGAGTGAGTGAAAGTTTTACGCTGTTTTCATCAATATTCCAGCAATATCACGGCGGGAGACCTCAGGAATTGGCTTCACACGTTGTACTTAGGGGTCCGTTTCACAAAGCGACCGCAGCTCTACTACTGTCGTTAATCTATGTTAAAGTATGGGAGTGACGATCATCTTATCGCTGCGATCGCTTTGTGGGATGAGGCCAATGTGCGGAATCGAACCGGGTCTTCGCCAAGACGAGACGGTTTAACCATCAACCTACACACCCCTCAAAAGATCAGAACCGGTCTCAAATTATAATGAGTTAACAAAGAGAGGTCGGTTTTGCGAGATCAAGGCCGCGTTCCAGTTACAACAAGAAGTGAGTTTAGTTTTACGCCGCTTTCAGCAATATTCCAGCACTATCACGGTGGGGAACACCAGAACTGGCTTCACATATTGAACCCATGTGTGAAATCGAACCCGGATCTTCGGCGTGACGACCGAACGCTTTAACCACTAGGCTACCCCAAGGCCTCTGTTTTGCGAGACCAGGTACGCGTTCCAGACACAACAAGAAGAACGCCAATCGACTGTTTCATGTTCATGTGCATGCTCAGTGTCCGCCCGACATCCGGGGACAGAACATTGCTGGCAGTAATATATGTACATCCAATGTACAGATGACATGACCCGTCATGAGTGTCAAGTGACATGTCTAACTATATAAGGTATCACTTTCAGAATGAATGTAGTGCCGCCTCCCGTGGAACAATGGCCTACACGTGGAGTTTACTTACCGGCCTGGTCCTTATTGTTTGTGCACGTGGTGCTGAGTTTGGAGACAATGGAAATGGTGAGTGTGCTGACCAAGATGAATAATATTTCAAATACGGTTTGCAGTTACTTTTGAGTAGCCGTATGGTTAAAACGTTCGCTTGTCTCGCCACAGATTCGGATTTGTTTCTCTTCGTTTGTATGTTCTGTGTCCCCAAGCACAAGTTGTTGTTCGTTGGTTGTTTTTTAACGCTTTATACAGCAATACTCCAGCTACATAGCTGTGGTCTGTAAATAGTCGAGACAATCCAGTGATCAGCAGCATGAGCGTGTAATTACGCAAATGAGGAAGCGTGACAGGTGTCAGCCATGTCAGCGAGCCTAGCCTTCCGATGCCGTCAATCGCCTCTTACAAGCATGGGTTCCTGAAGATCAGTTCTAACACGGATCTTCAGTGGTTGCTGTATGTGGGATTTAGACTCACCGACATAATATGACTTGAATATTAGACGGACCTTACTCACACAGTTATTCAAAGTATATAGCATGGAAACACACGTGCAGTGGGTTCTTATGTTCCCAGATGTACAGATATATTCCACTCCAGCAGTTAGTAAGGGAGGTGACAAATTCAAATGGGGAAATCAGTGTAGTACAGTGGATGAATTATAACATAGAAGATCAGACACAGACACAATCAGTAGGTCATGTGGCCTTACCGTGTGCACTGGTGGAGGTCTGGACCCTTCGACCCTTCAGGCCTTAAACGTACGTAGAGGGTGACTTGCCCTAATTCATAGATAAAATTGGGAACTTTATCTGAGATTTTATTCGCGAATTGCTTGATAGGTTAAAGATCAATGGACGATGCAAAGTCTGCACAACGCATTGCCATCCTTCTCAGCCATACACTATTGCAGTACATCTGTACCATCTGATATGACGTTACTGTGTTATTAAAGTCTCTCCGGGGCTGCTCTGTGGCACACAGACAAAACGGTCCTTTGCGGTGTCACGGATCAATCAATCACTGCGAATCCTACTGCAGCTTGTATTCCAAAATCCTAACACGAGGACCCTCAAAGCGATAAGCACAACACATAAACGTAACATTCACCATGTTGTCCGTAAATACGTCGGATCTATCGGATTGTGAAAAAAAACAGCATGACTCATCACTAAAGAAGACATTCACCCACTGACGCCCTGTCCATCGCGATGCGTCGATTTTATCCTGGTGACGTTGAAACTGATGTTTTGCCATTTAAAGACCCGCGACTACTGCCAGGGATGGTACCAACCTTGGTGGGAGGGTTGTCATGATGTTGTTTTGTGCACATCGTAATGTTGGACAACGTGAACCGGTGACTCACACTCCCGTAGACGAGTAGTACTGTAACTTTTCAAAAAGATCAGACGGGGAGTTTGTTACACCTTGAAACTTGTGGCAATAAAATGAGGTTATTTGTGGCACTTCATAAAGAAATTTCTCACGAATACTCCGTATATCTTACAATAGTACATGTTACACCGGTGACATCTGGTTGGTAATGTGACTTCGAAACTTTTGTCGAGCGCACTGGCTGATTCAAACAAAAACATCAGTGAGAGATGTATTTACATACTGCAGTTGGATTAGCTTTTAATGTGATTAAGTCCTGTCTAAAAACATGTACTTCGTATACCGATTAAATAGGAAATGGACGTTGATGAGATTTTGAGACGGATATTGGACGTTCTTAACGCTATCAATACCGACGTGTCCGATACACATTAGAATACAGACTTTATAGAATAATGCTAACAATCATCAGTTCCCATCAGACCAACGTTTAGATCGTTTATTTCTCATAAGTTACCTTTCTGATAAATCTTCAGCTGTGAGCCTCAGGACAATCTACGATATCCTGTTTGGATTGAGGGCACAGATTCCATCACAGAACACCGGTCCTTGCTGTGCTGCCTGTTGCTTCATCCCGAATCTGCTGGAACGACAACGGTGCAAGAACAGAAGCTGCAATAACCCCAATACGCCGTGTCCCCTTCAAGGTACCGACAAATGAGATGATGCCAGGCTGTGAGTGAGTGAGGATTAGACCACTTTGGACAGTATTGTTGTGATAACACGGCTCATCAACTTAAACCAGGAGGAAAAACACAGGTTCCGTGAAAACAGGAGTACTGGGGATTCGTATCAATACAGAGTCCTGTTGTACACTCAATTAAATATTTCTCTTAATCTGGATTCCGTAATTTATTAATAAAATGTGACTCTCGCGGATTGTGTATGGTTCCTTTGCAGGATGTGTTCTAATTGTTGATTTATCGCTTCGGTGACTTACTGCATATCAAGGTAAACGTATCTGGATATGTGTTAAAGTCACAGAAACCACCAAGATCGTGCCCACCATGATAACATCAAAAACTGTTTGGTAATTTAGAGGAAAACTTCAGTTGTGTAACGTGTACCCTTAATATGCTGTGCCGAATGGACATGCCGCCATCCGGGTTTAGGGAGATTGCTCCACAACGACTTACGCTCGTGGTGGAGGTCATTTAAAGGACTGACACTGACTAGTCACTGGATTAAAGGGCAAAACGTGCCCTGCATATTCCATGCTTGACGGGAGTATATGGTAATCACATGGTTCTCAGTCATGCCACAGCAACGTACATGACTATTTTCATAAGAATGAATCAGAGTCATCGTTGCAATCTCATTGGGTGAATACGAAGTGAAATAGCATCAGAATCCTGACTGTAGAAGTAGTTGCATCCGAGCTGTGAAAACAGACCTTTCCTGGTTCCTACTGAGACGTAGATTTTGACTGGTTCCATTTCGGGTTTTGTTATGAAGGACGAGTAAGTGTAGATGGGTATGCTAGTGTCCACTAATGGCATTCATCGCCAATCTTCCCTTTCCGTAACCTCCTATACCTCTTGTCCCGGAATAGCACGAGTTGGTCACTGTTGCATTGTCAGCAGAGTGTGTTACGTAAATATCACTGATAACTGTTGTATTGTATGATGCTACTTAATGTCATGGTTGTGCATGATGGAGCATCGCATACCAGACATCCTTGTGTGACGTCACATAACGGCTGTATCCTAGACGACATGTTGTTAGTCAAGTTAGTCTCAACTCGTGAAGATCGGGCTAGAATTTGTGAGTGAGTGAGTGAGCGAGTGAGCTAATATTTAACGTCATCTAGAATTGCCGTAATGGGCGACTAACGGGATCGGGTAGTCAGGATAGCTGACTTGGCTGACACTTAGAATCGTATCCCAGTTGCGTAGATCGGTTCTCATGCATTTGATCACTGGATTGTCTAGTCCAGACTCGCCATATAGTTGAAATATTTCTGAGAGCAGCGTTAAACAGCAAACCAACCAACCAACCAACCAACAGTTTTCTGAGTAACTTCATTAACTTTCAGGCATGGCCTTCACGTGGACACCGAGGGAGGTCTATGAATTTGTGATTCGTGTGATGTCATCGCGCCCTGGCTTCATCAGTCGACCTGCTGACCACTGTAATCTGTGCTGCACGATAAAGGACCCTGTCCGGAGGCAACAGTGTAAAGACATGTACTGCAGCAATCCTAACACTGCCTGCGACAGTTAGACGACACTAGAAGCCACATAATTTTACACTCATATGTAGAGTGTGTACAGTTGTAAGTAGAGGTGTGCCGTTATAATTGCAGGTGTAAAGTTGTAAGTGGAGGTGTGCGGTTATAATTGCAGGTATAAAGTTGTAAATGGAGGTGTGCGGTTATAATTGCAGGTGTATAGTTTTAAATGGAGGTGTGCAGTCATAATTGCAGGAAGGGGTCGAAGTGACATTTATATTGCAAGCAATATTGATCTCCACCTCACTTCCAAGAGTGAAATTGTTATGTTATAAGCAATGTCGTGCAAAATCCTATTGTCCATCAATAAATTGCATATTTCACTACCAGTAGAAAGTAATGTTGCTTTTGTAAGTCGGTGAAAACAAACTTAAATAGCATTCATCCCAAGACAGGGCGCCGCCATTTTTGAAAATCGTGAAGTCAAATTTTGAATTAATGAGATTATGGTCAAGTTAGAAAATCAAAACTACTTTCTACTAGTAGTTAAATATGTATTTGAATCGTGACCAAAAGGAGTTTGCATGACACAACCTGTAACATAACATAAGCGAGGTCGGTGTCGAAGTGAAAATACTGCGCGATAACTTTCTGCACTTGCTAAATTTACTTGGTTTGTAACGTTCATTCACCAGTATGTAGACACTTGCCAATATACGTCTTTATACTTGGTCTCATAATCCTAATTACTTTATAATCATACTTGTATGCATTTTGAAACTTAATAAAAAGACGCGATCTGCGAATGTATAACAGGAATGTAATATGTACACATTTTATAGTTTGCCTATATGAATCATGATTCGCACGCACGCCCTTGTGTACATATCGTCTGCAATTATTACACTTCACGACGAAAACAATGATTCTGTTGAAAGCTACAACTTAATAAAAACAAAATGCAAATATTAAAATTAAAGTTACAGGAGCAATGTCAGGCTATTACCTTGTTCGAGGAATGTATCCATCATTATACCTGTTATAAGTTCATTAACTGAGCATCAAGTGAACAATGACAAATAACGTGTAGATTTATACCACCTAACACGCCTAATGGCGGTGTGCATTTATAATTACAGGTGAATAGTTTAACCGCAGGTGTATAGTTTGGATGGATAATTTTAACTTGATTTGTGCAGTTAAAATCGGAGGTGTGTAGCTGTACCTGAAGTTATGCAGTTATAGTGATTGCCTGACAAAAGTCCCACAAGACAGAAGCCCCACAGACAAAAGCCCCAGCAGACATAGGCCCCACAGCTAAAAACACACATGAGACAGAAGCCTCACACTATGTTTTCTCAAGGTGGAGGAGCTTGGTCTTATGATCTTTGGGATTAATTAAGACACTTAAGAAGTGTCAAGTAATGTTTGTTTTGTTTTTTCAATGATTGTCTTGGGGAGGAAGGATCAATTAAAGGAATTAGTGTTAACAGGATCTGCTCAATGTCTTGACTTTAAACTCAAGATTACCTATAAGAACAAAGAAGGCCCGTGACAAACATGCTAAGAGACTCCAAAACCTGTGTGTGGACTAATGTAAAATAATGTAAAAAATGATCCTGAATTTCTTAAGGATGTTGGACACGCTGTTAGATTCGGATAATTAATAGAATAATTACAGCTGTATGATGTGCTGTGGATTATTGATGTAAATAAATCTTGGTGAATCTAAATTTTCTCGTATATATAGATATTGTGGGACGTTTGTCTGACAGGTGTAGGGCTTCTGTCTGCTGGGCCTTTTTTCTGTGGGGCTTCTGTCTTGTGGGGCTTTTGTCTGTCCACCGTTATAGTTATAGGTGTATACTTCTGAGTGGAGGTGTACAGCTATTATTGCAGTAGTGTAGCTCTGCTTAAGGTGTGTAGTTATAATTGCAGGTGTGTAGTTGTACCTGGAAGTGTATAGGTTACTGGAACTGATGTACAGGTGTGAAGATATAAATGCCGATAGCAAGCTGGCGGCATAGTCTGTATGTTGTTTCAGACGCGTATACTGACTCGCGTATACTAACTCGCGTATACTGAGTATGCACTGACTTGTCAATCCAGTCCAGATATAAACTCCGTAATCCTCACATAGATCGGCAGGGTTGGAAACTGAATAAATATACATATTTACCTCAGCGACAGATTGCTTTGCATATTAATGTATTTCGAAATGTTTGATTGAAAGTAAAAGATCAGCTCTCTGATGATCAAGCTTAGCCCCGCCTTAGATAAGAGTAGGTATAAGCCCTTTTCGGATATGCTACAGTTCCGGTTCTTCTGAAATTTGGTTTTCCTTACTGTCTCTCTGCTCGATCGTTTGAAGCGACCTCGCGCTTCTGTTTGTGGTTGTATGTCAGGCACGACACTGTAATATTATCACACTATACAGTAATAGTACCATTTGACGGCACTTGGCTTGTTAAGGATGTGCTTGTATCTGATAGTTAATAAAAATACGTTAGAAATTGATTGCACTGCATGTCAAATCTTTCGTCGTTGTCATATTTCTTAAGCACCGATTTTTGAGGTTTTCACGGAGTATATGCTCACGCCTCCGCCAAAAATTAAGAATTTAAAACATCAGGGTGCAAACCATCGATACAAAATGGGCATGGAAATGGTTCAATAAGGAGATCAAATTTCACATTGAGTGAGTATTGATTTACGCCGCCTTTAGGTGAGTGTGTGAGTTTTGTTTTACGCCGCACTCAGCAATATTCCAGCTATATGGTATCGGTCTGTAAATAATCGAGTTTGGACCAGACAATCCAGTGATCAGCAACATGATCATCCATCTGGCAACCGATGACATGTGTCAACAAAGTCAGCGAACCTGACCACCCGATCCCGTTAGTCGCCTCTTACGACAAGTATAGTCGCCTTTTATGGCAAGCATGGGTTGCTGAAGGCCTATTCTACCCGGTCGCCGCCGTTAGGGACACCACAAGAAGGCTTAACGCTAATGTAGAATCGAAGCCAGACATGGAACACTTTAACCACTAGGCTACCCCACGCACCACGTATAAACAAGACAACGAATAACACGAAACGGAGCAGGACAGCAAACAGGCGTGGCAGAATCCGGAGACCAGTTGTTATCATTGTAATTTTGAATATTTTAGAAATGCTATTTACAAGAGAAGAATTGTCATTTCTTTTCTTTATTCACATTGATTAATACATGTATCAGTTTTTCTGTTCTGGATGCAGATTTCTGTTGGCTAGAGAACGCAGACCTGATCAAATATAACAAAGAACATCAAGCATGTAACTCCTGACCAATGATTCAGACATTCCTTGAAGCGGAGTGTCTTTTGGATGATCATTTTTCTTTGATGCAATAGCTGCGTTTTGGTTCATGTACTTGTACCGTTTTCAAGCACGATCATCCATTAAAGTTACAACTTCCGCAGTGCCATTCATTCCTTTCATTCTCATCCACAGTTCATTCCGTAAAGCGTAACTCAAACGCTTGAGTCACCTGAGATTTTGCTTCCCACTACTACTACTGCTGCTACTGCTGCCGCCGCTGCTATTGTTGCTGCTACTACTACTGCTGCTGCTGTCACTGCTGTTGTTGTTGTTGTTGCTGCTGCTACTCCTTTACCTCTTCCGACTACGACTACTACTGCTGCTGCTGCTGCTACTACTGCCATTGCTACTGCTACTGCTGCTGCTACTACTACTACCACTTGCACTTTTGTTTTCAAGTTAGGGTATAAATTCTTCTTCTTTGAAGACGTTATTGTTTACTTTGATACGCACCTGCCACAGCGGCTTGGAAGCCGGCGTTGTAGTCACAGGCCACCTCGTTGTTGACGTAGTTGGATCGGTCGTCCTTGTAGCCGTCACCGCTATCGGGCCCTCCTACCAGAGCTCCGTACAGGGTGTGGACATTGGGCTCATGGCTGGACATCACTTGGGGTCCACAAGCTGACGGGGGCCAAGGGCAGGAACTGTGGAACATGATGGATTTTGAGATGGCTTATTCATGGTCAGTATAATATTGTACATCGGAGACGAGCTGGAACGTCGCGTTCTAGAGTACTGCCTTCACTGCCTCTGTGCCAACCATTCCTTATTTCATACCCTTAGTGTTGAATTTCAGACAAGAGAACAAGAAAATTGGTGGGGCGTGACCATGCGTTGAATACCATCTTCCACTGTCTAGGGGACCACTCTATCTCCCAGTCTACTGTAACGATGTTACAGATTTATTGTGATTAATTACACGTAAGGTGGACTACGACACTATATAACGTTGCCATACCTGTGGCAGATGGAATAATGTTGTTTTTTTGTATTGAAAAATGCCCCATCGTATTAACTATCCCTTTAATATATCATAACTATCCCTAATGCTTGAAATGTTTCACGCTGGATGAATTGTATCGGTAAAATTGTGATACCAGTTGGAACACCAAATTCTTCAGGCGGCCTCCTCGGCTCTCAGTCATCTTGTGAAATGAGCCAAACAGTTCTAACTGTAGCCCAACAGAAGTATATGTATGGCTCCCTATGATAACCATGCCACTATATGTTAGGTGGTAACAGAGGATAGGCAAATAGAGGCAGCTACGTTCCACCTTCAGTATTGTCAGTGTCACCCTCTCGCGATTAGGTTTCCTGTAATACGCGAGACTTGCGACATGCACTTTAAAATAAATGTGCTTTCTTTAATAAACCCCGTCGTAATACTGGTCTTATATTTTTGAAATAAACAGGGTCAGATCCTAAAGTATTCGGTAGCGACATTCGTAAGCCAGTGAAAACCACGGAGTTACGGCAAGTCGTAACGCTACGAACGGTTTGTGGATAGGGACCTTTGCGGCCATAAGACCACATCGTGTCAATCATGTCGATCTACACATACCTAGATCTATGGTGAGGACTGTGGGCGAAGTTCTTCCCCATGCCGATGACGTAGCTGAACCCCGTGTCTCCGAGAGCATAATGGATCTGTTTCATGGCCCACTCCCGGTACTTGGGAGGACTGATTCCTTCCTCTGCTGCCATCAAAGCCACCAGAGCCATGTTGGCTGCAGTAAAACATGCAACACATTGAGCTAGCAGGACCATGTAAGACAGTTGGATCCATGACAATGTGTACAACAGTGGGAACCGTGACATTTGTGTAAAACGATAGAAACCGTGACATGATAATGCCCATACCAGTCTGGTGCAACCGTATTATTTAACTGAACAAACCACATACAGAGCGAATGCAATTTAATTTTTGAATTGGATATAAGGATTTCTGACAGATTAGCTGTTATGTATAAATGAACAAATCCAGTCTTGACATTTTTAACGCGGCCCCCTGGAACATTCTAGTTCTTTGACGACGGTCTGTAAATAATTGCGGGTATCTGCTGCTTTACTGGTCCACGAGATCCTGTTGTCCTCAGCACAAGCATCGGTTGCTGGGCATCAGTTTGAAGCCTGATCGTTTAGAGTAGAACCTACTAAAACATGAGCTGATGCATTATGGTTATCAATATAGATATAGCAGACATGCATACAGTATTTACTTACACGCATATCTGAGAGATCCCCACTGCAGCCTCCACGCCAGACCTTTGGGCGTGTACCTGATGACCTGGTTGGGGAACCAATACTTCTCAAATGTGTCTACCATGTCCTGCTTGTACATGTCCTTCTTGGTGAACTTGTAAAACAGAACCTGTAACGGGAAGGACTTGCAGTTATTGTGTGAAAATAGGATAATGTAATAAGCTAATTGTTTGTCTGGACGACAGGTAAATTGGGACCTAAGACAGTAACATTTGCATTCAGTAAAGAATGTTTTCATTGAATCATCTGATCGGGTGTAAATCAATGATCTCTCACAAAGTACGTATTCGTGAAAATTAGAAGTGCAACTTTAGGAGGCCAATCAAAACTCACCTTGCATTCTCGTACTTTACACGTATATTGATGTTCAGTAATACTAATACTGGTGAGACATTAAACACTTAACTCACTTTAACCGGAAGAAGACCTTGAATGCAAACTTGTGTGAACAAAAACATCATGCAAAGGTATAAATAATACGAAAGTAGTTGTGTTGGGTTTTTTGTCCCTAAGAGTAATAAAAACTTTCGCAATGTTTCTGTTCATTCTCTTTGGTCTAGGATGCCTCGACACCAGATTTCGCCCCGTACGGACAAGGGACTTTATCTTGTAGAGGTTAGTATTCACCTATTGGAACCCATGGCATTTCAAACCAATTTCTCAAAGATGAAACAGACACACTCGGCATTGAACTGTCGCAAATATATATTAGCTAGATCCATTTTACATCAGTCAGGTGAACTGAGGACCCGAATGATGGAATGTGAAGTGCTTTTTGTAAATCCACTTTGAGGAAGGCAGGCTAAAGTTAGCTCTCCTTTATTAAATGCTTCATTTGACCAAGGCATCATACATTTTGACACCCTACTCAAACAAGACAGAAAGCAAGGAATGTATTGATATGTAAGTCATGGAAAGAATACCATACATTGTTGTCACCTGGTTGTCGTCCCAGGAATACTAACGCAATGTTAAACAAAGAAGACTCTCGGATTCCCCTTCTGCAACTTACCCATGTAAAAAGATTCTCGGATTCTCTCTCTGTAACTTACATAATTAAGAAGATTCTCGGATTCCCCTTCTGCTACTTACATTATTGGCTGCCTGGTTGTCGTCCCAGCTCATTCCCCAGGCCTCCCCAGGCTGGTGATATTTCTCGGCCTCAGTCAGGTATTTCTTGTCTCCAGTCGCCTGATACAGCCACAGGCCGGCCCAGGCGTGCTCGTCTGTGTTGTTCGTGGATCTGCCGATCAGTAGTGTTATACTCACAATAATATATAACGCAATGCGCTTTGAAACCACGACACTTTACAGGTATTTTAACACCTGGACAATTAAATATTTTCTAGGTTGTCGTATAACGAATCATATCCAGCATTTGTGAAATATGTATTAACGCCATATGTATTTTACAACTTACGGGTAAAACTTGGCGGCAGCACTGACACTCTGGCTGTAGCGTCCTTGGTGTTGCATGGCGAAGTCATATAGGTCTTTGGCATGAGAGAGGAGCGTCCTGGAGTAGGCGGGATCTGTCCATATACACAACATAAGAATGACTTTCTTATGGCCCGTCAAGAAGACTTGTGTGAACATTATTTCACTGGTCCTCTGGGTGAGTACGTGGACTTACTTGAATAACCTTGTATACTGGGTGTAGATTTGGTGTCAGTGTGATTCACTTAGTTGTGTTGTGACCTGGGTGGGGTGTTTATACTCTGAATACCATTAGTCAATGAGAACAACCATGCCTGACTTTGCACGCGTGCACAATATAGTCTTGATAAACGTGAAATTCTATGGCGTTTTCTTGACTCGAGGAAGACGACCTACAGTCGAAGTCTGATTTCTAGTATTTTTATGTGGGTTCTCATGTTGATTCCCCAAATACAAGGCCACGAATTCTTTGTTTTCTGCCTCTGGCACTTAACGTCTGGCTTCTCAATTTGGAAGTCGGGAGTTTGCAGGATTCTTTGATTCTTTATAAATAGCGTTATTACATCTAACAGTTTCACTCCATAAGGAGTGTGTGTGTGCGTTGGGGTGGTGGGGGTTGGGGTTGGAGGTTGGGGTTAGTCACATTGTACATGCTTTTACATGTAAATCATCAACACCCTTCATCTAGCCATAAATTATGAACGGTGCGACCGTACTGTAATATTTGTGTCAGAACATCCTGTCCACGTTGTACATTCATACAAGACGTAAATCTGTTTTATGTTTGTTTGGTGATATTTGCATATAGACTAATAATAGGAAATTCTATGTTCACAGAAAAAAGACAATACATAACCAAATACCTTTGTCCTTGAAAGCCATTGAGCCAGCGGCCATTGCAGCGGCAGTTTGTCCAGCTACGTCACTTCCGGGACTGCTCGCGGTTATTTTAAAGGCTGGTCTGGCCATTGTCATGTCTTCGGGTCTTCCCCAGTAGTTGTGATCAGCGTCTCCGTTTCCGACCTTAATGATAACGTACACTTATCAACATGGTACATATCTGAGTCCTCGATGGAATTTCTCTTTATAGCAAAATGCAAAACTACAGAGTAGCATGAGTTCAATACTCATTGCATACTGGACAAAATAAGTTAGGGATATTGGTGTTATTATGACTGATATTTTATCAGTATGTTAATGAATAAATACACCATTATTAATGTCAGATGCGACCAGCCTCCACTCACCTGCACATACAGCTCGTTTTTCCCCGTGTGACACTTGAGGAGGTAGTCCAACGGCCACTTGATACAGTCGTACATATGGTCCAGCTGGCCTGACTTCTGGTAGGCGTCCTTCCACTGGATCAGACTCCATGTTAAGATGGTGGTCGAGAAGGCCATGGGCAAGTTGAACTTGACATGATCTCCGGCTGAGAATATGGAATATTGAGGATACTGGCAGTGAGGAAAAGAGCCGAAGAGGTTCCAACGTACGTTTAGTGACAGAAGAAATTACGTAACCACTGTGGTTCAGCTAACGTACTGATCATGACAGTACGTGACACTCAAACTCACCCCTCTTGTGAGACTTTCTGCAGATTTCTTGCGAAGCCTTTCCTCACCAACAGCCTTCTGTAGTCATCCACACAATCATAACCATCCCCTAGTTCTTGTGAGACCCTTCCCATTTCTTTCCTATCCTTCCACACAGTAGTTGAAACCGTCAAATGACCCCCCGGTTCTCATGAGGTCCTGCCCATTTCTTGCCCTGTTCGCAAAGGAAGAGACTTCACTCACCCCCACCCTTCTGTACGTTTTTCCACACCATCTTTACAATCACCTAGTTCCAGTGAGGTCCTGATCATTTCTCCCTGTGTCTTAAGGTTGGACCTCTCCTCATTTCCTACCTTCTTCTTGGTGCTTACCGTCATACCATCCTCCAGTGAGGTCCTCCCCCTTGGCCCCCTTGTCTCCTAACGCTGAGTCCCCTCTCCAGGGAATCCTGTTGGACGCTGGGAGTTTCCCGGATCTCTGAGCCTCGTAGAACAGGATGGACTTGAACAAGACTTCATCATAGTTGTATTTGGTGCCTCCAGCTGTTAAAACATAGCGTTGTACTCTGCTAAAGATACCATCCACAAGGCCACTAGTGCAACTATTAACGCATAAAAGTGGATAATATAAAAACCACCGAAAGGAACCAATAGTTTAAAGAACCAATTAAATTAAAGAAGCTATATCATGCCCAAATTGACTTGACTTTTGTTTTGCTCCAAACCATAACACAGTTTTGAATATACATGTGTAAGGCGATTTGTACCGGGAAAGGATTTGACAAAGACTTTCGTTTATCTTTTCTGTCCAAAGCACACGTTCCAGGACAAGGTGTCCTTGTTTGGTGTGGTGTGTACATTGCCATCATATTCCACGGAATTTACAATTTCAGGTGTCAACGGCATCATACCAGCCATAAAGCGACGACACGGACAGAAACATTCTCACCTACATTTCCATGTATATGTTTCAGTCAGGCCGTGAGATCAGTCATTTTGTGAACTGACTAAGAAATTCAGTCATTTAGTGAAATTACCAAAAGGGTCCGCCATTTAGCCTCATTTTGTGTGACATCACTCAATATACTTAAGTGAGTTCATTAATGTTTTTAATCTGCAAGAGTGGATCACAATTTCAACGTCAATAACTGTTAAAACTATTGTAACAGCGATTGTTATACTTCAGCCTGGGTTTGAAGCATTTGCACCTGTTTGTTTGTCACTTACTGTGTCAAGAGCAGTCACAACCCACAATTCCCTGTCCACCACATAGAGATGAAATGGAATTTCATGAAATGACTGAGGCATATTGATTGTTGACGTAAAATGACGTGAAATGGCTGACCCTCTTAGTCATTGCACGAAATGTCTGATTTCACAATCTGACTGGAACATATTGTACATTAGTGTTATCACTGTGAAATGTAACCTGCTCTCGCGTCAATTGTACAGGACGAAATATGGACTGACTGTTCTTAATAGCCGGGTAAGTTCCATCGTCGTGCCCCAGGTTGGTTAGTGTGGCGGTGGCAGTAGGAGTTTTCGTGCCGGCGTGGTTAGCAAAGAACCGCAGCTGGATGGTGCTGCCTTTAGTAAAGAAGACCCTGTCTTGTCTGTTGATCAAAGTCCAAGATTTGCCATCCGCTGATTTATGCCCGATGATAGCACTTGATACCTAAGGACGCAATATATATATATATATATATATATGTATATGTATGTATGTATGTGTGTGTGTGTGTGTGTGTGTGTGTGTGTGTGTGTGTGTGTGTGTGTGTGTGTATGATCTCGACGTGATGAAGTCAGTTGTGGACATACACTATCCAGCGTGTTATATGTGTCTGCACGTATATATTTATCTACGCATTTCCTGCACTACACAATTTTAACAAAATGGCAGTTGTCTGTTCGTTGCTTAACGCATAATGTCTGATGGAACTATGCAAAAGTATGATGCGTAAAGATTCATGACTCAAAGGATCGGTTACCACTTAAGCTACATGTCTCCCTCTTCTTTCTCGGAAGACAGATTACACGGTGAGACCATGTTGGTACTTACGTCCATCTTGTCAACGGTAGTAGACCAATGAATGTCCACTTTCCATCCTTCAATTCGCTCGGTGACCGGGAACTCGAACTGGGCCTCAAACCTGTTACCCCAGTCGTTGAAAACTTTCATGGAGGTGGTTGTAGCCACTTCTCCGCCCCCGATACCATCGTGAGCTGAAGGTGAATTTTGGACCATGTCAGTATGTATTGATAAACATTAGCATATTACCGCGTGTCGAAAATAGCCGCACACAATATTTCCTTCTGTAGGTTATTTTGTGTACAACATTATTTTATTTGAAAAGCTGCTGAACGTCTGTTAACTTCTTCATACAAAGATTGCATATACCTATAGGTTGTGTGGGAGAGGTATCTTTATTTCTTGTAGTTTGCTCATAGTTTGCAAGGAGAGGCAATGCCACTGTGTGAAACTCACACACAAACATATAGACAGACTCATACATAGACGCACACACGCACATAGGCCTGAACAAAAAAACACACACACACACACACTCTCTCTCTCTCTCTCTCTCTCTCTCTATCACCCTCTCTCACACGCAAGGGCATCCTCAACCCCTCTCACATACACACTCTGACCCACAAACCCACACCCTCTCTCACCCCTCTCTCTCATTCACACACACACCCTCTAAGACACACACTCACACACACACCCTCACTCCCTCTCACACATTCATACTCATGCACACCTACAAACAAGTCCTAGGTGTCACTACTTACTGACTTTAGTTGATGTCGGAATCTTGACGGTTGTATCGGTATGACCCGAGTTCTGACTGCCACTTCCGCCGGAAGAGGAGCCGCCGGTAGAGGAGCCGCCTGATGAGGAACTAGAACCACTGCCAGCTATGCCTTCAATCGTCACAGTAATCTTGGGAGTTGCATCGCCGTTGGTCGCAGCAACGAAGTCAAGACACAGCTGATCCCCCACGTGTTCGTCAGCGTTCCATTGTTTGTTAGATAAAATGTATTCCGTTCCTGTCTTCTTTTGAACGTCGGCTGTTCCGCACTGTTGTTGGAAATATATATGCGGTTCACGCCAAGAAAAGGTACAATCAGTTTGTTCATGGCCTATTTGAGGAAGAGCTGCTGCGTAATTTGATGCCGCACCTTTGGGTTTCTAGAGTAAGTTCATCCTCACCGAGACCTGTGAAGGTCCGGGTTAGAATAGGCCTTCAGCAACCCATGTTTGCCATAAAAGACGACTATGCTTGTCGTAAGAGGCGACTAACGGGATCGGGTGGTCAGGCTCGCTGACTTGGTTGATACGTGTAATCGGTTCCTATTTGCGCAGATCGATGCTCATGCTGTTGACCACTGGACTGTCTGGTCCATACTCGATTATTTACAGACGTCGTCATATAGTTTTAATATTGCTGAATGCGGAGTAAAACTACACTCACTCACTTATCCTCACGGAATCTATCATATGATCATGAAAATGTTGCAAGAGACACAGAACAGTTTAACAACCTTGGGCCAAATGATTCCGGAGCTACTTACATTTACGCTGGAAACCTCTGTATCAAAACGCAGGTGCACCTTCCACGAGTGAAGTTCTTTTGTTATAGGGATGCACGTCTTGGCTTGGAAACCGCCGTCCCAGTGGTTGCCCACAGTGACTGAAATGTCAGCCCCGCAGAGGGCGACACTTGTTGCCAGCAGCAGTAATAGCATCGTGAGACTACAAGAAGAAGTGGTCATATCATTGTGTCACCTGAGAGAACATTGTTTAGCAGTATTTCGTGAAAGTAGGTTTAGGAAAATACTATATAAAACCATCAGTCCCTTACGAATGTAACATGAAACATATAATAATTTGACGTGTCACTTAACCAATGAATCTGCATCAGGACATCCCCGAAGAGTACTTATGGGTAAAATAACGACAGAAGTATGAAAAGTGGAAATTATAACCACATGCGTCTGTTTGTAACAATGTCCAAACTGCTCAGAACATTAACATAATAAAAGGTCGGTTGGCATTTGTTAATTACTTCTTAAAACGTTAACATTTCTTTGTCCAATTTGTTTAATTACCAAAGTCCCGTGGAGCTTCTCTTACCTTGTTCCAGTCCCGTGTGTGGTACCTGGGCAGGTGGTGTGGTCTACCCTATGTAACAATTATAGATAAAGAAGCTATTTTCGTTATTCCTTAATCATGGACTACTTCCATGACATTCCTACAAAAGACGACAACCGTATTACTCACACGTCATTTTTAAAAGTACTTGGCCGACATACGAAAGGTGCTGTCTAGCAAAAACGTTTCACGCCAAAAGATGTCAAGGTCACATGTTTAGTTTGTATAAAGAATGTCATTAAATGCTAGAGTTTTCAAGTAGCATTGATTTGCCGAACTATCTGTCTGAACATACCCCACCTCAATTTTGTATCTCGTAACATACGGACAAACCCGAGCACTTAGGTCTTATAGAAATAGGTAAACGCCTAGGAGCAGTACCATTTCTGACTTTCCTCGCACGATAAGATGGCACGACCTGGGACAGCTTCAGAATTAGCATCTCACCCAGCTGTGGCATTCACTATTTCATCAGGACACTTTGAACCAGTTCATAATCTGGACATTTCAGAGTTAAGGTCCCGATTTCTCGAAACAAACTTAAGTTTTAACTCAATGTCAAACTGTCAAAAAAAAAACTAACGTAATTTATCCACAAAACCCCAACTGTCTTCAGCGTTTATATTTAATGTCCATTTCAGCTCAGTCTTTCTCATAACTGAGTAAAAACTCTAACTGTAGTCAAAACTCAGACTTAAGTTTGTTTCAAGAAATTAAATTGCGGCCTGTAGCAGATATTTATTGATTCTAGAACTATCTCATATTTTATGTTGTCTGTTTTACTTTTAGGTGCCCGCGTCCTGAAAACGGGGCGTCTAGTTTAGCCAGAAAGTGATAGGCAGCTGTTGAGTTTTTGTACAGCTGTTTTAGTGGTTTTTTTATCACTCAGTCCATGAACAGTGTCTTCGGACATGGGACAGGGTTACAGTGTTGGTCTTTCCCAGACTTCCTGGTATCCATGGTAATGTCAGTAATATTCCTGCAGTTCTGTCATCAAACAATAACCTGATCCAAGCCGTGCACATAGTAACCCATGGGAAACATATTGATTTGGGAGGGGATGGGTGAGATGGTGAGTATGGGGGTGTTCCACGGGAAGTAGAATTTTGTTGTTGCCTGTGTTATACGGGATTAAGTCACTGGGTGTTGCGCAGTTCTTTACTATGTTGTGGAATACGATTTCAATTTGAGTTTATGTAACTGTTAATTAATGTGTTCACTCAGCCAGTGCTGAGACATACATGTCTTACATATTGTATAAATACCACCAAGTTGTACCAACAGCTTGTATCATTTTCACAATGTCCCAATCAAAGTTAAGAGAGTTCGATTTCACGTTCCTAAACCTAAACCTAAGTATATCATGCATGTAATAGACAGTCCATATTGGTCTTGTGGATATCAGAGTGAAAACGTTCTACACTACTTTTCCACTTGGGATAACTATATTCAGATACGAACTAATATGTATTTTTATGTTAAGAGTTATAGCATGGATACAATCATGAACGGACACAAAGAACTTAGTCACTGTGAAAATCAGAAAATAGTTGAATCCGTCTACGATTTTATCATCAAGACACAACACTGTAAATTTCTCACAGAGAAGTAATGAACTTAACTTAACAATAACCTTCGAGAATCGAGCCACCATGAACGTGACAGGCGCAGAAGAAATAACAGACTGGTTGGCATGGAAGGTTAAAGAAGCTTGTTGGAAAGGTCCACCCCAACGTTTTCGAGGTAATAAAATTCTTGCTTGGGAGGTCACAGATTACTAAAGTGAAAATGCTACAATATAGTGCTGGCCAGGGACTGCCCCCAAAGAAAAAGAAGACCTCCAGAGAGAACTGTGCATCCTGGAATATAGACTTACGGTTGGCATTATTAATATGTTGTATTACTTGGATATGGTATCTCATGGAATGAAACATGTTTACAATGATTTAATATGGGTAATATGAATCTTGACTCTATAGTGACGTTGATAAAGTAACTACTGAAAGGTCAGACTTGAACTGTACATGTCACAGAATATATATTTTTAATTAGTAATATTTAGTGCACTATTTGATAAATTAATATTTCAAATGATATGTTTTCAAGATTTGTGATATAAGAGTGGTAACACCAAATACTAGTAGATTATGTCATGAAATGTCAAACATTAGATTAGACTTATTTCATCTCTTGTAAGAACATACAATGGCCTTTGTTCCACTTGCAAATAATGTCGTAGCATTTGGCATGGCATGAAGCATTGCAGTCAGTGATCTGGGGATGACAAGATCACTGCAGTCAATGAACCAGGGATGATGACAGGAAGCACTGCAGTTAATGATTTGCAAATGACATGAAACATTGCAGTCAATGATCCGGAGGTGACATGAAGTACAGTCAGTGATCGGGAAATGGCATAAAGCACTGCAGTCAGTGATCGGTAAATGGCATGAAGCACTGCAGTTAATGACCCTAAAATGACATGAAGCACTGCAGTCAGTGATCCGGTTTATGAAATGAAGCACTGGGTCTTGACCACAAACATCCTTACTATGATATTTGCACGAGGTTTTTACACTTCTTTACCCATTCACTCACTCAGTGCTTGGGTATTTGTTTTTGTTTACCAGTTTCGCGAAATCACTCGTCACTGATGTTCAGTGATCCATCACTACTGTGTGATTCACGTTTCATGCATTTGTTTTACATGCATTCGAGCCAATGTTTGTGGTTTGTGTGATGTTGACGTTTACAAGTTTTCGTGGATGTCGATAACCAGTGTATGCTGCTTGTGTACATTCCAGATTCGAGACATAGTCGCCGAGGTTACCAGTACGCTGATAGCGTCAGCTGTCCACGTGCACCGTGGCTGCCGTTAGCAACATAGCTCTGACCTTGGTATAATTTTGAGAATTTTTAAATATTTAGAGTAAAGAAATATGTTTATAGGCACACCTTCGTTGGTCACGAGAGCATGTTTATCACATAACTCAAGAGAATGGATCGTCTCATTTCAAGCACGCGAGTTGAAAATGGGGACGAAAGTCGCCATGGATTTGATAAGATTTTCCGTAAGATACATGTATGACTACACGTATAAGAGTAAATCTAGTACATTTGTCCGTTTTGGTGTAACTTGAAATGTACAGTTTACGGTATCATAAAGTACAGTCGCCGCCTTTGATCTTTTAGAGGATCATCTTCTACTAAAAGACAGACCCAATAACCGGACAATTCCCCTATTATTCATTTCGAATGGAGAAAGACCCGATTTACAATCTGTATAATATTAAGTATTGGAGACAGAAAATATGGAGAATACTGCTTTATCTGCAGCACACTGAGTACAGTCCTACCTCGTATATCCGAACTTCAGATATCCGAATACCCGGTTTCCGAGCATTCTTCACAAAAAACGAATTTTTCTAGTGACAATTTACCTCGTATATCCGAATGTTCGGCTTCCGTATCCGAAAGGTCAGTTTTGCTAACGAAACATCTAAATGTGTACAAATTTGCCTCGTGTATCCGAACACCAAAGGTGACATCGGCAAGATGTCGGATGTTTACCGCTTATTAACGGTGATCACTGCTTCTACCTTTGTTGTCGGAGAGATATCAAAACAAAGCCTATTATGTCTGCCGCTTGCCAATTCATTGTGTGTCAAGCTACTTTATTATTGAAGACATGTATTTATCACCGGGCGTGTAGGTTAATTAGAGAAGAAACAATTAAAGTTTGACACTGCGTTTACACTGAGTCGAATCGTTGATTGGGTAAGCATAAATAATGACGACTGGGGGTGTCAGTCCTTATGCAGAAGACAGATCTCTTTCGTGATTGGCTGCTGTTTTTTGACCGACAGATGAGATCACGTGGAAGGCGGGTGATATTGGTTCTTGACAATGCGACGAGTCACAACTGCAAGAATCTTAAACTGAAAAATGTTACTGTCCATCTTGCCACCCAACACAACCGAACACGTACAACCCATGGATGCAGGAAACATACTGCAAACATTGACGTCACACCAGGTGAGATCTCACATCGAAGATCTGATTTATCACTTCGACATCACAAATCTGGAACTGTTATTAACATTTCAAGCAGCAAATAACAACTCCGCTGCCCGCCAACAGCCATCAATCAAAGACTTTTTCAAGCCAATGTAATTCATGTTATGTTATGCACATGTAGCCGACCGCCAAGGTCTTGATTCCGACATCCGAATGATTCGTATATCCGAACAATTCAATAAAAAACCAAAGTGTTCGGATAAACTAGGTCTGACTGTACATTGTTGAACTCCATTGTACGCATCTGCGGTGGTGGTGTAGCCTTGTGGTTAAAGTGTTCTCTCATCACACCGAAGACGCTGGTTTGATCCCACATATGGGCAAATGTATGACACCCATTTTTGGTGTTCCCTGTCGCGATATTGTTAAATCGGCGTAAAACTCAACTCACTCACTTATTAAGTTGTAATTTCTACGTGACGCCAGTGCTATTGTGATGCAATGACGCCACGCACTGCTTAGTCACTAAAAGTCAATAAGCAGGTCCATTTGCATGTGAGAAAACGTGAAAAAATAAATGATATGTTACTCTAGGATTTCAAAACTAAAATACTTTCAAGTTAGATTGTATATATTTTGTGTTACGATCCATGCAATATCGGTGTGTCTCAACTCACGAATTCAGAAATGTATTTACAAGACTCTCTGACCTCTTTAAATGTTGACAATCTATAGAAACAGATCGGAAACACATTTTTGTGCTTCAGTGGTTTTAAATCATTCACAGAAAATCAATAACTGCAGAAACTGGAGGACGTAGGTAGCATAATATGAATAATTCATTCGAACACGGACAGAAACAATTTTATTCGAACTCCAAGGTTTAAAGACAAATAATGTCTCAATATTTAGAGACTTTTCGTGCCCATTTAAGTATAATGTTTGTTCCTATTTCACATAAAAATTGAATAGACATTGTGGTAAAACAATCTCTCATTTCGGATAAAAATAGACATTATGGTAAAACTATGTCCTATATAACGATCGAACTATTACATCTTGACCAAATGTGGAACAGGAATAACAGGAATATCGATATTGTACCACTACAAGTCAACACCACCGTCTTCCTGGTCCTTCTCAACAACTGCTAAGTCTTTTCCAACTTTTAAATGTCTGATACTTAGCATCTGATACAAGTTGAATGTGCAGTCATTTAACAACAGTTCCTGGGAGGACTTCCTTACCCAACAACTTGACGAAGTAGTAAAACAGAATCAAAATAATTGAAGTTGTAAGTTGATATGGTTGTCTGATAACTCCATCTCGTAATCTTCTGAATTCATTGATGATTGTGAGTGAAATACAGGTGTTCAATACACCCGAACTGAACCATCACAATGGGAGCACAGAGCCTCAAGAGCCCAGGAAGCCCCGGCAACTCCAGAACCCATGGCAGATCTGGAAGCCCCACAATCCAGGAACCACCAAGAGCCCAGCAACCCATGGCAGAACCAGAACCCACGGAAACTGAGGAAGCAATGCAGTCCAGGAGCCCCCAACTGTCCAGGAGACCCGGTAAACCAAGAGCCAGTGGAAGCTCCGGAAGACCGAAATGCTCAACCATCAAACCTGTTTGTTGCAGTTTCATGATGTATTCATATGTAGGTTTTTACCATACCAACATGAATTTACTGCCCACCCTACTGAGTTAGACTGTTTCGCCCTACTTAGTAAAGGGTATTTGTGTTTTGTAAGAAAATTGTTTTTTATTGTATTTTTTAATGTATTGCAGATATTTTTAATAGTACAATGTGTATGGTGATGTTATTTTGTGAGAAAAAAGAAATAAAGTGGGGGATGGGATAACTTACTATATATGCACTGTAACACTATGATTCCTTTCACTTTTAATCGGGGATCCATTTTAATTTTGGCTACATACGACGTTGCTCAGCCAGTGACATTTTACGGCTAGTGTTACAGAGTCGGTGAGCATTGATTGCTTTGTTTTCAACTTCATTCATTTTAAAAACGACTAATTTGTCTAAAAGTCTCATGAGGCAACGAACACACGCGTTTTGTGTCAAACCCACCGGAACAATAAAAGCAATACTCTGTCTGTGAGGTGATGTGAGTTCGGCAATGCCAAATGACATTGTGATGCTATTCAGACTTGAAGCATCCTTTTCTTCAAAAGTGCACTAAACCGGATAATCTATAAATATCATATGTCAAATTCTAGAAGTATTTGTCTTTGTAAATTCAGGTGAGCCCCCTCAGTAATGAGTCGTACAAACTAGAACTTTCCATGTTCTTTATCAACGTGGAGAGGGTCTGTGACCTCCGGAATTAGGTAATACCTGTCCTCTGTATAATGAGGCCATCCAGGTGTTTCATTAGAAAAAAACCAAATAGTCGACTTTCTGCCTCAAAACCTCTGCTTACAATGTATGAGCAACGAAAAACACAGCATATGTAATTATATCGGTTTACTACGAATATTCAATTTAGGAGTTCGTCAGCTGTTCAGGATGAACCTTTCTCGTGACCAAAGACCTCAGACCTAAAACAAAAAATATCAATGATCACTGTTTCTGCTTATAGTCCAATTAGGAGGTTTAAGTCTGTTCTATCTATCCAAACCATCGTACTTGGTGATATTGGTCAACCCCCTCGGACAAGATTTCAAAACCGGAAGTAGATTGATTATGCAATTATTTCAATCCGATTCTAAAACAAATGATGATTTAATCACTTGTGTGCAAACATCAAACATAACGAAAGATTTCACAACATAATTCTAACTGATCCTTGAAAAGTTATGTATTGCTACTGGAACATCACGCACCTGCAACAGCGGCCTGAAAGCCGGCGTTGTAGTCACAGGCCACCTCGTTGTTCACGTAGTTGGAACGGTCGTCCTTGTAGCCGTCGCTGCTATCTGGTCCTCCTACCAGAGCTCCGTACAGGGTGTGGACATTAGGGGCGTGGCTCGACATCACCTGGGGTCCACAAGGAGCTGGTGGCCATGGACAGGAGCTGAAGGTGAAATGTATAGCCTTAAGGTCGATCATCCACAATGAGGCCGTATCTGGAAGATAAAGCGCTACAGAAATATGCTCTTCAAAAAACTAAACTTGGCATAAGAACAATTTGAATTTTAGGAAAATATTTGACACAAACCAATGTATGCTGAATCCCAACATGTTGGGGAGTGATCGCCGACGACAAAATGTTTACAAAAACGTAAATTTACACTCACGTCTCTAGTAAATCGCTAAAACGCACCCTACATGAAACTGTGAATCATCTTGTGCTGAAGCCTATGACTAGGCTTTAAAAAGCCACATCAATAGTGCTCCACCTGCATTGCTTTAAGCCACTTCAAACGACAAGAGAATGAAAAGACCGACAGTAGCTTAAGGCCACAATGTCATCGGCCGTTTACAAGAACGGGCATTGCAGCAAGTAGTGGCAAGGCTCTTCAGTGTGTCCAGACAGTCCATACAATAATACTGGGAATGTTGATGACAAATCCAGATCAGGTCGACCAAGCGTTATCACCCTGCCCAGGATCATCACATCTGATTTAGACGTCCTTGCTCAAACAGCATGGCCGCATCATCCACAGCAATCTATATCCCTGAACACCACTGAAGCTCTGTCCAGACAGTGTGCAATAATTATGGGAAGCCAGACTCTTTTGCGAGACGATCACCTCAAAGTCACGCCGTTCTCTTCATCAAAGTCAACGGTGGATCTTTGGAGCATGACAATTGTCAACCACAGGTTGCACGTGTTTGACAGGACTTCCTCCATCAAAACAATGTTCAGGTGTTAACTTACTCCATCACAAAATGTGTCCCGCAGTTGAACATCTATGGAAGTCTCTTCTCCGGCGTAATCCCCCACCTCAGACACTACAAGGACTATGCACAGCACTTCAACAGTCAAAACATTCCTCAAGACAGCATTCGGCATACTCTTTCTTCTGTGGGTCACCACAGCCAAACTGTTATCGAAGCTCATGGTGATCACACCAGACACCTACATTTTACACTTACCAAATGGCTTTGATAGCCCTCTGTGGTTTTAGCAAACACTTAGTGGACAATCATGTTTTGGAAATTTGTAAAGTGATGACTGTACTGTAATTGAGCAACAAATTTATGTTTGAATCAGTTATATTCACTAAGTCACCTCATAAATGTGTTGAGTTTGTTTTTTGAAGACTATAAATTACGTTTTACAGATTAAATAAATATGCATCTGAGAGAAGTACAGTCAGGCTGGTAAGGCTTCTCATTAGCTCAGGGCTCTTGCCCCATTTCCACGCTGCCCAGACAGTCAATGAGGCTTCTCTCAGAAAACGATGCCTAGTCGACCCCATAAAGAATTTCCCGGAAAACATGTAAACTCCCCAACACTTCTACCTTCTGCATTACTCATTGTGTGAGAAGGGCTGTGTTACCGGTGGAGAACCTGGTGACTCTTCTGATTTGCGCCAGGATATCAGGAGGTACCAAACCAAAGGCAACGAGATAAATGGAGAGCCTGACAACAGTGTACTTGAGATGCATGCAAGACATATCAAAGGCGAGGTCCGCATATTCAACATGCTCTTACTGGACATTGCCAAGATGTCAATAGGACAGAAAGTTCTCTAACATAAATTAATAAATTGCCTTTATAAATAGGACACAACAGATCATTCGAAATAAAGAAATGAACAAATCATTCGTTGTTTTTCTTCTCTATTAATGAAATTAATGTGATTTTAAATGTGATCCTACCAGTGTTCCCATATGGGAACATTTAACATCAATTCAAAATTTTGACCCCTGTACCCCGATAACAGCTACCATGATAAAATTCATTTAGCCATTTTATACCTAAATCGTTTGTTTATAAGGACATGTGAAAAGTTTCAAATAATTCAACTGTACTTGTCAATTTGTTTCATTGTTCATAGAACAATTTCTGTTGAAAAAGTGATCTGGGGCATTTTTATCCCTCGTCCATTCTTTAAAAAAATCAAGGCATGATTTTGAGATGTTCGAACATTGGTACTGATCTCATTCAAGTCATTCATTTATCTTGATACATGGAAAAGTTACAAGGACTTTTAAGACATGTTCTCTTTATTCTTGATTTGTAAGAAATTGGGTGTTCCTTTACGTATTGCATTATATTCTTGTTCTATTGAGGATCCACATATGTGACGTATAGTGAAGTACACGTTAAGAAAGATGCACCCATGTGTGATGCACCCAAGAATATTGTCTCAGGTCCTGCCTACCTTGATCTGTGATGGGGACTGTGTGGGTAGTTCTTGCCGAACCCAATCAGATAGCTGAATCCAGTGTCTCCAAGAGCATAATGGATCTGACTCATGGCCCACTCTCGGTACTTTTCCGGATTCACTCCTGCCTCTGCGGCCATCAGAGCAGCTAACGCCATGTTGGCTAAAAGTACATTCAGTCATATAGAAACAACTGCTTCTAGAGGCGTTTTACGGATTTTTAAAGTTTAGGCAAGGGCTCTAAAAACAATAATCAATGATAAGTTCAATGAAGCAGTCCTTACAGGTGATATACGTATAGCACCATGAATACACATGAATAGGAAAAAACAGCATATCCTAGCAAAAGACCAACATGTATATCTGAGACATTAGACCAATAGGAATATCTGAGACATTAGACCAACAGGTATATCTGAGACATTAGACCAACAGGAATATCTGAGACATTAGACCAACATGTATATCTGAGACATTAGACCAACAGGAATATGTGAGACATTAGACCATCAGGTATATCTGACACAATAGACCTACATGCATATCTGAGAGACCCCCACTGCAGCCTCCACGCCAGTCCTTTAGGTGTGTACTTAATGACCTGGTTGGGGAACCAGTACTTCTCGAACGTGTCCTCCAGGTCTTGTTTGTAGATGTCTTTACGGGTCAGCTTGTAGAACAGAACCTGCAGAATGCATTAAAGTTGAAATGGTGTGTAAAATAACAGATAAACTGAACATTGTATAAGCTCGACTGTGGTGACTAATCTCAACGATGAACGGACAATCCAATGCTAACATCACAATCGAAAGACAGTTGGTCTCTCTGCTCTACTGAAGCTGATTACTTACGCTTTCCAACCCTAAGCCACTGTTTTTTTCTGCTAACAGAAATAGTTTAGATAATGAAAATCGATGACGAGTGTAGTCCAAACCCATGTATATCAACATTCAAATTATCTGCTTTGTTAAACTTACATTATTGCCCGCCTGGTTGTCATCCCAGCTCATGCCCCAGGCCTCCCCAGGCTGGTGATATTTCTCGGCCTCAGTCAAATATTTAGGGTCTCCTGTTGCCTGATACAGCCACAGCCCGGCCCAGGCGTGCTCGTCTGTGTTGTTCGTGGACCTGTGTACAGATACATATTTGTTTAGTCTCGTTAAATGGTAAACGGATACACAGTATCTCTAGCCGATGAATCAATATCAGGATATCCCAACTTAGTAAGGAACATATGACGTACGGATAGAACTGGGCGGCAGCTGGAACACTCTGGCTGTATCGTCCCTTGTTGGCCATGGCGAAGTCATACAGCTGTACGGCGTGGTCCAGAAGTGTCTTGGAGTAATTTGCGTCTGTGCAGAAAGAAAACATATGCCCAAACAAACTTCATGTAGAAAATCAAGAACTCCACACAATAACAGAAATATTTTGGTTAAAGAATTACAATATTTCTCTTAAGTATGTGTAGTTGATGAACGAAAACTTGACAACCTTTGTCCTTAAAAGCCATCGATCCTGCAGCAAAGGCAGCTGCTGTTTGTCCAGCTACGTCACTTCCGGGTTTTGACGGGGTGATCTTAAACGCGGGTCTTGCCATTTTCATGTCTTCTGGTCGACCCCAGAAACTGTGGTCTGCCCCTCCGTTTCCAACCTATGATTCACAAGACTCGCAATATAATGGAGAAAATGTGGATTCTTTCATTATAATGTGATGAAGGATAAGTAACTTCCGATTTATATGGATATAGATATGGTGAATTTACCTAGATGAATGGAACATCTACAATTTTAGCAGACCATCGAGCTGGCTAGCTGTAAATATAGACCTTCCATCTCAGGCGTTCGGACGGGCCTTATTTCATACAGGTGCCACAGTGACATAATTATCAATTCAGTGGCTCTACATTTTGCTACACTAAGCATGGGGCTCGTTGTATCTTTTCTGGTTTCGTAGCACTTCAAAAGGCATTTGGGTGGCAAGTACTAGACTCACCCGTACATTGCATTTCAGGACACTCACCTTTACATAGAATTCCAGTTGACTCACCTGTACATAGAATTCTTGGATACTCAGCTGCACATAGAGCCCCAGGGGATTCACCTGCACGTAAGAAGTTTAAGGGAGTTACCTGTACGTAGAGTTCGTCCTTGGCTGTGTGGCACTTCAGGAGATAGTCGAGAGGCCACTTGATGCTGTCCAGCATGTTGTCATATTGACCGGACTCCACATACGCCTCCTTCCACTGCAGCAGACTCCAAGTGAGGATGGTGGTGGACCACGACATGGGGAGGTTGAACTTGACGTGGTCACCAGCTAGGGAGACAAAGAGCGATTCACTAACAGCACACTTTTGCTTCTTATTAAGAACACGAAGTCTATAGTTGGATCACGGTAAAAACCGTCCCTTCTCCGTTTTGTCTTATATGACACACAGTCAGGATATACCTCAGTGTTTGTTTGCTTTTAGCATACTTTCAGATACACGTCACATTTTCAGCTACATGAAGATAATCGAGTGTAGCCCAGACAATCAAGTGATTGACATAATGAGCATTGATCCACACAACTGAAATACGATGATATGCATTAGTCAAGTCATCTGTGACTAAGTGATCCCGTCATTTGCCTTCTAAGCTACAAGCATGGATTGATGAAGATCAATCCAAATCCGGATATCACAAACCTGTCACAATACGGTTTAACACCATGAACATTCTTTATTGAATGACGAGCCAAAACTACTTGATGCTCTCTCCTATTTCATACCTCAGTATTTGAAGGTCAACGTTGCATTCAGCATTAAATGATGTGCCAACAGTTAAAACTTCACGCTTTGCCATGCGATTTGGGTTTAAATTAGATGTAAGTTCGTGATAGTTCGTGACACTGATTCATCTACCGGTTCTGCGCCATTCTCATGTTTGCGTTATGTATACGAGACTTTGTAAGAAAAGGACGAATCAGACAAAGCCAAGGCTTACCGAAGAAGGAGACAGTTGTAGTGAGGTTACTTACCGTCATACCATCCTCCAATGAGGTCCTCCCCATTATCTCCCTTGTCTCCAAGGGCGGAATCTCCTCGCCAGGGGATGGGGTTGTCGGTCGGAAGTTTGCCTGACCTCTGGGCATCGTAGAACAGGATGGACTTGTAGAGGACCTCGTCGTAGTTGTACTTGGTGCCTCCGGCTATTCAGTGTGAGGCAAACATTGATAACATGTATATTCTGTTGACCATTTTCCTATGTTTCAGGTGTTTATGTTTATATTTACTATTTGTGCAAGCTGTTAATTGAGTCACGGAATTACGGATAAATCCGGTCGTCAAGGAACGTATTCCCCGACATAGGACGTTTCAGCAGGTGTTGATCCCGACCCTCCTCCTACTTACTGTTCTTTACATTTGGAAATCCATTGTCGTCGTGGCCGAGGTTGGTGAGTGTTGCGACAGCAGTGGGGGCGGATGACGCCTGTGTGTTGCCAAAGAAGCGGAGTTTCACAGTCTCCCCCTTTGAGTAGAATACCCTGTCTTGCTTGTTGATGACAATCCAGTTTTTGCCATCTGCAGACTTTTTGTACACATCGGCTATCCAGAGCTGTAACATAGTAACAATCGATTTGACATCGTTAGGTGAACAGAATGAACCGTTATAGCAAAACATACAATATACTTAAGTACAATCGTACAGTAAGGATACAATGGTTTACCAGAAGCAACGTATTGATTCAATGGACATAACAACGAATGGCATTCATGTTACACTCGGCACCTATATATATATATATAATATATGGACAAGGCGTAGACTGCTGACCTTCCGTCATACACAGTACAGAAGTTGAAATCCTGGCATCTCTGTGTAAAAAAAGTTTATTTATTCTGTCTACTAACAACATAGATATGTGTGTGTATGTGAAGGATACTATGATCGACTGACCTATAATCAGAAATTCACATGAAGCGATACTGAAGACTGACAGTAACCAAAGACACGCCATGTTCCCATGACAATCCTGTGGTAAACTTACGTCCAGTTTATCCACCGGCTCTGAGAAATTAATAGCCACCTCCCAGCCTTCTATGTTTTCAGTAGCAGTGAAGGAAAACTCGGCTTCAAACCTGTTCCCCCAGTCATTGTAGATCTGCATGTCGTTTGTGGTGATCTCTTCCCCACCTCCAATGCCTGTACCTAGAGCATGCAACAGAGTGATGGCAAACCTCAGTAGTGTAAATGATGTCGTTCAGGATGTCGTGCCGCAAATATATTGTGCATCACTGTACATCTAAGCCTTGCTGCGACAGGTGCGATTGGAGAGTCTTTAGTTCTGATCTGGACGGGTCCCTTTGCCACAAGGATGGATGGAGTTAAAACTCTTGTCTCTGACAGCAATGAACAGTTCCTAGTGTGACTAGTTCCACACAGATTATGTTTATTGCCAGTGGAAATGTACCGCGGAAATCAGGCAGGTCAATAATTACCCAAGACAACATAATGAAACAGGAACAACTGTGCTTCAGGAACAGACAGTCATTGATACTTGTAGATCGTATCTATAGGACTATACGTTCTGGTTATATGACTGTAACGTATCCAAACATGTCTTGTACAGGAAGGTAATCTTCGTTTCTTCATAGACATCTGGTCTCATCATATACGTTTAGGAATCCATTCACATATTCTGTTATTTGTCATCTTACGCCAGTAGAATCTGCTTCAGCAGACGATCAAGAGTAAATACTCTCTGGCCATGACGTTTTGAATGGTACATGAAACTCGTATTTGATTTGTGTTTGCTTATAGGTATAGAGAGTACACACGCTACTTACTGACATTCGTAGATATTGGGACAGTCACTGTGACACCCGGTGTTGCAGCAGTCTGCTGGTTGTTGTTGTTGTTATTGTTGTTGTTGTTATTGTTGTTGTTGGAAGGGTTTCCTATGGTACCTGTGCTGTTCATCCCTTCTACATACATTGTCACTTTAGGCTGAATGTCACCAGTTGTTCTAGCCACTAAGTCCAAACAAAGTTTATCGCCTACATGTTCATCGGCATTCCATTGTTTGTTGGAGAGGACAAACTCCATTCCCCCGTCCTCCATATGGACATCCGCCGTACCCGTCTGCGGACAGTAAACAATTATGGCATTATGTATATTTTCACACGTTCCTGCGATTGCATTTGTTTTGTCCTAACATCGTTTTAAGCAGAACGGTTTTTTTGTCAGCTATATCACGATATGTCAGCTTTGGGTGGCAGACATCACGCTCGGAGTGATGATTAAATCGTAGATAGTTGCTCTATTTCACACATCGTGATGACAACAGGTGGACTCGAGCTCACAGTCACTAGCATGGTGACCCGTGAAGGTCCGGGGTAGAGTAGGCCTTCAGCATCTCATGCTTGCCGTAAAACGCGACTATGCTTGTCGTAAGAGGCGACTAACGGGATCGGGTGTCCAGGCTCGCTGACTTGGCTGACACATGTCATCGGTTCCCAATTGCGCAGATCGATGTTCATGTTGTTGACCACTGGATTGTCTGGTCCAGACTCGATTATTTACAGACCTCCGCCATACAGCTGGAGTGCGGCGTAATACTCAATTCACTCACTCACTGGCATGGTCCTGACAAGGCATTTCACCAGTGCGATATGTTCCTGAACACGATGCGTTCTACAGACAGACTCAGGGGAAGCACGTATTAGTACATGCCAAACCACATCGGAACATTTGCCGTCCGAAAGGCCACTTTTACATCTCTCTGCTTTTTGGCTTGTTTTTAACTATACAGATTTCAAACACACAGGAGATACGTCATATTGGGACATTTTAATTGATCGAGGTAAAGGAAAGCTAGTAGTGGCAGCTTACAGTGGATTCGAGTCACTTCACATGTCTGTTTGCAGCGGAAATAGCTGATTGTACACTGAGTAGGAGATTCAGGTAACTATTTATGTGTCTCCGACTAATTTCGTTTGTTTTACTCTACTCGTAATATATCAGATTAACAAAGACGAGACGAATCAGTTAATGACACATGTATCTCACAGAGCGGTTCTTACAGCTACCTAAACAAAATGTGTACTTTTTTGTAATCTTAGCATTTACTACAAAACCTCACCGTTTTTAATCAGTTTGTAATCTTTCTGTGAAACGCCCCTGAGCAGGTATGGATATTAGACAATATCATTAGTCAATTGTCATTCATTTATTTATCTTTGATGAACAAACCTCAAGGCTTTGAATAGTCTGGTCAAACTTGACGTGGACCTTCCACGTATGCAGCTCTGTAGTAATAGGTATACAGGCTCGAACCTGGAACCCCCCAGGCCAGTGGTTGCCGATGTTTACGGTAAGATCGCTCAACGAAAGGGCGACTAGTGTCGCCAGCAGCACCAAGATAAACATGTTAACTGAACAAAAAAATGAATGCATGAATGAATGAATGAATGAAGCATATTTAACACAGATTAATAAAACATAGATGGCCAGAAACCATTCATGACCAGTAGATATCATGAATTTACGTTATGCATGTCACACATGTTAAACAGTACACGAAGTCAGCCGTCTAACCGTCTCAGACAACGTGGAAGTTGATTCGTGCTTTGGCAATTAGGTGCCTGACCCCGAGACTGTGGGTTCGATGTGTTACAGGTAAAATGTTTACAACTGGCAAGGTATTACCTCTACTTGCCTAGAATACTTTCACTGCACATAAATAACGTCCTTATTATGAAACACTTGTCTTTGAGACAGTGACGCCATGGTGCCTGTGCTGAAGTAATGCTATATGACAGGGTCACCGGATACACCAGATATGTGACATTACCCGTCATCACTACAAAACAATATCACGCTTAACGCCAAGACATTGTGAGTCTATTGAAAAGTAAATAAATATTCACACACATACCTGCTAATGGCGTTGGTCGTGCCATAAGCTAGGCTTGTTTGCGATTTTAATCTAAAAATCGACTAAAAGGTGCACCCTCTGATAAGACATGCCATATAAAGAATGACACCTTGACCTGATTTAGTCACCCGGGCCTCTCATATACACAGAATGTATTTACTTCATCTACCGCATATAAGTAGAATGTAATGCAAATGCTCACATATGGCAATCACAAGATTCAAGATAGGAAGTTTCTTTAAATCCAAAATCTATATATGCTTTATTTATTTTGTTCCTGATGTGAACCGCAGTATGGTCTATTCTTATCTGCTGATAGGGCAACAGACTTGTTCTGTACCTAACCTGTATAAAAGACGAGTTTAAAATCTGGAAGGCGGTCTGTGGTAAATTCAAGAAAAACAAATGAATCTCAAAACATTTTAAATATTTTGACACGTGTCCGCTGTGTATGCGTGCTGTTTTGTAATGCTGAGGAATTTTGTGATCATAACAACAAAGATTTAAAGAGGCGTGTATATGTTTGAAATTCGTTCGGAAAATCTTATGAGTATATAGAATTACAGATTTCTAATCTAGGGTAGCCTAGTGGTTAAAGAATTTTCTCGGCACGCCGGAAATCCGGTCTTGATTCCCCACAAGGTGTGAGCCCCATGTTCTTGGAATGCCCTGGAAAAATATTCCTTGACTAATGTTGAAAGAGTCGTAAAACATACTCACACAGTCATGTGAAGAGAATATGGCCGTTCCATCTTTTAGCTTGTAAGTGTGAATGGTGACAGAAAGTAGAATGCTCAATATGTAATACTAATTTAAATGTAATCACCTTCAGAAATCAATGGGTCAGTGTTTGTAGCAAAAGTATATCAATCTCAGTTTCGGGAACCAAAGGGAAGGACGTAATATGGTGTGTTTCAGATTGTTGCGTGTCGGTACGTTAATCAGATATCGGTCAATTCATGCAGTAACAAAGAAACCACCCAGGCCCTAAAAAATAACAGAAAGTTTTGAAATGAACAAAATTGAATGTAATCTAAAGTCAAGTACGTTTGCAAACCAGTACGTATTACTGCTAAAAATTACAATTTACAGTTCACGATATAATGGCAGTACGAATCTACCCGCAATCCAATAAAAGAGCGGTGGTTATAGCAATAGAGAAAGTGATGCTACCATCCATCTTGGAACCACAGTGCTATTTTATTTAGAAAGTCTGGCTGGGATCCCGGGTGAACGCAGAACTCCGCATAACATAGCGTACTCGCTATGAGTGAGTGAGTGAGTTCAGTTTCATGTAATATTCCAGCCTGCAAATAATCGAGTCTGGACCAGACAATCCAGTGATAAACAACATGAGCGACCATCTGGGCAATTGGGAACCGATGACATGTGTCAACCAAGTCAGCGAGCCTGATTACCCGATCCCGTTAGTCGCCTCTTACGACAAGCACAGTCACCTTTTATGGCAAGCATTGGTTGCTGAAGGCCTATTCTACCCCGGGACCTTCACGGGTCGCAGCTCGCTGTGTATAGTCTTAATGTGAAGTAATAGTCAGGTTTGTGCATCCAGTTCAAATAGAGTAACACGCGCAGAACACGCGTCCGCTGATTCGTCCTTGTGATACAGCTAAAACACTAGTTTACCATGAATTACAGGGCAACATAGCCTTTGTTTTGTGAGATGATCCCCACCACCCGCAGGATGATGAGTGTGAAGATTACTTATGATTAAACAGAATCAAACACGTTGATGTAAACAACACATTCCATGCTTTCTCTGCGTTCAGTGAGATATATAATCGTCACTGGACCTTTCAACGATTTCCTTTTCACACAACACCCGAAATTCACTTGAAAAAACGATGCATGCGTTACGATTTATATATTGGTATTTAAAGGGATCTGTCGGTTTGTTTGTCACCTCATAACGCCGAAGACCGGGTTCGATTCCCGACATGGACACAATGTGTGAAGCCGTGACACAGTAGATATATTGCCAAAACCACACTCACTCACTCACTGAGGGAATGAGGGAAAGCAGCTGACTGGTATCATTCCATTGGAATAATTCAATAGAAATAACTTAACAAGATAAATGTTAAACATTATTTGTATATGCTCACTTGGCTCGTATTCCGGAACAAAATTGCGTGCCAAGTAAGTTAAAACGAACAGAAAATACCATACTTAGTCTACTGAAGAACCGCAACAATCGATTTCATAGTGAAACAACACACGCCTGTGTCATATCAGTGATTTGTCACATATCTGTTCATTAGCGCCAAAAGTGAAGCAAATCATGCTCGGTTGGATATCCAGAAAGGTGAAATAGCGAACATAAGCGTTTTACACTAGTTTGTCAGTATGCTGATACCTACTACAAATTAGTGGATTTGGATCGTGTGAGCTTAGTCTGAAGATAACCACCCGCAGTGTACAAACAGTTCTTTGATTAGCGTCGTTGAATTTGACCAACGAAGTTCGTGATTCCAGTAACTAGATTCAGGTGAAACCACAACACAAAACGCAGTAGATATTTCTGTTTATTTTATCCTGTAATGATGCGTACTCTCTCACGCTAGGGTCCAAGCTGTTCCGGGTGGATGTTTCTATTCGCAAGAGACCTCAGACCTTATTGAGAAAACAAACACCTAAGAAAATTGAGGGCACGGGCTGATATAGTGAGGGTGTGCTCGCCTCAGAACTGAACTATAAAATGTACCGTGTTTATCAACCTATAACACAACAGTGATATAATATTGAAGCTATAAAATATCACTAGTTCACGTTACTGAAACAGAATACTGGCATGCTGTAAACTACAATGGAATGCAAAGCTTCACAAAATGTACGTATTTCTTGGAGTAAATATATCCATGTAAGTCTTAGTTTAATTAAATCCAAAGTTTAAAGTTTGCGAAACGCTCATTTGACGGGACATGAAACACGCACCTGCCACAGCTGCTTGGAAGCCGGCGTTGTAGTCACAGGCCACCTCGTTGTTGACGTAGTTGGATCGGTCGTCTGAGTAGCCGTCACTGCTATCGGGTCCTCCCACCAGAGCTCCGTACAGGGTGTGGACATTTGGGGCGTGGCTGGACATCACCTGGGGTCCACAAGGAGCCGGTGGCCAGGGACAGGAGCTGAAGGTGCATCGTGTCTTCTAAAGTACCCTTGTAACGTAATTATTCCAGACAAGGAAACTCTCCAGATACAAGTCCTTAGCATATTGTAAACCGAGATCGACATCAGTTCCTACTTACGTCACTGAGACGTTTATCAACATGACATATGACATATCCTACCTTGATCTGTGATGGGGACTGTGTGGGTAGTTCTTGCCGAACCCAATCAGATAGCTGAATCCAGTGTCTCCAAGAGCATAGTGGATCTGACTCATGGCCCACTCTCGGTACTTTTCCGGGTTTACTCCTGCCTCTGCGGCCATCAGAGCAGCTAACGCCATGTTGGCTAAAAGTACATTCAGTCATATAGAAAAAACTGCTTCGAGAGGCACGGATTTTAAAAGTTTAAGCAAGGGTTCTGAAAATAATAATCAGTGATAAGTTCAATGAAGCAGTCCTTAAAGGTGATATACGTATAGCTTCATGAATACACATGAATAGGAAAAACAGCATATCCTAGTAAAAGACCAACATGTATATCTGAGACATTAGACCAATAGGTATATCTGAAACATTAGACCCACAGGTACAG